>NC_051155.1:254398974-254724248 GCF_013339745.2 Dermacentor silvarum
CGTCCTTTCGTGTATAAGGCGCTCTTACTCGGATTAGTTCGGACTTCTCCGGGGCGCAACTCATACCAGCTTTTGCCACATGTTCCTCTACAATGCTAATTGCCTTCTGGAGGGTTTCCTGACGTTCCCCTAAAGATCCCTTTGCGGTCCAGAGAGTTACGTCGTCCGCGTAAATCGCATGTCCTAGGTTTGAGATCCGTTGTAGTTTCAATGCTAGCCCTTTCATCCCTATATTAAAGAGAAGCGGCGAAAGAATTGAACCTTGCGGCGTTCCTCTTTTGGGGGTCTGTAGAACGCCTGAGCGGGTGGATCCTAGCCCTATCGTGGCTGTGCGTTCGTCTAGAAAGGATTTTATGTATTCATAAGTCCGCTGTCCGCAGTGCATGCTCGATAGTTCCGTTAAAATGCTCTCGTGCGAGATGGTATCGAAAGCTTTTTTGATATCTAATGCCACTATGAATCTGTCTGCATTTCCTCTCTCTGGGTTTAATACTTCTTCTTTCAGCAGGAGAAACACGTCCTGTACCGACATATGCTGTCTAAAGCCGAACATTGTTTCCGGGAAAAGGTTGCTGTTTTCTATGTACCTAGTGAGTCTCATCTGTATAACCTTTTCAAAAAGCTTACCCAGACATGAGGTAAGGGATATGGGTCGGAGATTTTTTATGTCCCTCGGTTTCCCTGGTTTCGGTATTAGAATTATCTCTGCATGCCTCCATGCCTGTGGGATTTGACCTCCTTCAGTCCATACATGTTTGTTAAAGAGATCTGTTAGCCCTGTCAAATCATTGAGGCTAAGATTGCGAATCATGGCGTTTGTTATTTTGTCCGGTCCAGGCGCCGTATTTTTCTTGAAAGTTTGCGCTGCCGCGAAAACCTCTGCCACCGATATGGGGCTCTTGCGTTGCCCAGAGGGCGCTGCAAAAATGGTGCTAAAAAGCGCCTTCAATCCGAAACTGGGTAGTACCAAGCTCGGTCGTCTGCTTCGGGAAGCACGTTTACAATATGGACCCGCCACTTTCGGTTGTGTTGTACCACGGCTTGCAGCGAATATCGGGCGCCGAAGATTTTTCCATGGGTGGTATGCTGCGTAAAGGCAAGAAATTATGCAACGCCGACTGCGTGTACGCCGTTCAAGAAATAAGTGGCGAAGTTTTAGCGCAGTGTCAATCGCAAGTGAAGCGAGTCACGCACGTGCGAAGTTGAACTTCAGGTAAGGTTTGCACGCTGCTAGATTCAGGCGCACAAACGCGAGGAAATGCTTTCTATAAATCAATTCACAGCAGCGATAAGCAGACATGTGCACGAAACTGCTCGAGCGCACGATGGTACGCGCCGCGACGGCAGCGGTCTTTCAGCATGCCGCGGTGTACGAACTGCTCGAGCGCACGATCGTACGCGCCGCGACGGCAGCGGTCTTTAGACATGCCGCGAAACGGCGGGTCTCCTGCAATCTTTGTTGACTGTATGCCGCTAGACAATTAATTATGCCTGCGCTGTAGTAGCGGCCATCTGTCCCTTTAGCAATTGATAAATAACTGATGCAATGCATATAAGCTCGCAGTAACGTACGTACGTGCGAATCGCGCTGCAGCGCGAGCTCGTGCGCTGCTCGCTTGATGTAACTTCTAATGACAGCGCTCGAACATCGATGTGCTGTAATCAATACTACGTTGCTGTGCTGCCTCAACGTGCTGGCTTGAGGTCAAGGATGAGCACATTCAACTCTCTAACCTGAGCTGCTCGTAGTGGGGTAGTGAATTGCCACCGAATCAGCCCGACCATTTGTGGTCATTTGCACACACCTGGTCACTTCACCACTTCGCACCGGTCGAATTGTCGCTGTGGCCGGGTCTCGAATCGTGAATCACCAGCCATGCCTGCTGCTATGTCGGTCTTCCATTTCGCTTACCCAGCGCGACGAACTGCAGTTATCCAGCGCGCCCGACGCTCCACTTCGTGAGGCCTTGAAGGAAAACGGTAGAATCTGATGTTGGGATTCAGGCCTTCTTGTTCATGGCAGCCCACGACGCAGCAGTAACGACGGTGACGCTTTTTCGAGGCTGAGCTAGGTCTCTCCGGATCGGCGTCGCCTATGTCTTCTGCTTCCAGCATTACGTCCCACGGCACACGGAGAGTCCGTTTTCGTATAACTATAGGCTGCGGCCAGCTCGCAGCCTGGTCGCCATGGTCTGTGAGAAGTGACGAGCCTTTTCGCACTCGAAACAGGGCAGAAAAGAGTGCGAATCGACGCAAAACGCGGACTAGAAACGTGCTTCGCCACAGCTAGGGCTCAATACTATCCAAGCTGGTACTACCCAGATGACGTTTTTCACCGCCACCAGGCGCCGCTACTATACCTCAAACTCCAGCGCAAGACGCCCATAGAGGCATCTAGCTCCTCATTGCTCCTTCCTGAATATGTGGGAGTATCATCATTTTGCGTGGATTTTGCTCCTATATATATATATGTCTTCTAGGGTGTCTAGGAGGTGTGTGTCAGCGTCTCGAAATTCGCATTCAAGTAATCGAAGAGCTCGGTTCGTCGCTGTTTTTGTATTTGCAGGATCTATCATGCTTCTCAAAATGGCCCATGTCTTTTTTGTGTGTAGGGTTCCATGCAGATATTCACAGAATTGGTGCCAATTATTGTTTTCTAGTGTTTGTGCATAATCATTAGCCTCCTGTGTTAGTTGTGCTATGCGTATTTTAAGCTTTCTATTCAATCTTTGTCTTTTCCATCGTCTCGTCAGGCTTCTGCGTGCTTCCCATAAATGTATGAGGCGGCTGTCTACCGCTGTTATATCCGATGTTGTAGCGATCTCCCTCGTTGCTCTTCTGTGTGTTTCGCGTATTTGTTCCACCCAGGTTTCAATATCTTCTGTGAATATGAGCTGCTCTTGTTTATCTCGATATACAGTCCAGTCTGTAATGCAAGCCCTCCCTAGGGAGCGACGGATTTTTGGGGAATTGAGACCTATCGAGATAATGTTATGGTCACTACCCAAATCTTCCTCCAAATTTGTCCACCGGGTCTCCCCTGGATGGCTCGAGAAAGCTAGATCTGGGGTTGTATCCGCCGCTACACTGTTGCCTAAACGTGTGTAACAACCCGGTATTGTGATGAGTTCTAGCCCGTATCGATCTGTTGTCTCGACTAGTGATTTTCCCTTTACTGAGTCTTTGTTGTAACCCCAGGCGGAGTGTGGTGCATTGAAGTCACCAACCACTAGCAGCTTGTCTTTTCGCTCCATGTCTGATATTGCATAAATTATTAGGGTATCGAAGCATGGTGCCACGTGCGGGCAGTACCCAGTGAGCCTCGAAGGGAGTCGCTGAATTGGGCCCAGTTAATTCGTGCCAGTTGCTTAGCATACTGCTGTGCCTGGATGGTGATGAGCTGCGATCTTGAGCTTGAGACGTCGGTTATGTTTTCGGGTTTTCCATCTGCGGATGAGGCTTCTTAATTCTGGCTTCCCACAGGTGCAGGAGATGGCCGTCCACTTCTGGGAGTTGAGATGTTATCTTAATGACGGTGGTGCAACGGTCCCGATTTTCTTTAATTTGCTCGCACGTACCAGTCAGTGAGGTTTGTGAGGTTGCCAATTGAATACTCGCTCCGCGACGCAAGGCGTCCCAGTTTGTGATGCGGGCTTGTCCAATGGAGCGACGCATCGCTGCGTCAGGCCCGACGTCAGCAATATATTCACAGCATATAGTATCGTTGAAACTACAATAAAAATATTCGCACGTACGTACGTTATTTGTAGAAAAGATTCTTACATGCATAGGACCACCAAGGTACAACACACACAGGACCTTTAAGCACATCCAAAATGGACCATCCAGCGGATCTCCACAGGAATTAACACAATCAACGGGACTTTCTTTAATGGTAAAAGAGGATGTCTGTACGTCTACTGAATGAACAGGACGATCCGATCTAAACGGGATAATCGACGGATATTTGGGGCGCGATCTTGTACGCGTTCCAAAATGGAACGGAGGCGTTCCGTTCCTACAATCCTGGCAGAGATCCTGGGTGCGCTACTGCATTGTTGTGATTTACGCGGAGTGAAAAATAAATCGTGCATCTGAATGCGGTGGCACCGTTTTTAGATGACGGGCAAACTTCAAGGACGCCCGCGTACCAAAATTTACCGAGCATGTCAGCAAACGCTACGAGGTTAAAATTCCGCCCCGATTAGTCTGATTTCTACTGTAAAAATGCAGTAATGAAGATAAACAATGCCTGTTCTTTTACACTGCTCTGTTCGCGGCCAGGTTATCTGGTGTGCATACGCCCGTTTTTCTCTGCCGTCGTAGCTCGCTGCGCTCGTAGCGATTCGCATCTGCTTGCCTAATGCTGTAGCCGAGATGCAGCGACGGGGCCCAGTCTGGGTTCGTGCTATCGAAAAAATCGGATGGCGTCCATGCGAATCAAAAACATTCACTTCTTCAGAGCGTAGTCCTTGCTTCCCACGTTTCCGCGAACATTTAGTTCATGGCACAAGCCTTTTACCTGTCACGAAGTGCGCTCCGCAAACACGTAAATTGGGGTTCTGGGGGTCCAGATCGGCACGATTAATGCGAGCCAGCCACAACGTGCGCCGATTTGTGCTGAGCGTCGAGCGCTTGCACCTGTCTACGAGGATCCTCGGAATTCGGAAGAAGTTCGTGTTAGTAGGCTTCTTCTTTCGCCTGGAGATGTCGCTACGGTTGGAGCAGCCAACGACTGAGCAGAAAACCATATTGAAGCTGCGAGTGGTCGCGAACCAACACGATGCGAGCTAACAGAGGCGGCGGTATGCAAGCACTGACCCGGCAGTGGCGCGTCAGCATGGCCGACAGGCATCTCACGGCCAGGAGCGGATCCAGGTTTTTTTCTGAGGGGGGGGGGGGGGGGGTCAGCTTCTGTCAATAATGATGATGATGAGGATGATAGTAGCCTTTCTTATTTACCGAAATTTACCGTTTTGCCTCACGATAAACCCGCGTTTTATACGGCTAACGCAACACCTGTAGCCCTCCGTGGTGGCTCAGTCAGCTCAGGCGTTGAGCACGAGATCGCGGGATCAAATCCCGGCCGCGGCGGCCGCATTTCGATGGAGGCGAAATGCAAAAACGCCCGTGTTCTTGCGTTGTAGTGCATGTTAAAGAACCCCAGGTGGTCCAAATTAATCCGGAGCCTTCCACTACGGCGTGCCTCATAATCAGAACTGGTTTTGGCACGTAAAACCCCAGAAAGAGGAAGAAGACCTGTAGCGAATCCAGGTATCGGTTGCTCCGAGCTTATAGGAAAAGAAAGTTACCCAATACAGCCATGTGCTTGGCGGCTGCGCCTGATAATACAGGGTGTTCAAAACTAAGCTTTATTCTTTTGTTAAAGTTAGGCACTGGGAGGCACGCGAAGATCACCTGTGCAAATAAGTTATGTGGCTAGGGGGGCACAAAGTGAGATGATAATTATCGCTGTGAGCAGCCCAATTGACTAAAATTGAACAATTATGTTGACTGCACTAAGTGGGTATGTTTGTATTGAAAACTTAGAGACAGTCGAGTTTCTACAGAGTATCAGTCGGAAGAATTATTCTAGCGTGTCCGTGCTCCGAGATATCAGACTCCAAATTTCAATTGTCGTACTGCGCAGAATAATCGAGAATACGCGACAATTCTGATGAATTCCCGTGAAGGATCATGAAGCTCAGTGACCACTTCTGTGGAGGGATGGCGGTGCCATCTTCTCTCTTGAGTCGTGGTGGTGTGTTGACTAGAGGAACGTTCTTGAATACGGGCGTAACGCTCCGCTCCAACGCAGCAACCACTACGCTGGTTGTTTACGATATGCGAATCACCGCGTATGAAGACTCACGACGTCACCTACAAGAATAACGATGTGGCGTAGTAGGCGAGAGCGCGAGCCAGCGTCTTCATGTTTTGTTTCCCACGCGACGTCATCCTGGGCCGCGATTTTGTAGCGATGCCTTATGACTTATTTTAGAATAGTCTTATCATCCACCGCTCACAGCCGGCTGATGCCGTTGATAACGCGAGCGGACCGTCGCTCTGACCACTGACAAAGCGCGATAAGCGCGAAAAGGCATTATTACTTTAAAGGCATCGCTACAAAATACCGGCCCTGCTCCCGTTTCTCTAACCACGCGACGCCATCCTAAAATCCCTATATAAGAAAAGTACCGCCATCTACTCTTTCCTACGCCGCCTCCTCTCCTAAAGCGCTTGCGTTTTTCTTTACTTTTTGCTTGCGAAAGCCAAGTCGACGGTGGCGCACCTAGAAAGTCCACGTTGAAGCTTTCAGGCCGCCGCCGGCGACTGCGGATGCGCAGAGGACGTTCAACTAGGGTGCCTTGATGCCCAGCGCCGCCGTCCAGGGTGGAGACAACCCCGCTGGCGCCGCCATATTGAGTCACACGAGCTGAGACTCAGCTACGCTTGCGTTCATAAATAGTGTTACTCGCGGCGCACTTCCAAGTGCTTTGCCTTGATGAGGATTTTTTTATCGGTATCGCATCTGCACATCTTTATGACCAATAGCCGTTAACTCGTCGAAGGTCCAAGACGTAAATGTATGGCGCCGGGAACATGCCCCAAGTTGCCTAATTCAATTTACCTTTAATATGCCGTGTGTATGTTTGAAATACGCACTATTTTTTTTTTTGCGCTTCGATATGCTTGGTATATAAGGTTTGCGACCCCCTGTGTGTGGAAGTTTTTCTTTTTCGCTGTTGTATTTTGGTTTACACGTCACGCCTCCTTTACCGTAGCCAGCCACTCGGCCACGGCGGTTAGTTTCCCTTGCGTTGCGCGTGCTCTTCGCGTTCGTTGCAATTATTTGACGATATCTACGCGCAATTTTGCTTTCTTTTTGCCCACAAAACTGTGTATTGACAGGATTAAGCTGGTGTAAAAATAACTGCGATGTGAAAATAAGGTTTAGTTAGTGCTGTAGAGAAACATGTAACGTGACTTGTCGGTGTCAATCTTGCGTAGTACACACAAGAAACCAAACGATGCACAAAATACATTTACTTATAATGTCTAGTACAATCAATCATAAAAGAGATATGTACATGAAAAATATATGTACTGTGTGGCGCCTGAAGGTTATGTTGAAAGACGAGATAAAAAAAAAATTCGCAAGGTAGGCTCGACACACAATTCCGGATAGTGAGAGTTTTTTTTTTAATTTATTCATTACATGGGGGGGGGGGGGGGTTCAAGTGAGTACGTCAACCTTATTACACACAATATAAATCGAAAACAAGAATGCAAACAAGAAAACGCAACCGCGGGTAATATTAATCAAGATATCCAGCCAGAATACATCAGCTACCATCGAATACGTCGCATCAGCCAAACACATCGATGGCGAGTACAGAACATTTTATAAATAACCATTATAACACTGATAACTGCATTGAAAAAATAAACAAGACTGCATACATATCGCGTACAAAAACCGTAAATGAAACTAAGACAGTCAAATGCAGATTAGCAATACTTTTCACTTCGAAAATATAGTCCATGATGATGTAGGGCTGTTGACTTTAACAGACGGCGCCCATCCTGTCGATTTCCCTCGTACTGGTCCTCTTCAAAGTGTTTCGAAGTACAAGAAAAACAACAAAAGTGATTATTGATATGAAAAGTTGCCTTGTAAGTACAGAGAACCCATTACAGTGCTTAAAAATAAATTTTCGCAGAAGTAATGCTGTATTACCTCGCTTCACACGTTTCGAAGAAATGCACAGGCTTCAACAGACACCATGCCAGAAAGCGCCGAAACATTTTGGTCCCATGATGCCCCTTAACTCTACTACACCTGGGCATACCGTGCACAGGCATTTAAAGACCGTCACAGTACCCACTACGATCGGGAATGAGCACGAATGGCCATCGGCTTACGAGCACCACGCTACAAATATATTCGTCTAAAAAATCAGCCATATAACGTAACAACCTGAGATCCGCAAGATATCTGCTGAGAATAGAGAAAATCACAATGCTTCGCTTGCCACGTACACAACAGCCGCTCTCCCCAGAAGCACTGCGTTCTTTAGTCCCAAATAACGAGTAGCGAAAAAAGAAACTGAGGGGGAAAAAAAAAAGAAAGAAACAAGAGACACACGATGTGTGCTTCCCGTGAAAAAGTAAAATAGGTGGTTTACATGACGATTTGTAGTTAATGTAAGGCTATTTCGCGGCGAAGCATTTTCGTCAGTTCGTAAAATAAGGGTACTACTCGCATAGACTTCGCCGATCAAAACGGCAAAAGCCTATGCGACGCGCGCTCGCAAACCATAGGCTACTCAGCATCGGTGCAGTGCTTAGTTCGTGAGCGAACGTAGGTACGTGAGCGAGGATCAGAGAATACTTTCTTATTTAAATGAAAAACACGGTGCGATAGTCTAAACTTTCTTGACACTTACCTCGCAAATGTAGGAACTATCCGTTGCCTTCCAGTGATACCGCTTTACTTGGGCTTCCCATCTCTTCCTTCGCTCTGGGTCCCGGGGGAAGCGTAAACAACGAAGCCCTTTACGCGTCGATCCGGTGCACTTGGGAACACAACAGCCCGTCATGTCGACTCGATGCACTTGACAAGCTTGTCATTCGTGCGGCTGAACACTGTCCAGCAAGTAGAAGCGTCAGCGAAGCATCCGCGCGCACTGTGTCTTGAACTAAGCACCCGCACCAAGCACTCGCAACCACTCGCTGTGACTCAAGATGGCGTCGCAGCGAGAAAGCGGCGGCGCGGGTGCGGTCAAAGGATGGCACTACCCTGAACGGCGGCGCTGGCATCGAGGCACCCTACCTCCACCTCCCTACCACGGCCGCTCAATGAAATGCATCGATGGATCGAGCGGCCGTGTCCCTACCCCCCCCCCCCCCCCCCCCCCTCCGGAGTGTTGTGCTCGACTGGAAGACTACGCTTCCTACCCGCTTCCCGCCCTAGTGTGCGCGAGCCGCGATTGCCGGCTCACCCTCGCATGCTTTCACTCGCACATACTGTGTATGTCGCGCGGCGACGACTTTATTGCAGTGGACTTTATACGGAAGCTCACGGCGACGACGACGACGGCGGCGGAATTACGCCTAGAGTGTCCATATAGTTGCTATCGCAATAATAAGTCTTCATTCCTTTCCGACGGACGCGTGTCTAAAAAGTAGTGGGTGGTGAAGCTCCCGATCGCCAAGCATGTGACGGTGCCAGTGAAGGTTTGTATCGTGCCCTTCGTTGGGGGCAGTGGAGTTCAGCGTTGTTTCTGCGGGCGGCTACATGCGGGATGGTCAAAAGAGACGCGCGGTTCGACACCAAGAGGGCGGCGGGGAGCCGTCGGGGGTGGTTGAAGGGGAGCCGCGGTTTACGGGGGGCGCGTAAGCGGGTTCACTGCGAGTCGGGGCTTCCGGCGTTCGGTTCGCGGAAGCAGTGCCGTGGCTTTGAAGCCAACCCCTCGTCGCTGGACCGCAGCCGTGCAGAGACATTCCGCGAACGGACCAGATGCCCCAACGTGCGTGGCAGTGTTCTCTCTTTGGGAGGCTAGTGCATTGCGAGCTTGTGAGACAAGAGACACATTACACTGCAAAAGATTTGCGACAACGGCCTTGACATAATAGAACTCCGGATACTGTCACCCTGGTGCCCCGTTGTGTGCACACTGCGCGCGCCGCAGTATGATTGGACGAAAGATGGGGCGAGGGTGGTGTTGGGGATGCCTTTAGGTACGTGCGGGGCCGTTGGAGGGGGATTCGGTGGAGATTCGGCTCAGAAAGAAGACCAAAATTGTAAACTGATTGTAACCGTTGACTGGTAGCCTTTTGATGTCTGTGTAAATAGCCTCCTTCTATCGTTTGCTATTCGATCTTAATAACCAGTTAACCCCTTGCAATCAGCGTCCCAGCCTTGCCTACTGTAATGTGACTTCGCGACATCCACAACACCTTCAAGTTTCCCTCACCGACATCGAGGCGAATATCAACTGAGGCCAAGGACTTCTGGGGCGGCATCGGTAAGCAAAATGTTGATTGTCGACATCGATCACGAAAGCATAAGCACTAAGCTTTTACGTCGTTGTGGCTCTAGCTTACGTGAACGCTCAAGGCGCCACGAAAAGACAATTAAGTCCGCGCCTATGCGACGTCTGTCGGAACGCCACCGCAGCAGTTGATTATTTGTAGACCCGTTAGGCAGCTGTGTCTGGCTTTCGAGCGGTAAATGAATGGCGCATTCATTCTGAGAGGCGGTCGATAGTTTTAACAGGCCATATGCGACGCAGCGTACGTTCGCGGCACTGTGTTTTGAAGTATTCTTCCGGTCTTACTTTTTAAAGCGCGGTAATTCTATGACGGATTTTTTACGTTATCATCTATTCCGCTTGAAGAGCTCTGCACTCCTTGTCAGAGCAAAAGAAGCAGTTCATCTAGTAACAACTTGATGAGGGCTAGTTGGTTCATAGTTGAGCGAAGGTATGAAGTAACAGCGCGTAATGAACAAGGACGAGAAAGGAACGAAGACCACAGGAACAGCGCTTGTCCTGTGGTCTTCGTTCCTTTCTCGTCCTTGTTCATTACGCGCTGTTACTTCATACCTTCGCTCAGTTCATCTAATTTTCTTGATCCCGGTCACGACGGCCGCCTTTCAATGGGGGCGAAAAACGCCTGTGCACCGTGCAACAAGCACGCACGCCATGCTGGATATGCACGATAGCAATAGATATTTACGCGGGGTGTGAATTGTTATATTGAAGAATGCCATTTATGTATTTACGCGGGGCACGCAGGGCGTGGCAAGACGTGCGGACAGCGCTATTGAAAAATACAACAAAAAGCTCATGCATATTCATACGACTGCCTTCGTCAAAAGTACTCTAATTCCTATGAGGCTGGCCGTTTGTACAGACGTGCGACGTCTGTACAAACAGCCCTTGACTAGTAATAACATGTGGTAACCGCTTGAGCGCTGCCTGCCTTGACGGACGCCGCGACAACTGAGATAGCCGGCGTGCCTAACTTCCTTGCCTTCTATTAGGCCCAGGATCCCTTTTTTTTTCCCCCGCAGGTTTGGAGGTGATCCATCGTGTCTGCTAAGAGACCTGCTTCGCAAAGAGTAAGCGGCATCGCTACCGTTTTCTGCAGCCGATGAGAATAAGCTCGGCCATAGAGAATGACACGGACGCGCAGTCGGCGATCCGGCCCATGCAGCTCGGGGAGTGGCCAAAGCGGGGACGTTCTCGCGGAGTTCGACAACGGCAGGCGCGCGAGCTGCAACGTTGGCTGGAAGTTGCGACGCTGAGGCCGATCGTAAACTTGTCATGCTGTGCCCGCGAATTTGGTCGTCCGTAGTACCACAGTCCCTTAATAGCTAATAGCTACCATAGTCCCTTAATAGCTCTAGCAAGGATAAGAGAGGACACTTCCATAGGCCCCTGCGACCGATTTTAGGGTGCCTCGATGCCAGCGCCGCCGTTCAGGGTGGTGCCATTCTTTGACCGCCCCCGCGCCGCCCCTTTCTCGCTGCGACGCCATCTTGAGTCACAGCGAGCGGTTGCGAGTGCTTGGTGCCGGTGCTTAGTTCGAGACACAGTGCGCGCGAATGCTTCGCTGACGCTTCTACTTGCTGGACAGTGTTCAGCCGCATGAATGACAAGCTTGTCAAGTGTATCGAGTCGACATGACGGGCTGTTGCGTTCTCAAGTGCAATGGATCGACGCGTAAAGGGCTTCGCTGTTTACGCTTCCCCCGGGACCCAGAGCGAAGGAAGAGATGGGAAGCCCAAGTAAAGCGGTATCATTAGAAGGCAACGGATAGCTCCTACATTTGCGAGGTAAGTGTCAAGAAAGTTTAGACTATCGCATCGTGTTTTTTTATCTAAATAAGAAAGTATCTCTGATTCTCGCTCACGAACTAAGCACTGCACCGATGCTGTCTGAGTAGCCTATGGTTTGCGAGCGCGCGTCGCATAGGCTTTTGCCGTTTTGATCGGCGCAGTCTATGCGAGTAGTACCCTTATTTTAAGGACTGACGAAAATGCTTCGCCGCGAAATAGCCTTACATTAGCTACAAATCGTCATGTAAACCACCTATTTTACTTTTTCACGGGAAGCACACATCGTGTGTCTCTTGTTTCTTTTTTTTTCCCTCAGTGTACGTGGCAAGCGAAGCATTGCGATTTTCTCTGATTTCTCAGCAGATATCTTGCGGATCTCAGGTTGTTACGTTATATAGCTGATTTTTTAGACGAATATATTTGTAGCGTGGTGCTCGTAAGCCGATGGTCATTTGTGCCCATTCTCGATCGGAGTGGGTACTGCGACGGTCTTTAAGTGCCTGTGCACGGTATGCCCAGGTGTAGTAGAGTTAAGGGGCATCATGGGACCAAAATGTTTCGGCGCTTTCTGGCATGGTGTCTGTTGTAGCCTGTGCATTTCTTCGAAACGTGTGAAGCGAGGTAATACAGCATTACTTCTGCGAAAATTTATTTTTAAGCAATGTAATGGGTTCTCTGTATTTACAAGGCAACTTTTCATATCAAGAATTACTTTTGTTGTTTTACTTGTACTTAGAAACACTTTGAAGAGGACCAGTACGAGGGAAATCGACAGGATGGGTGCCGTCTGTTAAAGACAACAGCCCTACATCATCATGGACTATATTTTCGAAGTGAAAAACATTGCTAATCTGTATTTGACTGTCTTAGTTTCATTTACGGTTTTTGTACGCGATATGTATGCAGTGTTTATTTTTTCAATGTAGTTATCAGTGTTCTAATGGTTATTTATAAAATGTTCTGCACTCGCCATCGATGTGTTTGGCTGATGCGACGTATTCGATGGTAGCGGATGTATTCTGGCTGGATATCTTGATTAATATTACCCGCGGTTGCGTTTTCTTGTTTGTATTCTTGTTTTCGATTTATATTGTGTGTAATAAGGTTGATGTACTCACTTGAACCCCCCCCCCCCCCCCCATGTAATGAATAATTTTTTTTAAACTCTCCCTATCCCGAATTGTGTGTCGAGCCTACCTTGCGAATTTTTTTTTATCTCGTCTTTCAACATAACCTTCAGGCGCCACACAGTACATATAATTTCTCATGTACATATCTCTTTCATGATTGACTGTACTAGACATTATAAGTAAATGTATTTTGTGCATCGTTTGGTTTCTTGTGTGTACTACGCAAGATTGACACAGACAAGTTACGTTACATGCATGTTTCTCTACAGCACTACCTAAACCTTATTTTCACATCGCAGTTATTTTTACACCAGCTTAATCCTGTCAGCACACAATTTTGTGGGCAAAAAAAAAAAGCAAAATTGCGCGTAGATATCGTCAAATAATTGCAACGAACGCGAAGAGTACGCGCAACGCAAGGGAAACTAACCGCCGTGCGCGAGTGGCTGGCTACGGTAAAGGAGGCGTGACGTGTAAACCAAAATACAACAGCGAAAAAGAAAAACTTCCACAAACCGGTGGTCGCAAACCTTATAGACCAAGCATCGAAGCGCAAAAAAAAAATAGTGCGTATTTCAAACATACACACGGCATATTAAATGTGATTGAATTAGGCAACTTGGGGCATGTTCCCGGCACCATACATTTACGTCTTGGACCTTCGACGAGTTAACGGCTATTGGTTATAAAGATGTGCAGATGCGATACCGATAAAAAAATCCTCATCAAGGCAAAGCACTTGGAAGTGCGCCGCGAGTAACACTATTTATGAACGCAAGCGTAGCTGAGTCTCAGCTCGTGTGACTCAATATGGCGGCGCCAGCGGGGTTGTCTTCACCCTGGACGGCGGCGCTGGGCATCGAGGCACCCTAACCGATTTTGGTTCACAGCGCACCTAGCTGGTGTGTGGAATCTACACAGACTCAGAGATTGGGACCGCAGGAAAACCAATCTCAAAAACTATGTTCTGATGATTAGAAAAATTCCACGGCCTCCAAAATTGCTTCCGTGCGAGTGCTCATCCCGGAGGCTATATTTCGATTGTTTTAACGCGTTGCTTTCATGCATCGAGTAGCTTCGTGTAAGCTGTACCGCCAGAGCAGCAAGCACACGATGCCACTGTGTGTTTATGCAGACATTTTAAATAAACATGACAAGTGTTGGAAGAGACGAAACATTTTATTTTCAAGTCATATTCTCAGTAAGCACATGCACACTTTTTCTTTTCGCAACGTTCGATGAACGCAAGCACAAAATGATGGCTGCACTGCAATGTGCAAGACATGCCAATACAGGTGCCATAAGTTGAGAACAAATTTCACAAAAAGAATAAACAGGCGATATTATGAAAAAACCCACAGAACAGTAAAACTGCAGAAGACAGCATTAGCATTAAAGAGGAAAACAACGTTCGTCCTTTGAAGCCTAATCTTTCTTATTAAGTGGTAGTTTCGGGCTGCATAGCAAACAAAGAATGAAGGCTGCTCACTGGAGTAGTCAGCCAACCACGCTCTCTCCCTGTCCTGCCGTTGTTACTGCACCTCGCAACACAGCAGTAATTCCGTAGTACTTGACTATAGTCGGCATGACCTATAGTCAAGTACTACGGAGTATTGGAGTATTGGTTATGTCTTCTCTCCCACCTTCGCACAAATTTTCACCTACGCACTTCAGATCGCCCTATCGCGAAAACCGTCACGTGCAATTGTCGCAGCTAAACAAAAAAAGCAACCTTCGGTGCCATGCATACGCTACTGAGGCAGGAGTGTTTATTCAGAATACGTCGTAGCCACAGCTTACATTGTTCTCAATTCACAAGTTCTCTCTAATTGCGCTCGTAACAAAGGCTTCAAGCAATCTGCGCACGCCACGAATAACGATCCTAAGCATAATTGCATTCTTTCACACAATTGCACACAGGTGCATTGAATTCAGACTACGTATACCGGCGTGTGCCGACTCACTTTCTCGCGCCAAGAAACGATTTTCTCGCAAACGAGCTGCGCAGCAGCATTCCAAATTGCTGTTTCTTACATAATGTGAAGTAATCCACGAACATCATGCGCGAAGTGAAGAACACAAAAAGCTCTCTGCGGCGAACAGCACAATGCGACATATGTCAACTTACGGCTGAAGTGACAAATACATAAGAAATTTGCGAAGTAATGAAGGGAAAAAAGAACGTAATGAAGGCCTTCTTACCAAGCAGCAGCCAAGCAGACAGACGTTCTGGCAGACGAACCCAGCAAAGACCACGCAGACGTTATCGCAAATATCTTGTAGCGTTGCCTTGCCTGATCACACCATGGCTGATATTTTGTAGCGATGCGTTATGCTTTATTCTATATACTAGTCTTATCATCCACCGCTCACGGCCGGCTGATCCCGTTGATAACGTCTACGTCTACAGCCACATAGACAAGTAGACGTATTGACCCTTTTCGCGGAGCAGTTTCTTCTAAAGGAACGAGATGGCGCTTTCGGCGGCGCGCCATAAGTTGCCTCGGCGAATGCGCACGAATACGAAACCATTACAGCTGCTTCTGCCCTGCTACTGTGCGATCAGCTGGCGCAAATGCAACTGGATGTTCGCTAATGCACTGTGCCCAATTCATGCTGCAAAATGTGTGCCAATAAAGGCAAGACGCTTGCGGTAGTTAGCTGCAAAAATAGTGATTCAAATATAAAGAATGCGAATATGAGCAATATGTAAGGAACGGAATCAACCTGTGTCGCCGCTGCTACATAAGGACTACCTGTGTTGCTGGCCCTTCGCGATTCACGGCTTTCCTCGAGGATAAAAATAGATAATTAATCCAACGGCGCTGTATAGCTAACCTCCAAAGAAAGGACTTCAACTCCGGAACGTCGGCACATAAGAGTGATTATTTGCCATACTATGTTTCTCGCACGTTAAGTACACACATCTACCCCTACTCGCACGCAAACGTACGCCCACCCTATCACCAACGTATCAATAATAAGTGAATGAGCGCTCACTTTAATCAATGTGCCGAAGCATGAGTGACGGCGACTACACCGAGAAGACACGAATGCTGGGAGCTGAACGTTTCGTGATGGTCCACAGAGTACGCGAGGGACTAGCGATAATACGTCTTCGCTACAAGCTATCACAAAGTGCAGAACATTTGTGTACCAAGCTTGGTGCGCAGCAAGAACAAATCTGTCGCAGCAGAGCCCACCCGCGAGCGATTAGGCTGAAAATAAACAATCAGATAGTGGCCGCACCGAGGAACCTAGGAACATTACTGAGTCAGAAACATTACAAGCCGTGGCTTCAAAATGCTTGCCAAATAGAGCACACTGATCCTGATCATTTAATTCATAAGCAGAAAGTTTGGACCACTTGAAATACATTTCTAGCCCCGATATTAGTGCAAGCACCGTATACGCAGCTCGCGCCGTTTGGACAAGGCGTAATGAGCTCTGAAAGCACTTACATGCCCTCTAAAGCTGTGGCCAAAGCTTCGTGTCGTCCACACAGTCACCGTCTACGATATGCGTCGAAACGGAGGTTTGCTGCGCCGCACCTTCGTCACGCGCTTGCATTGTAAACACGGCGGCAACGGAGGCAGCTGAGGCAGCCCGACCCTCATGGAGCGAACTTCCCCGACGATGTTCGCGCGTCAGAAAGTGTAGCGAGACGCACCGCCGTGTTTTCGCCTCACCGCCCCTCATGCGACGATCCAGCGGCGAACGCCGCCGAGCCGCTATCAATGAGGCCAGCCGTGAAGCAGGATATTACTGTTTTTTAAATGTAACCCACAGTAAGATTTAGCATGTTGCGACACTTAATAACGTCATAACTTGTGTTTTATAATTTTTCTTGAGTTATTTCTTCTACAACATACGCGGTTCCATTACGCTTTGAATTTCGCATACATAGGGCAACCAAGTATTTCTATGTGTGTGTGCGTCAGGAAAGTGCCAGAGGCAGCGCAATGGAAGCCAGGAGCGCGCTGTATTTTTACTTCCCATGTCCGCCGATCTGCAGCGAAACAGACAAGCAGTACAAGCTATCTACCATAGCCCCCGAAAGCTTCCCATCTCAGAGGCCATATGCCGTCGTCGCGCCTATCTCCCAACTTTACCGAAAGGTGGCGCTCGCATCTCATGAAAATTTATCTCGCTAGGCTTAGGCGCGTTCTAAACGAGAAGCGATCTCGAAAATTCCTCAAGATTAGCCATAACACTCTCTCGTCGAAGCGGCATGAGACTAAGCAAAAGCCGTTTGCGCAGTCAGTTGCTACGAACGAAGTGTATTCTACAAAAACAACGCAAATTCAGTTCGAAGCGGGCGACAGGGACCGCCGCCATAAGCTCAATCCCATCATGCAACGGCCGGAAGTGCTGCCTCCTGATTGGATCGGGCTTGTCGCCGCGCGCTGGACGCTTCCGGCGGCGGGCGAAAATATCTATCCCCTCCAAATCGGTGGCGCGCGTCGCGATTTTTGACGCCGACCGATGAGCGGCCGCCGTCGGACGAAGTTCGCCGCTTGGACGCCAGAAATTCGTTCTATGAGGGTCGGGCTGTAGAGTGTAGACGAGCGGCTGGGGCGGCGCATGCTTTGCATTGAGGCGCCCGACGTGGAAAAATACTGGAGCGGCGCTGCGATCGAAGTGGATTGGGCCGCATCAAGGTCGCGCCGTTGGAAACTGCTGGTGATACTGCTCGGCAGCGTCATTCGTACTACTTCGCGCGCTGGTATTTGCGTTCAGACCGATCAAATGGGGTTCATAGTTGCATATGACACGTATTTATGCCTTAAGAATAAATCCCTTTCCTTTTCGTTCTTTATTTATTTTTTTATTATTTTCTAATGCCGCTCGATGATTGCACGTGCATTGCGGCCGCAGTGTCGGCTTTCATTCTACTTTTATTTTATGGTTTCCTTTGGAGAAAAAATATTATTGCGATAGCAATTATATGGACACTTCAACTGGATTTCTGCCGTTGGCGTAGCCGTCGCCGTCGTCGTCGCCGTCGCCGTGAGGTTCCGTATAGTAAAATCTTCACCGCGCGCCGTATGCCCGAGCGGAAGCGTGCGGGGAGGCGCGCTATCACGGAGAGCGAAAGCACTCAATCTCCCACGCGCAAGCAACGAAGCGGGAAGCCAGCGCCGGAGGGAGCGGGGGGGCACTTCTACTGTGCCAACAACCGCGCTCGTCGCTCGACCGCACCGTCTCTTATCTCTCCCACGCGCAAGCAAGGAAGCGGGAAGCCAGCGCCGGAGGGAGCGGGGGGGGGGGGGGGGGGCGCACTTCTACTCTGCCAACAACCGCGCCCGCTGCAGCGTATGGGCTTGCTGCCAGCGTTTTGACAGTCGTTGTTTGCAGTCATTCAGTGTGATCTATTCATGTTTGTTTGTGCGCGCTCACACCACGCTTGTTCATTCAGTTAGTAATAGTCGGGCCACATTTTCCAGCGCACGCTACACATGTAATGCTGCCCGGATCGGCAGTGCAGCGCTACAGGTGTGTCCCTTCGCACGCGCGCTGCCCACAGGAAGCGCTTCTCATCAACACCACCGTTTCACACGCGCCTTCTCGTGGTCATCGAGTCTCTCTTCATGTCGGTCTACTTACGCCGCAGCACACCTGCTTACTTAATCAGCTCATGTTTACTACAATTCATATTGCTACCAAAGCCGCTCACCTTACTTCGTATGACATTGCTGTGTTGCTATCGCATTCATTGCTTCGCCCTTAGGGCGAAACTGTGACATTTTTTTTTCTCGTTCTTCAAGCAGCATGTATCTCTCGTGTGTATTGTTGCGCATATAGTTTTCTATCAGTAGGTCTTGCGAAACGCAGACGAAGCAGCATATGTAACCTTCCTGCTTGCCGCTTCAAACAAGTAAAGCAGATCTGCCCCATCCGGCGCCTTGTACTATGATTTACGGGAAGCACTGGTATAGATTAAAAAAAAAGAGTAAACTGCAGTGCAACATTCCATTCAAGTTTCCGCCTTTCTCGCTTAACAGAATGCGGAGTAATTGGTACGGGGTCACTTATTGCAGTCGGACCTCGAGCGCCGAAAACGGTTTTAGTTAGCCATTCTATAGGCTAATCTTTGGCCGTAAGCCGTACGTGGGGATTTTTTTCCAGTCGATACTTCAAAAAAGAAAGAAAGCCTGCGCGGTAGCCTAATTAGTGCCTATATCGTGGATACGGCGTTGCGCTGCTAAACTGGAGGTCGCGGAATTAGATGGGAACGAAATGGAAAAAGACTATAGTGTACTTAATTCTATTTAGCTGCGTGTTAAAGAACCCCAGGTGGCAAAAACTAAACCGGCTGCCTCATAATCATATAGTGGTTTTGCCACTTAAAACTCAAGAATTTGCTTATATTAAAAAGAGAAAAAAGCAGGTGGCTGCGTTCTTCGGCTTATTTCTGGGGGTGTAAACAACATAAATTATTCTCGAGTCTGATTTCCGAGAAAAACATGTTAGGCTTATCCTATATTTCATGCATCAATGTAATGCCGTTCCCAAATGTATGACCGCTCAACTCAGCAGCTTGTATTTTATAAACGGCTGCGTTCAGCTATCCGGTGCACTATCATAACGACCATAATGAAACAATCAAAGGAACGGCAGGTCTCACATACACGCAGAGATATGTGCAGATCTGTTGCGTTCGTTGAAGAAAAGTGTGGTACCACATAGGGCACTGAGTTTTAACGGGTTGCAAACATGGTGAGACTGTCAAAAATTCTTGTCTGAATCAAGTTAGCAGATGTACAGGCTGCCCCAAAACAGGGCGTTTATATTGAATGAGAGCTAGAAAATTGTTAAGCACCTAGAAATTGTATTAACACCCGTCCGTTAATTCTCTCAGGAACTGCGCCTCTGCGCAATAGCCATGACTCTCCGCCAGCAAAATCATTCGGAATAACAGTCCTCACTTGCATGCACTCACTCACCTTTGAGATTTCAATAGTGCTGTTATGCGTTACATTCGAACGGAAAGGACTATTCGGTGTCGTACAGTATATCAATAACCCTTGCGCGCGCGCGCGCGCACGCACGCACGCACGCACGCGCACACACACACACACACACACACACACACACACACACACACACACACACACACACACACACACACACACACACACACACACACACACATATATATATATATATATATATATATATATATATATATATATATATATATATATAAGATGGTTTTGCCTGCTATGAATATTATTTCTGCGAATGAGAGTTTTATTTCCAGTATTCACTAATAAGTGTGTTTGTTACTACAAACAGGTGCGCTGATTCCCGGTCGGGAGTTCTCACTTTTTCAATTATTGCATTTAGAATATTTGTTATTCTTTCCCTTACATATATATATATATATATATATATATATATATATATCGTAAATATACATGTCTATGTACCCTTTGATTTAATTACCTAGAAATTCATTGGTCATTCTTCGCGCCACACAGTTAATAAACCTGGTTTATTTCACTCTAATATTGTTTTCTTCGATCATTGTCCCTGATCAATATCCATCAAAAGAAGCGCGTGTAAAATGACACGATATCAATAATAAAACTTTCTTACGTAGCCTTCATGGTGCGGATATACCAGTTACTTTTAGAGGACAGTGGTGAAAACAACAGTTCACCTGGCTAAAACTACATTTCGCACCGGCCGTCAAGAGTCATGGGCGCACCGAAGCAACTAAAGCATTTAAAAAATGCACTGCACAGAGGTTCTGCGAGAAAAACTGGGCGTCCGACAGCGTCCGCGTAGCGAACGCGCGCGCGCTAGCAGACGACGCGCTTTACAACGACAGCAAAAATTAAAAACGTCGCGTTGTATAATCTATGCCTCAAATATATATGTTTGGCAAAATGGCGTAAACATAAATTTGCAGTTGAAATAAAACGCTATTTTAAGAACGTACTATGCGTAATCGGCCTCGGCGCCCGCAGCGAAAGTACGTTGAATATGCCTCGGAGCACGTCACCGCCACAATCCAGTTCGCTCGCAGCGCCCTCGCACTATTTTATTGCGATAGCAATTATATGGACACTTCAACCGGATTTCTGCCGTCGCCGCCGTCGTCGCCGTCGCCGTGAGGTTCCCTATAGATAAAATCTTCACCGCGCGCCGTATGCCCGAGCGGAAGCGTGCGGGGACGCGCGCTATCACGGAGAGCGAACGCACTCAATCTCCCACGCGCAAGCAAGGAAGCGGGAAGCCAGCGCCGGAGGGAGCGGAGGGGGGGGGGGGGGGCGCACTTCCACTCTGCCAACAACCGCGCTCGTCGCTCGCTCGCACCGTCGCTTATCTCCACACGGCTCTGACCTTTATGCGCCATGCATTCGCCGCTCAGTTTCCGTTGAAGCGATAGACCGCACGTACCTTCGCCCGTTGGTGCGGCGTATGCGCTTGCTGCCAGCGTTTTGACAGTCGTCTGCAGTCATTCAGTGTGATCTATTCATGTTTGTTTGTGCGCGCTCACACCACGCTTGTTCATTCAGTTAGTAATAGTCGGGCCACATTTTCCAACGCACGCTACACATGTAATGCTGCCCGGATCGGCACTGCAGCGCTACAGGTGTATCCCTTCGCACGCGCGCTGCCCACGGGAAGCGCTTCTCATCAACACCACCGTTTCACACGCGCCTTCTCGTGGTCATCGAGTCTCTCTTCATGTCGGTCTACTTACGCCGCAGCACACCTGCTTACTTAATCAGCTCATGTTTACTACAATTCATATTGCTACCAAAGCCGCTCACCTTACTTCGTATGACATTGCTGTGTTGCTATCGCATTCATTGCTTCGCCCTTAGGGCGAAACTGTGACATTTTTTTCCACACGCGGCGCCTCAGCGGCAGCGACTTATATATTCACAATATATGTGTAAGGGAAAAAATAACAAATATTCTAAATGCACTAATTGAAAAAGTGAGAACTCCCGACCGGAATAAGCGCACGTATTTGCAGTAACAAACACACTTATTAGCGATTAATACTGCACATAAAACTCTCATTCGCAGAAATAATATCCATATAGGAGGCAAAACCATCTTATATATATTTACGCAAGTGTTATTGATATACTGTACGACGCCGAATAGTCGTTTCCGTTCGAATGTAACGCATAACAGCCCCATTGAAGTCTCAAAGGTGAGTGGCCGATGCAAGTGAGGACTGTTATTCCGAATGATTATGCTACCGCGGTGAGTCGTGGCTGTTGCGCAGAGGCGCAGTTCCTGAGAGAATTAACGCACGGGTGTTAATAAGTCCTGCTTAACAAGTTCCTAGCTGTCATTCAATATAAACGCCCCCGTTTGGGGACAGCCTGTAAATCTGCTAACTTGATTCAGGCAAGGAAAACTTTTTTTGACAGTCTCACCATGTTTGCAACCAATTAAAACTGGGTGCCCCATGTGGTACCACACTTCAACGAACGCAACAGATCTGCACATATCTCTACATGTATGTGAGGTATGCCGTTCCTTTAATTGCTTAATTATGGTCGTTATGATAGTGCACCGGATAACTGAAAGCAGCCGTTTATAATATACAAGCTTCTGAGTTGAGTGGTCATACATTTTAGAACGGCATTACATTTATGTATGTCTTCTTTCTGGGGTTTTACGCGCCAAAACCAGTTCTGATTATGAGGCACGCCGTAGTGGAGGGCTCCGGAATAATTTATGTATGGATTACATTTATGTATGAAATATAGGATAAGCGTAACATGTTTTTCTCGGAAGTCAGACTCGAGAATAATTTACTACTATATTTTGTTTACACCCCTAGAAAAAAGCCGAAGAACGCAGCCACATGCTTTTCTCTCGCTTTTTTAATTTAAATAAATTCTTGGGTCTACGTGACAAAACCACGAAATGATTATGAGGTTTAGTTTTCACCACCTGAGCTTCTTTAACGCGCACCTAAATGGAAGTACACGAGTGTTTTTCCATTTCGCTCCCGTCGAATTCCGCGACCTGGATTGAACCCGCGAGTTCCATGGAGTTTAGCAGCCCAACGCCGTATCCAAGTACTATATAGCCACTAATTAGGCTACCGCACCCGCTTTCTTTCTTTCCTTCTTTTTTTCTTTTTTTTTTGAAGTATTGACAGGGGAAAAATTTCCACGTACGGCTTATACGACCAAAGATGAGCATATAGAATGACTAACTAAAACTATTTTCGGCGCTCGAGGTCATGCCGCAATAAATGCCCCCGTACCAATTACTCCGCATTCTGCTACACGATGAAGGCGGAAACTTGAATGGAATGTTGCGGTGCAGTTTATTCTATTTTTCATCTATAACAATGTTTTCTGTAAATCTGAGTACAAGGCGCCGGATGAGGCAGATATGCTGTATACTTGTTTGAAGTGGCAAGCAGGAAATGTTACGTGTGTTTCTCCGTCTGCGTTTCACAAGACCTACTGATGGAAAACTATATGCGCAACAATACACACGAGAGATACATGCTGCTTGAGGAACGAGAAAAATATTTGTTCTCCAAAGGGAACCGTACAATAACATAGTAGAATGAAAGCCGACATTGCGGCCGCAAACACGCGCATCACCGAGCGGCATTAAAAAATAAAATAAAATAAAAAAGAGAAATCAAGGAATTCTTAAGGCATAAATACATGTCATATGCAATTACGAACACCATTTGAGCGGTCTGAACGCAAATATCAGCGCGCGAAGTAGTACGAATGACCCTGCCGAACTGTATCGCCAGCAGTTTCCAACGGCGCGACCTTGATGCGGCCCAGTCCACTTCGATCGCAGCGCCGCCACAGTATTTTTCCACATTGGGCGCCTCACTGCAAAGCATGCGCCGCCCCAGCACCCCAGCTGCTCGTCCCACTCGACCGTATTTTAGTACACCCTAGCGCAAGATATATATTTCCCGGCGCTCCCGTGGGCGCTGCCATGTTTGATCACGTGGTGACACGTCCATTGCTTGCGTCAACTGCCTCCGTTGCCTCCTTGTTTACAATGGAAATGTATGACGCCGGCGCGGCTTAGAAAACCTCTGTTTTGGAAGATATTGTAGACGGTGACTGGGTGGACGACACGAAGCTTTCATCACAGCTTCAGAGAACATGCAAAAGCGCTTTCGGAGCTGATTAAGCTATGTCCAATGGCATAAGCAGCGTATATGGTGCTTCTTCTAAAACTGGGGCTAAATATGTATTCCAAGCTGTCCGATTATGAATTCAGTCAGGATTAGTGTGTTTTGCTCTTTGTTCTTTATTCGGCAAATATTTTGAAGCAGTGGCTTGTCAGTTTCTGACTCAGTGAAGTTCCTCGATGCGGCCACTATCTGATTATTTTCTGCCTAATCACTCGCGGGTGTGCTCAGTTCTGAATCCGATAGATTTGCTCTTGCTGCGCACAAGGCTTGAAACGTAGCTGTTTTGTACATTGTAATACCTTGTAGCAAATATATAACAGCTAGTAACTTGCTTACTCTTCTGGACCATCACGAAACATTCAGCTTTGACCATTGGTGCGCCATAGGTGTAGTCCGTCATTTATTGTGTGTATACAGTGCGCATATATTCAAGTGTGAGTCCATTCACTTATTCTTGATACGTCGGCGATAGAGTGGGCGTTAAGCTTTCCTACCATTTGGGTAGATGTGTATAGATAACGTGCGCGAAACTTACTATGACAGCAAGCGGCCCTACTCCTTTTGTCATTTTTTAACGAGTGGTACTCACTTTTGCCGACGTTCTGGGGCTGAAGCCCTTTCTTTGAAGGTTTGCGATACAATGCTGGCGGATGAGCAAATTTCTGTATCCTCGAGGAAAGCCGTACATCTCGAAGTGCCGGTAACACGTTCGGACAGTTGCAGCAGCGGTCCGCGAACTTGGCCCCACAGATTCATTCCATTCCTCAACATGCCAGCTCCTATTTTTGCAGCCAACTACTGCACACGTCTTCAATCCACATGATTCAATCTAGCATGATTGGAGCACAATGTGTTAGCGAAAACTCAGTTGCATTTCTGACAGCTTATCGCACAGAAGCAAGGTAGAAGCGGTAATGGTTTCGTATTCGTGCGCGGTCGTTGAGGAGACGCATGGCGCGCAACCGTAAGCGCCACCTCGTTTCTCTAAAACAAACTGCTCCGCGAAAAGGGTCAATAAAACTCCGTGACGCCGCGACGGCGGCACATTGTCTAGTGTCTCTGCGCCAGCGCCGAGCACATCGTTTGCGCCGCCTAAAGCGATGGCTCGGCCGAAGAAGTAAGTACGTAACCCCCGAGGAAGAAGATGCTCGACGGGAAGCCCGTCGCACCGCTGCTCGTGAACAAATGCAACGGCTGCGATCAAACCTGGAATACCGTGCCGGTGAATCTTCGTCAAAGCGACAGCGAAGAGCGGAAGATGCCGAGTACCTCGCCCTTTGCAGGGAACGCTCTTGTCTGAGTGATCGCAAGCGCCGAGAAAGTGATCCTGGCTACCATATCATGCCTAATTTCCAGCGTCAAACCTACAAGTCCATGGGTGGCGGAACGGCCGATTTCAGCGAGTTCTTGAACGTCGAATTTGGTCATGGCTGCCGCGTCTGCGATCGGCTGTGGTTTGACGTCTACCTATCTAAAACTGGGTAAAATCTTAGCATAACATATCAATAAATTGATATTGAAAGTGTGGGCATGGGAGAGCGGCTGACATGCAGATGCCAATGAATCCCTTCTGCTTTATTGTACAGCTCTTTGCCGTCCTGGCTTTCTTCCTTGGATCGTGGAACCTTCCTGAGTGTCATCTGTCTGCAAGTGCACCTGTCATCCAGCTGTGCGCAGAGACACTACCATGTCTTTCTGCGTCGCCTGAACGAGTGCATCACCTGGGATCATCGACACATGTCACTAGTGCACGAACCGATTTCTTCGAGCAGTCTGCGGCCCCATCCATAAACGTCTTGCCGCAGCTGAGCCGTATCTTCATCACTGAATCATCATCAACGATGCCAGCGCCATCACAGCAGTATAAAAGCGCATGGATTGACCGCGGCGCCTTCAGTGGGCATGGGAGAGCGGCTGACATGCAGATGCCAATGAATCCCTTCTGCTTTCTTGTACAGCTCTTTGCCGCCCTGGCTTTCTTCCTTGGATCGTGGAACCTTCCTGAGTGTCATCTGTCCGCAAGTGCACCTGTCATCCAGCTGTGCGCAGAGACACAACCATGTCTTTCTGCGTCGCCTGAACGAGTGCATCACCTGGGATCATCGACATATGTCACTAGTGCACGAACCGATTTCTTCGAGCAGTGTGCGGCCCCATCCATAAATGTCTTGCCGCAGCTGAGCCGTATCTTCATCACTGAATCATCATCAACGATGCCAGCGCCATCGCAGCAGTATAAAAGCGCATGGATTGACCGCGGCGCCTTCAGTGGGCATGGGAGAGCGGCTGACATGCAGATGCCAATGAATCCCTTCTGCTTTCTTGTACAGCTCTTTGCCGCCCTGGCTTTCTTCCTTGGATCGTGGAACCTTCCTGAGTGTCATCTGTCCGCAAGTGCACCTGTCATCCAGCTGTGCGCAGAGACACTACCATGTCTTTCTGCGTCGCCTGAACGAGTGCATCACCTGGGATCATCGACATATGTCACTAGTGCACGAACCGATTTCTTCGAGCAGTGTGCGGCCCCATCCATAAACGTCTTGCCGCAGCTGAGCCGTATCTTCATCACTGAATCATCATCAACGATGCCAGCGCCATCGCAGCAGTATAAAAGCGCATGGATTGACCAAGGTAAATATACCTGGTAGCGAAGCTTCCATAGAAGCCCATACGTTCTAAACATGGCGATTCATCTGCGGTTCATGGGGCTTAGCGCCATCTGTGCGAGGAGGGAACACTTCCGGCGGAAGAAAAAAAGTTGTCGCAGTTTCACCTGAAAGGCGAAGCATCAATTGCGATAGCAAATTTGAAGAGAGCTATGCGGAGTAATGATAGCACCTTTATCAGCTGTATAAACTTGGACATGCAGCAGCACCGGCAACACGCAGAACTGTTGTCGACGCCGTCGGCGTTTTGCCCGCGTTCGCTCAAAATGCGTGCAGCGTTGGTGACTGTTGCCGGAGCCTCTGATATAAATAGGCACTTGGTGCCGCAGCTAAACGTCGCCTCCCTTCCCTCCCCCTCCCCCCCCCCCCCCCCACGGCCTTTCGTGCGTCGGAAGAAGGCACGTTTGCTCTACATATATGGTGATTGTAGAGGAGGAAAGAGACGCCTACTTCTGCAGCCCTTAAGGGAGCACAGCGCAGAACGCGCGTTTGTTCTCCGCCGTGCGTTCACTCCCCGTGAAAGCGCGCGTCTTTCGCGCCCTTTCACTCGCACATACAGCGTTCGGCGCGCGGCGACGATTTCATCTCCATTGACGTCATACGGAACCTCACGGCGACGGCGACGCCGACGGCAGAAATCTGCTTTTGAGTGTCCATATAATTGCTATCGCAATAAAATAATTTGACGTCATATCCGTTAATAACAGAAGTGACCGCATTTTGTTCTCAAAGGCGCGAAATTTGTTTTCGAAGGCTGGCCATTAGAGCTGTATATTCAAATGCCCCGCCATTTGACTTGATGGGCGTTTCGAGCTTTCAGCGCGGAAAGAGATGCAGGAAAAGTTCAGCCGTAGGCGTGTCGAAATCGCATCGCTGCACGTAACATACTTTCTTTGGAGGCCAACGAACGCTTTGGGCGTAGAGTGCTCGTCCTTTCGTCGGACGCCAAGCCCGTCGGCCAGCGCTGTCCCACGAAAACTAAAGTAAACGACTATCTGGCGGTCGCAACTCGCTACTTTTGACTGAACAGTTTAAGAAACAATGA
This sequence comes from Dermacentor silvarum, assembly GCF_013339745.2. Classification (NCBI taxonomy): domain Eukaryota; kingdom Metazoa; phylum Arthropoda; class Arachnida; order Ixodida; family Ixodidae; genus Dermacentor; species Dermacentor silvarum. The sequence goes on from NC_051155.1 coordinate 254,426,822, forward strand.
AACTACCCGCGTCACCAAATTCAGACAAACGTCGACAGCAAAGCAACACAGCATGTGAGGGGGGCGTGAACTTTACGAGCGCGTCTTTCTGTCCACTTCAAGAGCTGCATTGCATTGCAAGTGATAGCGGCGTCAACGCCCGCCGCTATCGCTGGGCGCTCTTACAGTGGGCGCTGAAAAAAATGTTTTATTGATAATTATCAAGTAAAATAGAGTTGTGTTTTTTTCGCCATGCGTACATAAAATTGATTAGGAATTTTATTTTCGTTGAATGAATCTAACTTTGTCTCGCTTTAATTAAAAACGCTTTTTTCTTTCCCAATGTTTGTTCCCTCCAAACATAGTCGGGCTTCAATCGCTGCTCCCATAACCACCCTTGCTGATGTCGGTGACAATTCGTTCTGAACCGCTTTTCGCCCGAAGCTTCGCGACCATTTAGATCGACCTTGGATTGACCGCGGCGCCTTCAGTGATCATGGGAGAGCGGCTGACATGCAGATGCCAATGAATCCCTTCTGCTTTCTTGTACAGGTTGGTTCAGTTCCATCATACAACTGTAAGAAATCGAATGATGTTTTTCTGCTGCTTCTACCATGCCCAACTGTATTATGGTTGAATATTTATGAGTGTTTTCATGTTGTTAGACTGCTGTTTATGTGCGGAGACATAGAACTCAATCCGGGTCCTGATGATTATTTAAGTCGGCTGCCTAAGGAACTGGCTAACTTTGTAAAAGCTATTACCGCCCACGTTGATGCCCGCCATGACAAGCTCCGAAAAATGCTTGATGATGTCAGATCTAGCCAAGAAAAGCTTGAGAAAACCGTGTGTGAACTTGACACACGACTAACAACCGTTGAGGCCCGCGTTAACACCTTCGCTCAGTTAGAAAACTGGGTCGTGCGGAAGGCAGTTGCCGATGTGCTTGGCGATGAAAACGCTCAGTTGCATGCTCGCCTCGATGATTTTGAGGACAGGTCTAGACGGGAAAATCTAATATTTTACGGCGTGGCTGACTCCGCTAGTGAAACATGGTCGCAGTCAGAAGTAAAAATTCGCGAAATACTGTCTTCTTTTCTTAGTGTGAGCATACCTGATGAAGGTATCTCTAGAGCTCACAGATTGGGCAGTTACATCACCAATAAATGCCGACCGATAATTGTGAAGTTTTCTTCTAATAAATTCAAGGACTCTATTCTTGCAAGCAAGCAAAATTTGAGAACATCAGGTGTAAGCATCAGCGAAGATTTCTGTAAGACGACACGCAACTCGCGCAAGAAACTTCTCGAATATGGTAAAGCAACAGGCCAGCAATTTTCACTGCGGTATAACAAATTATACATAAACAAGGAATGTTTTGTTTATTACCCTCTAACTGATAGTTTCTGTGAATTATGTGAATTAAACGAAAGTACCTCCTCACGTCCGAATCCTTCCACCACTCCCCGCGATGCCGCTCAGAGTCGTAATGGGAACAGCACATAGCAATTCTCGGGCACAAACGACAGTACTAAAAGAAGCGTTCGTTTTCTTTTCGCTAACATTCGAAGCGTAATGCGCAAACGTGAGGAACTGTCTTCTGTTATTGATGATTATGCTGCCGATATTGTCGCCCTATGTGAAACATGGCTTTCGAGCAAAGTGCGGGATAGTGAAATTCTTGAATGCGCAAGTGCATTCAATTTCTACAGGTCTGACCGAGAATCAAGAATAGTTGGGGGCGTTCTAATCGCAGTTTCAGTGCACCTGCCCTCCCATATCATCCCAGTCACGTGCCCCTTGGAACTAGTGTGCGCATGTGTTCGCTTAGGCGAGAAAAATGTTATTTTATGTGCTTGTTACCGTCCGCCCAATTCCTCATCTAACTTCTGCGATGAAGCACACGATGCGTTACACAATGTTATTGTTAGGTACGCTTCCTCTCCTATCATTCTTCTTGGTGATTTCAATTTCCCCGATATCTCTTGGGATAAAAGCAGTGGCCCTTCCACATCTTTTACCTCCGAGGGCACGCGCTTCATAAACTTGTGTAACGACTTCAATTTAACGCAGCTTGTGAAACTGCCCACGCGCACCATTTCTTCTTCTTCAAATCTGTTAGATTTAATTCTAACCACTGAGCCTGATTATATTTGCAGTTTAACCCATATTCCCGGTCTTAGCGATCACTGCATGCTCTCGTTCAAGTGCGACATTAAATCTGTACGAAAAGCCAATTCTACTAAGGTAATTTTCGATTACAAGAAGGCTAACTTCGACTCAATTAACGCCGAATCGGAAGATTTTTGTCATGAATTCATACGCAGATTTTCACAGCGTTCAGTTGAACAAAACTGGTCTATCTTCAAAGACCAAGTCTTATTATTAATAGATAAGTACGTTCCCCGGCGTAGTGTTCGTTGTTCTTTCCGTTCCCCCTGGTATACGTCTACGCTGAACCGCCTTCGCAAGAAGAAAGAGAGGTTGTATCGTAGTGCGTCACTCTATGATAGCAGTGAAAGGTGGGCAGTGTACCACAGCACCGTGTTTGAGTATAAACAGGCACTTAGGGTAGCCAAAGACAATTTTTTTTTACCTGTACACTTCCATCTTTGTTACAATCCAACCCACAGAAGTTTTGGAGTATTGTGAATGGACCAAAAGAAACAGGAAATTCAGCTATGCGATGAGCAAGCTAGGTGACGTCATACCACACAATCAGTGTTGTGTTGTTCTTCAAAACCACTTTGTAGCCTCATTCTCGAATGATGTATCGTGCATTGCCCCCAAGCCTGCAGTGACTTCTTTTCCTATGATGGATTCAATCTAGGTTGACTGGGTTGGTATTTCCAAACTAATACAGGCACTGAAGCCATCTTCTTCGCCTGGTACCGATGAAATCACCGTGGTGTTTCTGAAGCACACCGAGACATATTCATCAATAATCCTGTCCCAAATATTTATTCAGTCTTTGCAGTGTTCCCAGCTTCCTCATGACTGGAAGGCGGGGAGGGTGGTACCAGTTACCAAGCAAGCCCCCTAAACTAAGACCCATCACATTAACCAGCATTCCTTGTAAGCTTCTAGAACATGTAATATACTCCAATCTGGTAACGTTCCTTGAAAGTAACAACTTCTTCTGTATGCATCAACACGGCTTCATCAACACGGCTTGTGAAACCCAGCTCCTTCTTTTTACTAACGACCTCTTTAACATCCTCGATCGCAACTGCTTCGTGGATTGCATTTTTCTGGACTTTCAAAAAGCATTTGACACCGTCTCTCACCACCTTCTTCTTCTAAAATTGAAAACCCTTAACATCGCCCCCAACGTGCTCCAGTGGATTGAGTGCTTTTTATTAAATCGAAAACAGTACGTAACGGCAAACAGCTGACTCTCATAATTCTACTGTAACTTCCGGTGTACCGCAAGGAACCGTTCTCGGGCCGTTACTCTTCTTAATTTATATTAACGATCTTCCTAACCACGTTTCCTCACAGATTAGACTTTTTGCCGACGATTGTGTAATTTACCGGGAGATAACTAAACCAGGCGACGCACTGCTGCTTCAAGCTGATCTGAACGAAGTTCAAGTATGGTGTACTCAATGGCTAATGAAACTGAACGTAAATAAATGCAAAGTAATGAGAGTATGTCGTAACAGTAACGCTCCTACCCTTTATCCTTACTTTCTCAATAATGCTATCTTAGAAACCGTTAGCTCATATAAATACCTTGGCGTTCATATATCTAATACCTTGACATGGCAAACTCGCATAGATTTCGTGGCTAACAATGCTAATCGCATGTTAGGTTTCCTTCGCCGAAACTTTTCATTGGCTCCTATCTCTTTAAAACAGTTATTGTATAAAACACTAAGGTCGAAACTCGAACATGCCGCCTGTATCTGGGATCCTCACTGTGCCTCGCTTACCTCCTCTCTTGAAGCTATTCAAAACCGAGCCGCCCATTTCATCCTCTCTAATTACTCTCGCACCGCAAGTGTTACTGCTCTGAAAATTTTCCTGGACCTCCCTGACCTTGCGACACGAAGAAAAATGGCGCGGCTTGGGCTATTCCACAAAATATACTATACCAATCATCACCTCAAGAATGCACTACTCGCTGCTCCTCATTATATTTCAGCACCCACCGATCACAACTTCAAGGTCCACGTCCCAAGTTCACGTGCAAACCTACACGCTTATTCCTTCATTCCAAGGACATCGACCAGCTCGAACCGCCTCCCCGCCTCCATTGTCAGCATCCCCGTTCCATGATCTTTCAAAGCCGCGATTTCCAATTATTGTATTGAGACCCACTCCTCTCTGTAACGCCCCACGTGGCATTGAGAGTATTGAAGTAAATAAAAAATAAATGTATAGCAAAACTCGGTAAAATCTTGGTAAAATCGGTAAAACTTGGTAAAATCTTGGCGGCCATACGTGCCTTTGCATCGGGTTCCATCTCCCGAGAGGCTGCGGCCATCTTCAGCAATAGGGTGGTTACTGGTTTTCACTCCATTACGTGGTTTCCAGCCCACATGGGTCCGAATAATCTTATAAATCTCCCAAACCCCAATGAGCTTGCTCATAACCGTGCGCGAGATCTTACCCGCCGCGGCGGTATGGAAGATTTTGGGGGGCCGGACGAAATTAAGCCCAGCGACCCATTACTTACATTTCACGAAATAGTTTCTCACTACCAGTTAGAGCGGAGGAGTTTTCCACTACCTCATCCTAAGCTTAACAGATCTCAATCGTCGACTTTTAGAATGCTCCAAACGGGGTCCTTTCCTTCGAGGGGCTTTCTAAGTCGCATCGCCTCAAATATAGAACCACACTGTCCAGATTGTGGTGTGCATTTCTGTACATTGGCTCACATGCTCTGGCAATGCCCTGCGTTACGTAACGCACCGTTAAACAAAGAAGCGGACTGGGACAATGCCCTTAAAAGCAGCGTACTCTCAGTCCAACTCCAGGCTGTCCAAAGGGCCTGCGAAAGGGCGGAGGACCACGGTCTTCCTGCCCCTACGTGGACGCGGCCAGCGACTACTACGGACTTCCCACAGGGAGTCCCCACGTAGTTCCTCGGGACCAAATAAAGTTCGTCTGTCTCTGTCTGTCTGTCTCTGTCTGTCTGTCTTGGCGTAACATAGTAATACATCGCAAAAACTTAGCAGAACCTCCTAAAACTTGGTCGACCCCCAGCTACGATGTTTCTTCAGCCTTACACCACTAGTGCAAGCTGCTCTCATTAAAAAAGAAAATTAATATTATTTTTCCCCTCTTAATTCCGGTTCGATGCCCTGCTCGTTACATTATCGAGTCGACTGAGCTTAAGTGACCTATAGTATTCTAGGTCACTCTAACGGAGCGGAGCGTCCGTTAGAGTGACCGTTAGAATACAAGCGTCCGCTTGTATTCTTCATCGAGCCGAGTCGCCTCTTGGAGACGGCTTGATGAAGGATGCCAAATGAACGAGTTCTGTGCACGGCTGACTGCATGAAAGGAAAGCTGGCCGTAAGCGACGCTGAGCTAAAACTTGCCATTGCACATGACACTGACGTCCATGTCATGCACTGACGTAGCATTGTAGCAACCATGCTTAGGCGCCATTTACAGCGAGGCACGGGGAGACGCCGCCGTCTCCTTGCAGGTTATACTACTGCGCGGTTATAGAGTACTATATGGTAGATGACCCGTATCAAGTTCTTCGTGCGATGCTTGCTAATGACAACGTTTTCCTTTCTTTCTTCCTTATCTGTACAGCTTCGAAGCCGGATAGCTAGCTACATTTGGGAAGACGGGTGTGGTTGCACAATGAAATTATATCGCAAACATTTTTAACGAAACGCGCTTCACCAACGCCGGCCATACCGCAGCTGTGCCAAGTCTCACAACGGCGCTCAGGTAACGCCGGTGGCATGGAGCAGCACGTCGGCTCGGATTAAATAAAGTCCCCTCAGATTTCGTTATCATAGGCTCGAATCTGCATCCTTCAGAGCGGTGGATTTCGGCACGCGCTGGCTCGCCCGGCAGGCATGGAGCGAAAAAGTAATTGTTGGCACGCTCTCTTTCGTGCTGTGCCTGACGAATCGGCTTTCCATGGCGCTGGCGAAAGGTCGCGCGCGTTGTGGCAGGGCGCGATCTGACGAGCAGCTGAGCGCGCAAGGCCGGCGCAGCTGCGGAGCTCCACATGCGCCGAGCGACACGCGCAGCTGACGTTTATTTTCCCGTCAGTCCGTGCAGCGCGAACGCGTGTACCGTCTGACGAAATCCGTTCTTCGGTGACGATGTTCGCGCCGCGGCGGTGCAGTGCAGCTGTGAATCTGCGCGCAAGTGCAGCCATCAACGCGGCGGCAGCCCCCGTGTAAGTATACGTAGGACGGCGCTTACAGTCATCCTTATACGACGATCACCCGTTGATTTGGCTGCATGAGGGTGATTTTCCCAGTTCAAGAGTCGCAGTTAATCTATAGCTGTCGATAACGAATGAGACGCGATAATAGTATAGCTCTTATGATGAAATAGCGCAACAAGATACGAAACATGCATAGCACAAATTAAGCCAGTGATTAGTGCTTTACTGGTTTTACTGCGAAGCAGTTATCATAGGCTCAAGCCACTCGTATACGTTCGTCACGCTTTGGTGCAGAATTTTGATAAAGCAGGCACGGCAGCCTCTGAACCAATAGTCGAGGGACTGCTTTTCGCGGTGAGAACAGATGAGTCTGGCGCTTTTCGACGCATTTGTCTCGGTCGGCGCGAGTCCTCGCTAGAGCTGCTTCTGATCGCCCAGCAGAGCATTTTGATCGGCATCGTGTTACACATCCCAGTGTCTCGGAGCGTCTATCGAACACGCAGCGGCCAGTATCGGTGGTTGAAACAGTAGTCGAGAGCTCGGAACACCTGCAGGCTCATATATAGCTATAAGCGCTGTTCTCACGTGCATGGACACGTTGCATTCCGGCATAATCGCAACTTCACAAAGTTTCTCATTGCACGTCGGCCCGTATACGTCCAAAGTATACGAACAGCTGCGACTTTGATCGATGCTTTCACCAGCTTGAATCACGGAGGAACGTTTCTTCTAACGCTATAGCCAATAAACTGCGTACATATACAACGGTATTTTCATCAGATGGAAGAAAACCTGCCTCGGTGTCTCGGAGGACCCACCGTTCAGTTTGGTTCAGTTTTATATTTCCTTAACCCTGTAATGCCCAATGTATGTATCGCTGAATTTGATGCCTCAAAATGCTGATCGAAGCGCTGGAAGTTTAATGCAAAACCCATATTGCGTTATTGATATGCTGGAGTAAAGTTTCAGCGATGGATAGTTCAGCAAACGAATTACTAATTAATTAATACAGTAATTAGGTTATAACTGAACCCCCCCCCTCACCCCCCCCCCCCCCGCCACAAATGTACATCTCTCACAATCTCTTTTAAGACGGCCATTTTCTTCTTAATATGTGGGAAATTCTTGGATGAAGCCTCATGGGTTAAGGGCCTACATGTTGCATAAGGGCTGGGATTAAACGTTGCTCTTTTATTAAAATACAAGTTCTATTAGCTCTTGCGAAAACATCAATGAACAACTGTTCCAGTGAAAACAGTGATACAAGCATATAACGTTTTCGAGCGCTTCTACTCGCACTAACAGCTTCGCTGTAAAGCTGATGGAAAATAGAGAGGAAAAAAAAATGATAAACTGCTTTCGGCTTTCACAGATGATACACTGCTGTCGTAGGAATAAGAATGAACGAACGGAGCTGGCACGGTTTTGATGTTGTTCGAAGTAATTTTAATGCGAATAGCATTCGTTGCTTACTTGAGCCGTTTTGAGCCTATATATCTGTCTAGCCGCGCTCACGCCAACCCAGTGGACCAAATTGTCTGCCTTCTTGGGCCACTAGGTCGTGATGGCATCGTGGTCATTCCATCTTTGTGATCCGACACTCGTCACAGTTGTCATGCCGTCGTTGCCGCACCGTCACAGTGATGCCGTCGTGGTCGTTCAATGGTCGCCGTTCCAGCTTCGTGATCTAAATCTCGTCATACTGTCGTTGTCACGCCTCCGACCCAGTGGTCTAAATTCTGTAATAGTTTAGGCAATTCGGGGTCGTGATGCCGTCGTGGTCGTTGCGTTGTCATCAATGCAGCTTTGTTATCCGACTCTCGTCATGCCGTCGCCACTGTTGGCACAAAGCCGTTGTCATGCCGTCGTCGTTTTTGTCGTTGTCCTCATTTCAGTAACGTCATATCATGGTGGTCATACCGCCTTCATTGTTCCATCGACGTCAATCTTTCTTCGTCATTGCATTGTAATCATACTGTCGTTAAAGTGTACTAGAATGGGGGAGTGGGTCCAGCGGATGCCTTTACAAGCGCCGAGGGTGAAGCAATAAACGTGGTAATTGTGGCGGCGCTGCCGTCGCCTTAATCTGAATCTCCAGCCAATAAACGTTTGCTCAGTCTGTTTCGGCAGCGCTCATTGGCTGAGGCGGGCTCACGGGCTGAGTATCTGTCGTCTGCTCGACGCACCGTCGTTGTTGCGTCGTTTGCATTCTTTCCGCCGCTTTTATTGCAATAGCAATTATATGGACACTTCAACCGGATTTCTGCCGTCGCCGTTGCCGTCACCGTTGCCGTCACCGTTGCCGTCACCGTCGCCGTCGCCGACGCCGTGAGGTTCCCTATAGATAAAATCTTCGCCGCGCGCCGTATGCCCGAGCGGAAGCGTGCGGGGACGCGCGCTATCACGGAGAGCGAACGCACTCAATCACCCACGCGCAAGCAAGGAAGCGGGAAGCCAGCGCCGGAGGGAGCGCGGGGCGGGGGGGGGGGGGGGGGGGGGCGCACTTCTACTCTGCCAACAACCGCGCTCGTCGCTCGCTCGCCCGCACAGTCTCTTATCTCCACACGGCTCTGACCTTTATGCGCCGTGCATTCGCCGCTCAGTTTCCGTTGAAGCGATAGACCGCACGTACCTTCACCCACTGCTGCGGCGTATGCGCTTGCTGCCAGCGTTTTGACAGTCGTTGTCTGCAGTCATTCAGTGTGATCTATTCATGTTTGTTTGTGCGCGCTCACACCACGCTTGTTCAATCAGTTAGTAATATATAGTCGGACCACATTTTCCAACGCACGCTACACATGCAATGCTGCCCGGATCGGCAGTGTAGCTCTGCACAGGTGTGTCCCTTCGCACGCGCTGCCCACGGGAAGCGCTTCTCATCAACACCACCGTTTCACACGCGCCTTCTCGTGGTCATCGAGTCTCTCTTAATAGACAGTTTTAGTTTAGCGTTAGCGTAATAGCGGGGTTACGGGAAATAGCGTTACCGTTCCGCAAACGAACTTTGCAGAAAGAGAGTTTTAGTATAGCGTGATAGCGTAGTTTACGTGCGGGACGCTATTCCATTACGCTTTGAATTTCGCATACACAGGGCATGTGTGCGTGCGTCCGGAAAGTGCGATAGGCAGCGCAATGGAAGCCAGGAGCGCGTTGTATTTTTACTTCACATGTCCGTCGATCTGCAACGAAACAGACAAGCAGTACAAGCTGTCTACCATAGCCTCCGAAATCCTCCCATCTCAGAGGTCATATGCCGTCGTCGCGCCTATCTCCCGACATTAGCGACAGATGGCGCTCACATCTCAGAAAAAATTTCTCTCGTTAGGCTTAGGCGCGTTCGAAACGAGAAGCGATCTCGAAAATTCCTCAAGATTAGCCATAACACTCTCTCGGCGAAGCGGCATGAGACTAAACAAAAGCCGTTTACGCAGTCATTAGACAGTTTTAGTTTAGCGTGGTTACAGGAATAGCGGGCGTACCGGAATAGCGGGATCGAAGTGCGCATGCGCAGAACGCTAACCGACTCATACCGTTTACCGTGCGCACGCTATTTCTCAGAGTTAACGTTACCGTGTTAGCGTGGTGTACGTAGTGTACGTAAAACATGGCGGCGGTCCCGGTCGCCCGCTTCGAACTGAATTTCGCGTTGTTTTTGTAGAATTCACTTCGTTCGTAGCAAATAGACAGTTTTAGTTTAGCGTGGTTACCGGAATAGCGGGCGTACCGGAATAGCGGGATCGAAGTGCGCATGCGCAGAACGCTAACCGACCCATACCGTTTACCTCAGAGTTAACGTTACCGTTAGCGTGGTGTACGTAGTGTACGTAAAACATGGCGGCGGTCCCGGTCGCCCACTTCGAACTGAATTTGGCGTTGTTTTTGTAGAATTCACTTCGTTCGTAGCAAATGACTGCGTAAACAGCTTTTGCTTAGTCTCATGCCGCTTCGCCGAGAGAGTGTTATGGCTAATCTTGAGGAATTTTCGAGATCGCTTCTCGTTTCGAACGCGCCTAAGCCTAACGAGAGAAATTTTTTCTGAGATGCGAGCGCCATCTGTTGCTAAAGTCGGGAGGTAGGCGCGACGACGGCATATGGCCTCTGAGATGGGAGGATTTCGGAGGCTATGGTAGACAGCTTGTACTGCTTGTCTGTTTCATTGCAGATCGACGGACATGTGAATTAAAAATACAACGCGCTCCTGGCTTCCATTGCGCTGCCTATCGCACTTTCCGGACGCACACACACATAGAATTAGGTGCCCTGTGTGTGCGAAATTCAAAGCGTAATGGAATAGCGTCCCGCACGTAAACTACGCTATCACGCTATACTAAAACTCTCTTTCTGCAAAGTTCGTTTGCGGAACGGTAACGCTATTTCCCGTAACCCCGCTATTACGCTAACGCTAAACTAAAACTGTCTAATATCAGTGTTACCGCCACCGAGTATCCGCCTGTCAAAGCTCCATGCAGCTGCGGTAGGGTCTCCGACGCGTCCGGCCGGCTTGCGGGGCCACTCATTCGGGAGAAAGCGGCGGTGGCGCCACCAACTTTTCAATAATAATAATAATAATAATAATAATAATAATAATAATAATAATAATAATAATAATAATAATAATAATAATAATAATAATAATAAAAATCCACAGCGGGGAGCCTGCGTTGGACCCACTCCCCCAAACTAGTAGACTCTACTGTCGTCATTCAATCGTGATTACGCCGCCATTGTCATCGTCAGACAGTCGCTAACATGCCTCCACTGTCAAACCGTCGCCTTGGTCGTGCAGTGATCGTCACTGCAGCTAGAGTGTACTCTACTGCAGCTTCGTCGTCCGACTCTCGTCATGCCTTCGCCATCGTCGTCATACAGGTTTCGTGATACCGTGACGCCATTGTCATCATAAACTCGCCGTCATCCCATTGTCGTCGTCATGCAGTCGTCGTCATCATACCGTCGTCGGTATGGCGTCGCGCTCATTCCATCGCAATGACTTCGACATCCGACTCTCGTCATGCCGTCGTTGCCATACCGTTGTCGCCGTACCCCCGTCGTCACGCTGTCGTTTTACCATCGTCATCACTTCAGTCGCGTCATGCCATTGGACAGTGGGCGTACCGGAATAGCGGGATCGAAATGCGCATGCGCAGAACGCTGCGTGGTTTACGTAGTTTACCTAAAACATGGCGGCGGTCCCGGTCGCCCGCTTCGAACTGAATTTGGCGTTGTTTTTGCAGAATTCACTTCGTTCGTAGCAAATGACTGCGTAAACGGCTTTTGCTTAGTCTCATGCCGCTTCGCCGAGAGAGTGTTATGGCTAATCTTGAGGAATTTTCGAAATCGCTTCTCGTTTCGAACGCGCTTAAACCTAACTAGAGAAAGTTGATGATGATGATGATGATGATGATTTATTGGCATCCCCTTTGAAACGGGGCGGCGACAAATAGTCATCTAGCCTGCTTGATTTAATCAGGTATATTATACATGTTCTTTATCTAGCATTTTTGTATACCCTCTCATCATTTTTATTTTTCAAAAATTTACCTTGTACCGCTGCCTATTTCTTCGAGATGCTCGAGTTGGATGGATAGATGGATGGATGGATGGATGGATGAGGCTGAACCCTTTAAACCGGGCGGTGGCATACGCCACCTAGCCATGACTATTAACATATTTTGTACTTTGTGGTGGGTGAAATTTCACCCCTGCCTTGATTTTATCCACCAATCAGATAACCTCTGTTTGGTTATTTCTACCCGCTTAAAGTCTATTTTGCCTTCACTGTCCCTAAACCCCAATGCTTTGAAAAAATCAGCCCCGTTGCCTTGCACTGTAGGGTTAAGCCCTTTACAGAAAAGTATGAGGTGTTCAGCCGTTTCCTCTTCTTCTCCACACGCACAGCACAACGTGTCTATACCTTGGTACTTGACTCGGTACATCTTAGTCCGCAATACTCCCGTCCTGGCTTCAAACAACAAAGAGCTTCCCCTAGAATTATCGTAGATATTTTCTTTGGCAATTTCTTGCTTGAAAGTTCGGTATATTCCCAGTGCTGATTTCGTCTGCATCCCTGTTTTCCACAGACCCCTCTCTGTTTCCTTAACCTTTTTCTTAACCGCTGTTTCCTGGTTTGCACCCCTCCTGCAGTCCAAATATTTGATTGACAGTTTTCTGGTCAGCTTCCTCCATTTTGTATCAACATTCCTCATGTACAAATAACTGAAAACTCTCCTTGCCCACCGCTTTTCTGCCATTTCTCTCAATCGCTCCTCAAATTCTATCTTGCTGCTGGCTTCCCTGCCCTCGAATGATGTCCATCCCATGTCACCCTGTACCCCCTGATTTGGTGTATTTCCGTGTGCTCCCAGAGCCAGTCTACCTACCCCTCGCTGCTTAACTTCCAACCTTGCTCGAACCTCTGATCTCATGCACAGGACCGCATTGCCGAAAGTCAAACTAGGGACCATCACCCCTTTCCAAATCCCTCTCACCACTTCGTACCTATTGTAATTCCACAGTACCCTATTTTTCATCACAACTGCATTTCTGCTACCTTTAGCCGTCACATATTTTTCATGTTCCGTTAGGTACTCAGCCCCATTGTTTATCCACACTCCAAGATATTTGTACTTATCCACCACCTCCAGCGTAACCTCCTGTATCCTATGCTCGCTGCCCTGATTATCATTAAAAGTCATGACTGCCGATTTTTCTTTACTAAACTTCAAACCTAAGCTATCTCCCTCTTTACCACAGATGTCCATTAATCTCTGCAAGTCTTCCTTGCTGTCAGCCATAAGTACAATGTCATCCGCATACATCAGTCCTGGTAATGACTGTTTAATCCATTCTCCTTGCTTGCAATAGGAAAGGTTGAAGCCAAGTACGCTCCTCTCTAATTTTTTCTCTAATCCTTGTAAATACAGCATGAACAACAGAGGTGACAGAGGGCACCCCTGCCTAAGCCCCTGCTGTATCTCTATAGGCCCAGATACCTTGCTTTCCCATTTTATAAGCACCTTGTTACTTTTATAGATATCTTTTAAAAGATTTCTTACTCCATCTTCCACATCTAGAGTGCCCAGTATGTCCCACAAATCCTTTTGGATTACACTGTCATAGGCTCCCTTGATATCCAGAAATGCAAGCCATAGGGGCCTGTGTTCGTTTTCTGCTATTTCAATACACTGTGTCAATGAGAACAGATTATCTTCTAACCTTCTTTGTTTCCGGAACCCATTTTGTAGTTCCCCCAGCACCTCCTCGCTCTCCACCCATGCCTGCAGTCTCTCCTTTATAATCTGCATCACCACCCTGTAAACCACTGACGTCACTGTTATAGGACGGTAGTTGTTTATGTCGGCTTTGTCCCCCTTTCCCTTATATATCATGCTCATCCTGCTCAGTCTCCACCCATCGGGGGCTTTACCGACCATTATTATTTTGCTCACTGCCTCTCTTAATGCTTTCTTAGATTTTGGGCCCAATGTCTTTATCAACATAATTGGGATGCCATCAGGACCTGTCGACGTGCTACTAGGAACCCTCTTCTCTGCCCTTTCCCACTCGCTTTGTGCCAGTGGAGCCACTGCACTGACTAGTCTATCCTCACCTGATTGAGCACATGCTATGTTTCGTTCTTTAAGTTTTTCTGTCATCATTGTTCTTATATGTTCCATTGCCTCATCTCCCTCTAGTCGAACACCTTGAGCTGTAACTATAAACCTCTGCTCTAGGCTAGTCTTATTACTCAAGGAGTTGAGATGTTTCCAAAATTTCTTCGCTGCTTTTCTGTCCTTTTTGTTTACTTCTGACAACCATTGGCTCCCCTTTCTTCTGATCTTCTCATTGATCAAATGGGATGCTTCCCTTCTACAGTTTAAAAAGTTATTCCATTTTCTGCCTACATCAGCCTCTGGTTCACCCCTCTGCTTTGAATATCTGTGTTCCCTGGATGCTTCCTGACGTTTCTCTATGGCCTTCTTAACCTCCTCATCCCACCAGCTCTTGAGTTTACGCCTTCTGTTCCCTTTTGTCGTGACTCGTACCTTAGTAAGCTCTAGCTCAAATAGCCCTGTTAAATTTGCATATGTCCATTCTGTTTTTGTATCCTCTGAAATTACTTCCTCAATTTGCTGGGTTGCTATTTCAAGCTGCTTTTCCGAGTAAAATATCCCACCTGGTTGTTCATCTTGCCTCCTACCTACTTTCATTTCCCGTACGCTTTTCTGAAATAACCACTAGGCCGATTTTAATGAAATTTGCTGCAATTGAGAGAGAAACGCTGCCGAGGAGGCGAGCGCCATCTGGATGGGGTTTTCGCAAGTAACATACCCGAGCGCGCCGCTGTTATTGTTATGGCAGAAATGCTGGAAAGGGGGTTTGAGTTTGAGTTTCCTCGTAACAGAATTATGTTTTCTCGTACATTCAAATTACAATCCGACATTATCATGTCTGTAGGTTGTAGTTAAGAGGAAGCTTTAGCTCAGGCCCAACTCCGATGCGGCCTATTCAAATACATGTAAAACGCAGAAACACTTTTCTGAAATAACCACTAGGCCGATTTTAATGAAATTTGCTGCAATTGAGAGAGAAAATTGAATTCTGGCGGCTGTTGGAAGCGGAATTTCGATTTAGGGCCTAAATTTTGTTAACATAATTTTCAAAAATTCAAAAGTTCGAAAAAAATAGAAGCACGAAGATACCTTTGCATAAAGAGCAGATATCGCGATTCAGTAAACGGCATCCATTAGATCATTCAAAGCGGACAAATTCGATATGTCAATTTATATCTTAGTGACTACACTGTTTCAAGTGTGAGAAATTCAGGACATCCTACTTTTGTTAGAGGTTTAGCCGCTTCTACTATAGATTTGACATTCACAGGGTCAGGTCTTTGCGTATCCTCTTGGGCGACTGTTGACTATGCTACAAATAGTGATTGCATTCCGGTGATTTCTCAAGTTATGTGCCCAGTGACATACTTAATATCTCAGGCGCGAACGTACATAAATTACAGTAAATTTCAAAGTAATTTGAGGTCATCATTGGCTACCCTATCTGAAGCGAATTATGAGCAAAAAGCATTAAGCATTTGCTCACTCTTAAAGGGGTCCCGTAGGAAAGCTGAATTTGAGGTTCGCACAGTTAAAGATAAATTCTCTTCGCCCTGGTGGAATGATCGATGATTAATCGCTCGCGAGCATATAGAAGAAGAAAGGCCGCCTGGAAGAAATTATTACATAAGCAATGCCTTAAAAATTGGTCAGTCTATAAATTCGCTGCAGGTACATTTAAACGTACTGTGTCGAGAGCAAAAGATGAATATGACATTGAGTATTTTGATTTTCTTGCCAAACCCAACAACAGACGCGCTCTATTTGGCTTTCTCAGATATAAGAAAATGATTCCGTTGCCTGTAAACGTAGAATCTACAGTTCTATCCCCACACGGCATGATGAAGTCATTGGAGATTATTGCTAAAGGGGCTTCAGCATCGCTTTTCCTCTAATGTTCCTCCCCCTACGTTGATTTCCGCTATAGATGAAGATTTTAAGGAGATATTTGCAATTAAATTGTCAAATGCATTGCGGAAAATTTCAAATGCCGCTTTAGGCCCTGATGGAGTCACTTCGGCCATATTATAAATAGTATGCAAAGAGTCCCAATAAGGCCTACTAAACATCATAAATTACTCTGTCAGAGAAGCTTGGATTCCACCAGAATCGAAAATTGCAAATGTTATACCATTACCTAAAAAACCGGGAGAGGATTATACCTTAGACAACATCAGGCCAATTGCCCTATCATCAAATTTGACAAAGTTGATAGAAAGAGCCTTACATGTTCGCGTTATGAATATTATAAATAAGACAATGATTCTAAGCCCATGTCAAAGTGGATTCAGGCCTGGGTGCTCTATATGGCAGGCACACATTGACCTAGAAAGTCGTATACAACTTGCACGACTCCAAGGCCAGTATGTGGCATTGGTTACACTTGATATCACCAAGGCATACGATAACGTTGAACTTGGATATTGGTAAGCCGGCTGCGAGAACTTAAATTCCCCAAATAATTACAAGCTTGGATTACGCAATTTTTAAGAGGCAGACAATTTTATTGCCTTCAGAACGGCTTTTCTTCGAGTACATATAATTAGGCAAAAGAAGGTCCCCAGGGGGCAGTGCTATCTGCAGTATTATTTAATATAGTGCCGAGCTCCATCCCATCTAAAGAGGACGTGCATACTTACGTGTATGGGGACGACATAGCATTCTTCTCATCGGCAGAGGACATTCACACACTTTATGAAAACATGCAAAAGTATTTGTTCTAGAACATTGGCTAAATTCAATTCGTCTGGCTCTAAACGTGAACAAATGATCATTGCTTGTATTTCCTCTGAAGGACCCAGTGCATATACATCTGTCGTACCAGCTCGCTATCATTCCACAAGTAGATGCTATCAAGTATCTTGAGTTATACAGGGTGTTTCAGCGAACACTTTTCAAATTTATTTAAGGTTACCTGTGGGAATAGCCCAATTCTAGTTAATGAGCTGGTCTACTCGAAGAGGCGGACAGTACTTGAACAAAAAATTGAAATGCATAATCGACTAATTAACAAGAATTCACTAATGAAGTTTTTAACTAATTACCTGATGGCCCATATTGCAATTTACAAATTGTAGCCGTGGAGTTCGCAAGGCGGATCCACTTGGAATTAATTCTCAGGATGACACCAGTTTCGAGATGTTAATTCCCGAATTTTGCGGAGAAATGCATTGGCGTTCCCGTTAATTTTGTGCTTCAATGCATAAAGCGACGTTTTCTTAAGAAACTTATATGAAGTGCTCGGCTAACACGTGTCAAACATGATTGGTTCTTTTGTGTTACGTCATAGGCAAGTAGCCTATATATATAGTTGGTTCTTAAAGGTTGTCGTGCGTTAGCTCCTGGGCCGTCTCCGTCACTCTGTCACCCGCTACAACAGAAACTAACTGGAACGCCAATGCGTTTTTCCGCAAAGTTCGGGAATTAATATGTCGAAACTGGTGTCATCCCGAGAATTAGTTCCAAGTGGATCCGCCTTGCGAACTCCACGGCTACAATTTGTAAATTGCAATATGGGCCATCAGGTAATTAGTTAAAAACTTAGAGAATTTTTGTTAATTATTCGATTATGCATTTCAATTTCTTGTGTAAGTAATGTCCGCCTCTTCGAGTAGACCAGCTCATGAACTAGAATTGTGCTATCTGCCACAGGCAACTTTTAAGAATTTTTGAAAGTGTTCGCTGAAACAACCTGTATGTGATAGCTCTCTTTCGTAGCGTACGCACATAGATTACATTGCAGCAAAGGGCGTTCGAGCGGTGGGGTTATTACGTAGGCTGAGCAACAGTAGATGAAGGATACGCAGGGCCACCTTGTTGTCAATCTACCGTATGTACATACGGTCTTGGAATCCGGTTGTGTATTATACTCTGGGGCACCTGCCTATAAGCTTCGCGCTCTTGTTCTTTTAGAAAAGCAGGCATTAAGACTTTGTTTATAGAGCTACCTAAATTTTATATAGAGAAGCAAGAATCCCTTCTCTTATAACTCGGTTTCGCGTACTTGCCGTACAAACATTTTTAAGGGCGTACGAATCACCAATAAGAGGTTGCCAAACAGTGTTCATTTCTGAGCCTACAGTATGTTTTTCGATGGCCTCGATTTCATACACCTCAAGTTATTCTTGTTCAAAGTCAGGATCCTGATAATGCCGTGCAGTGAACCGCGGCTATGAACGCTGTGGCTCGTATACGCTATAGTCTATGAGGACGGAGTGGCGCCGGCCGAAAACAAGACGCCGCTGTTGTTGCCCTTCGACGAACATGCCGAAGACGCTCAATATAGTCAATAATGATAATATATATAAACTCACTATAGCAGACGCACCATAGTCACACTGGCTTCCATCTTCACAGTCGTGGAAGGGCTCTTATTATTATTATTTTTTTTCAATTACGTTTGGATAGCGTGATGCCTGTCACCGACTTGCGATAGCGCTGCAGCGGATTATAGTAATGTGCCAGAAGTTCACTGTGAGTCAGCGCTATTACAAAAATCGGGTTTTATGTCTACCTTAACGCGTTCCGAAATCCTAGTTTTAATGCAAAAGCATTATTTGACTCATGAGGAGGAAAATCAGGCGTTGTCAGCGTTGGCGCGACCACGATGGTCCAAAAAGTCAATGAGCCGAAGTGAGCCAATCGAGGCAGTTGATGACGTCAACTAAGATAAATATAATTAAGGCAAAGTTATTAAGGTACAGTGAATGAAGGCGAAGTTAATTAAGGCATGTTTAATTAAGATAGAGTTCATTACGGTACTCAAAGCCACGACCTTTGGTATAAATTCAGGCGATGTTCATTAGGGCACAGTTAATTAAGATATAGTTAATTAGGGTTCAAGTTTCAATTAACTATACCTTAATCAACTTCACCTTAATTAACATCAAAGGTGGTGGGTTCGACTCCCACCAACGGTCGTGGGTAGGAGTGCCTTAATTATCTCTATCCTAATTAACTGTGCCTTAATTAACACTAAAGCTCGTGGGTTCTACTCCCAGCAAAGGTTGAGGGTCGATCCGACTCCCACCAAAGGTCGTGGGTTCGAGTACCTTAATTAAGTCTGCTTTAATTAACTTCACCTTAATTAACACCGCAGGTCTTGGGTTCGACTTCTACCAATGTTCGCGGGTTCGACTGTCGTAATAAACTCTGCCTTAATCAAACCTGCCTTTGTTAACTTCGCCTTAATTCACTCTGCCTTAACTCACTCCGTGCCAGAGGAAGCAACGACTTCGAGCATCTCCGATCACATGCTGCTGCCTTGCCAGCACCAGCCGTTTTTATTCGTGCTCTTTGACGACATGCATGACGTAACAGACTGGCTAACAGAACCGAAATCAAAGCAAAACTGCACAACAACACAACATTCACCTTCCCTTAAAAAAAAAAAAAGAAACGAACACTTCACAGAGGCAGTCTAAGAGTTCTCTCAGCCATGCGGGAGGTCGGCGAACTCTAGGTTCTGACTGTGCTGTACCACCCCGGGATGTCGATGGAGACTATACATGATGCTGCTCTCCCCCTTGCTTGTCCTCTGCTTGCTGTGTACGTTCTGTGGTGTCGGGAAGGCCAAGGTGCTCGGCTGGCATAGTTCGAGGCTGGGGAACAACATCAATGCTGGCATACCAATTACCAACCACAGGAGCTGTTGTTGTCAACGTTGATCACCCTTGAAGACCTGTGTAAGGTACTTTAGACAGTCTCGCAGCATTCCATGTGCTGTTGTCTTCCAAGGTAAAAGCACTACTTCCCTTTTTACCCGCTATCTTCGGGGGTTCGCTGTAGGACAAATCGCCTTTCCTGGAAACATGAGGATTTTTCACCCTCACGAAGTCACCCCTACGGAACGTTGGCGCCTCTCTTTCGATCTGTGTATACTCCTTGCTGCTCTTTTGTTTATCTCTTACCCTCTTCCGTAAGTGGGCAATTTCTGGTGCCGGCTTGTGGAAAAAAGTTGTACACCCAAGGGCAGAGCCCTCTGGGCACACATACAAAATCAACGCCTTACACTCCATAACGACACTGACATACCCACACGACTTGGTAACTGCGTTTCCAGGGATACTTCCCCCGACCTAACACTCACACACAGAATCCAGCACGCCAACTGGACTAACTTACAAATCAACCTCGGCAGCGATCATTACATCATCCAAACAACCTTACTGTTCCGCCACAAAGTCCTCGCACCAAAGCCCCTCAATCTCACTAAATGGGACCAGTTCCGCGATGCAAGGCAAATGTCCGCCCCTTCCGACATTGCCGACATCACGGAATGGGTCCAACAACTCCACGCCGATACACAGGCACACACCACAACCCTCCCTCTTGACACACCGCTCCCCACAGTCGATGCCAGGCTCCTACACATGTGGGAAGCCAAGGCATCTCTCCTGAAACGCTGGAAAAAGCGCCGCCGCAATCGAAGGTTGAGACTTAGAATTGCTCAGCTCGATCTCCAAATTCAAACATATGCCACCCAGCTGACTAACCAACAGTGGGGCCAAATATGCGATAGCATGCACGGTCAGCTTGGTAGTAAGCGGACGTGGCAACTATTACGACACAGATCCCACCACCTCACGCACACAACACAACCATCATATAAGCAAACTCTTACACGCTCACAAAGACACCTTAAAGGGACTCTTTGCTGAGCTTCAAGAAAAACACCTTCCCCCCGCACGTCGTTTCTCCATTCCCCACTACATCGGCATACCTAATCCGGACCTTGCTACACCAATCACAGAAGCCGAGGTGCGCCACGCGTTGGCTAACCTCCGCACGACCTCCGCTCCTGGCCCCGACCAGATAAATAACAAAATTCTCCGAAACCTGGACGACAATTCTGTCAAGGCACTCACAACATACTTCAACCACTGCTTCGACACTGGCACCCTTCCATCCTCGTGGAAGGATGCCAGAGTCATCTTTATTCCCAAACCCCACAAACCTGTAAACACGTCAAGCCTCAGACCAATCTCACTCACCTCATGCATTGGCAAAACTTTCGAACACATTATCCTCAACCACCTCAATAAATATATTGAGGACAACAACCTCTTTCCACCACAGATGGTGGGATTCCGCCGCTCCCTGTCGTGCCAGGACGTTATGCTTCGCTTGAAGCACGACATCTTGACACCCAACCCTACTCACGACACACAAGCAATTCTGGGTCTTGACCTTCATGGCGCTTTTAATAATGTGGATCATTGCGTCATACTTCGGGAGCTAAACCTTCTTGGGGTAGGCGAAAGGATCCACAATTACATTGCCGCATTCCTCTCCAACCGCACCGCGACAATATTTATTGGCGCGGAGCAATCCCCTACCTATCACCTTGGGAGCTTTGGCACGCCCCAGGGGTCCGTGCTATCTCCCCTGCTCTTCAATTTCGCCATGCTCCACCTTGCACGCTCCCTTAAGACCATCCCAGGGCTGAACTTCTCCCTATACGCGGACGACATCACCCTCTGGATCACAGGTGGCTCAGACGGTGAGATTCAAGACGTACTGCAGGCCGCCGCCGATAAGGTGGAGGCCATAGCGGGACGCATGGGTCTCGTCTGTTCCCTCGAGAAATCTGAAATCCTTCTCCTTCCTGCCCACACCGACAACCGTAGACACACTCCCGACATCCACATCCTCCTCGGCAACAAACATTGTCCCCAGGGTAGACAAGCTCAGGGTTCTCGGTCTGCATATTCAGAGCAATCGACACAACACGCACACCCTCCAGACACTCCAATCCACCGTCGACAACACTCTCAGACTGCTCGGCCGCGTGTCCAACCGACACGGCGGTCTGCGGGAAAATGATCTTCTCCGACTAATACACGCCTTTGTCATCACAAAGGTAACTTACACACTCCCATACTTATACCTTCTCAGAAAGGAGACTGACAAGGTCAACACCCTCCTTCGCAAAATCTATAAATTCGCCCTAGGCCTCCCACTACGCACGTCCACAGAACGGCTCATGCAGACCGGTACCTTCAACACACTCGACGAGCTCGTCGAAGCCCATCTCACCTCCCAACAAACCCGCCTTTCCAAATCGAAAACCGGACGACACATTCTCAACTCCTTAGGCATTTCTCCACCATCTCTCACTCACCCCAAACACACCATTC
Organism: Dermacentor silvarum; assembly: GCF_013339745.2. NCBI lineage: Eukaryota > Metazoa > Arthropoda > Arachnida > Ixodida > Ixodidae > Dermacentor > Dermacentor silvarum. The sequence continues at coordinate 254,448,916 of NC_051155.1, forward strand.
CACACCACATACAGGCGAATTTACACATTCCACCACTCCCTAAAAACATGCACCCTATACATCACATCCCACACAGGAGGCAAAGGGCCAAGGCCCTACACAGAAAATTCTCCAATTCAACCGACGTGCTCTATGTCGACGCCGCCGAATATAGCACTGGCTCCAAATATGCCCTCTCAGTAATAAATTCGCACGGCCAGTTAGCTACGGCCGCCTCTGTCTATGCTTCTTCTCCGGAGGAGGCGGAGGAGGCGGCCATAGCCCTGGCTTTCGCTATTCCAAATTCCTCAGTCATTGTCAGCGACTCAAAAACAGCCATCAGCAATTTCGGAGCGGGCAGGGTGTCAAGACAAGCCCTTTCCCTAACCCTCTCTCGCCCTCCCACACAAGACGTAGGCCTGATTTGTACCCCAGCACACGCGGGTCTCGCCGGCAACGAGGTGGCTCACGCCAGCGCCCGAGGATTAACGGACCGGGCGCGGGCATTAGGTGAGTCGCAAATCGTTGCTTTCGAGAGGCCGTTTTCCGCGGGAGATCGCCTTCTCACATTCCACATCTGTGCACATTATACACTCGATCGTCTCACATTTCCTCCCTTGGCACGTAATTCTCCACGTAAACGCGAGATCCTCTGGCGGCAGCTACAGACTCGCACCTTTCCCTCCCCTCACTTTCTACACGTCATTCACCCTTCTCTCTACCCTTCCCCGGCCTGCCGCTTCTGCTCAGCGGCCAAGGCCAATCTCGACCACATAATGTGGGGATGCCCTCAACACTCATTGCCCCCTCCCCTTAATAATTTAATTACTAGTGAGGAGCAGTGGGGGGCTGCCTTGCGCAGCTCCAGGCCCGACGTTCAGGAGGCCATCCTGGGGTGGGCTGAGAGGGTAGCGGAGGACTACCTCGAGTAGACCCCTTCCCCCCTCTACCCCGCTGCCCCTTTCCTTGTAAAAAGGATAAATAAAGTTGTTACTACTACTACTGTCGCAGTTTCACCCGAAAGGCGAAACATCAATTGCGATAGCAAAAAAGTAGATAGCTATATGGAGCAAGGATAGTAGTTTTATCAGCTGTATAAACTTGGACATGCAGTAGCACCGGCAACACACAGAACTGTTGTCGACACCGTCGGCGTTTTGCCCGCGTTCACATCAAACGCGCGCGGCGTTGGTGACTGTTGCCGGTGCCTCTGGGGGCGGCTCGGAAGTTTTCGACGAGATCAGAACGGGACACTCGTCGAGCAGCGTCGGAAGTCTTTACCGCCTGCTCGCCTCACAACGTTTTATTGCGATAGCAATTATATGGACACTCCAAAGCAGATTTCTGCCGTCGGCGTCGCCGTCGCCGTCGCCGTGAGGTTCCGTATGACGTCAATGGAGATGACATCGTCGCCGCGCGCCGCCGAACGCTGTATGTGCGAGTGAAAGGGCGCGAGGGACGCGCGCTTTCACGGGGAGTGAACGCACGGCGGAGAACAAACGAGCGTTCTGTGCCGTGCTCCCTTAAGGGCTGCAGAAGTAGGCGTCTCTTTCCTCCTTTACAATCACCATATATGTAGAGCAAACGCGCCTTCTTCTGACGCACGAAAGACAGTGGGGGGGGGGGGGGGGGGGGGAGGGGGGGGGAAGGGAGGGGACGTTTAGCTGCGGCACCAAGTGCCTATCAGAGGCTCCGCCAACAGTCACCAACGCCGCACGCATTTTGTGCGAACGCTGGCAAAACGCCGACGGCGTCGACAACAGTTCTGCGTGTTGCCGGTGTCCGTATAGCTCTCTACAAATTTGCTATCGCAATTAATGCTTCGCCTTTCAGGTGAAACTGCGACAACTTTTTATATAAATAGGCATTTGGTGCCGCAGCTAAACGTCGCTTCCCCTCCTCCCCCCCCCCCCCCCCCACGTTCTTTCGCGCGTCGGAAGAAGTCGCGTTTGCTTTATATATGTGGTGATTGTAAAGGAGGAAAGAGACACTTAATTCTGCAGCCCTTCCGCCGTGAGTTCGCTCCCCGTGAAAGCGCGCGCCCCTCGCGCCCTTTCACTCGCACATACAGCATACGGCGCGCTGAGCCGTGCTCCCTCAAGGGCTGCAGAAGATAGCGCCAACCTTTCCCTTTCCCTCAAGAACCACTTATCCCCGGCGACGATTTCATCGCCATTGACGTCATACGGAACCTCAGAGCGACGGCGACGGTGACGCCGACGGCAGAAATCCGCTTTGGAGTGTCCATATAATTGCTATCGCAATAAAAAGCTGGCCTTTGGGATAAGCCCACTATGTCCAACATGGTGCGTGGAGCGCGTCCATGCAAGAGTACAGCTGGTGGAACGCTCGTTGTTGCATGTGAGTTGCTGCGATAAACAGCAAGGTACTCCAATACTGCTGTCTCAATAGGTCGATGTTCCAAAACTGCAAGCTGCACGTAGTCTTTCAAGACCCTATTGAAACGTTCCACCTGTTCGGTATACATCGAGGATGACAAAGGAGTGCTTAATTCCGCGCTTTCGAAGAAAATCCTCGAAACGGGTGGACTTCAGTTGCGGTCCATGATCTGTTAATATCTCATCTGGGTACCCCTCTCTTCTGAAGACTGCTGTCAGAAATCCTATGACAGTATTAGATGTCACACTTGAAACAAAGGATACCTCGGGCCACTTCGAATAAAGGTCAACTAGCGTTATTGCAAACTTGCAGCTCTCCTTAGCCTTGTAAAAGGACCGACAATGTCAAGCGCTAGTTTCTGCCAAGCACGCTCAGGTAGCGGAATGGGTTCCAGTGGTGTTACCTCGGGCTTCGCTGACTGATCTGCCGCTTGACAGACACTGCAAGACGAGATTGCCTGCTCTACTTGTTTGTCGAGTCCTGGCCACCAATACTGGCTGCGAAGCGTCTGCTTTGTGCGCACCTTGGTGACCTTCATGCGCCGTCTCCACGGGCGTTGTTGTCAATGCAACTGGTATAATTACCAGGCGTTCATCCTGCAAATTGTCCGTAATTGCGGCTCATCCCGCACGTAGAAAAAGGGCCGCAACTCGAGCTGAAGACTGCATTTCGCCGGCCACCTAGCTGTGACGTAAGTCATCACCTGATGTAGCAGCAAGTCGGATTGAACAGCTTCGTGAAGTTGTGCCTTTGTGATGCAGGTGGTAACAAGCGACACAACTTCTTCCTCTTGTTCTTGTACGCTTGACAGAGGCAATCGTGATAGCGCATCCGCCACCTTGTTATCACTTCCACGGTGATATAGCACCTCAAGTACAGAAGACGTGCTGACCATCTTGCAATTCGAGTAGATCGGCGACCTGTGCCCCGGGATGAGAGGAGAGTAACCAGAGCCTGATGGTCGGTTCTTAGCTCGAACTGCCTTCTCCACAGAAAAACATGTCAGTGTTCACACGCCCATACGCATGCGAGCGCCTGGGCGGTATTCTGTGAGAGTCTACCTAGTGGACTGTACATTTCGGCTGTCGCTGATTGGCTGCTGCTTGACGTGCAGGAAGGAGACTGGCTGGCACCTTCCTGCACATCAAGCAGCAGCCAATCAGCGACAGCCGAAATGGACAGTCCACTAGGTAGACTCTTACAGAATACCGCCCCTTTTCTCCTACTGAGTACTTGCGCTCCGCTTGCGACTGCGTTCGAGACGCGAAGGTAACGGTTCGGAGATCATTTCCCTACCTTTGCTGTAGCACTGCTCCCAGACCGAAGTCGGAAGCATCTGTCGTCACTACCGGAAGTGGGGAGGTGTTGAACATATCTGCACGGCCTTGCATGTTGCGAGTAGCTGCTTCACCGCACGGAAGCTTTGAGCAGCCTTGTCGTCCCAGGAAAAAGAAACTCCTTGACGAAGTAACAGGCGAAGAGGCTCTACGACGTCAGCAAAATGGGAAATGAACTTCATAATAACTGACAAGTCCCAGGAACTAACGTAGCTCTGTCATGTTCGTGGGCGCTGGAGCATGAACAACAGCTTCAACCTTCGATTTCAAGGGTGACAAGCCGTTGTGGCTGACGACATGCCCCAAGAATGTCAGTTCTTGCACATTGAACAAGCACTTGTCATAAATCCACAGGCCAGCCGCTGAGATGCGCTGAAGAACATCATGAAGGTTCACTTTACCGTAGACGATGATATCGTCTATGTAGCGAAGTACGCCCCTGCAGCCCCTCAGGATTGAAGTCATCTTCTGAAAAGCGGTTGTTGCAGAGGCGAGGCCGAAGCACACTCGACGGAACCGAAAAAGACCATCGTGCGTAATGAATGCGGTCAGATCACGGCTTTCAGTCGTTAATTCCAGTTGATGGTAAGCTGATGCCAAGTCAATTTTTGAAAAGTGTGTTGCCCCTGCTAGTTCATGTAGAAAGTCTTCACTATGTGGAAGAGGGAATCCGTCAACGATGATAGCTTTGTTGGCCTCACGGAGGCCCACACAAAGCCGAATGCTGCCGTTCTTTTGGACCACTACCACTGGAGATACCCTTGAGAAGCATCCACCTTCTCGATTATACCTGCTTGCTCAAGCCGCTGTACTTCCGCAGAAACTTGCTCCCGAAAGGCCAGAGGAAGTCGACGTAACTTAGCGGCCACTGGAGTCACATCCAGCTTGCGGTTGATGTGATGGGCAAAACCTTTTACTAGTTCCGTCTCGTCCGAGAACAAATGGCTGAATTTCTCGCGAAATTCCACAGGTAGATCAGAGACGGCACTTTTCGTTTGCAGGCATTTCAACTCATCCCCATGTATGTGTAAGTCCAGGTTGCATATGGCGTGCAATCCAATTACTGCGGTTCGCAGGCATTTCAACTCAGCCCCATGTATGTGTAAGTCCAGGTTGCATATGGCGTCCAATCCAATTACTGCGGTTCCCTGCTGTACAACATACAAGAGAACAGAGACAGTGCTCTGCTTGTAAGCAACGGTAGCAGGAAAACAGCCATTCACCGTGATCTTGCTGTTAGAGTAATCCAATAAAACGACAACAGGTGGTAGCAATTGCCTTCATACCTTGAAAATGCTTCATGTAAGTGTCCTCCGTTATTATGGATACTGAAGACCCTCCATCCAATAAACAGTTGAAAGGAACGCCTTCAACTTGCAGTTAGATGTAAATACTGCGGCGCGAAACGCCGGTCACATGTAGCAGCGTGACCCGATGCTCAGCATCCTCTCAGTCGCGATACGCGCTGCACGGCGTCCTCTTGCGGTTTCCATACGCGTTGCTCGGTGTTCTCTTGCCGCACGCTCTCTTTAAATTGCGAACTGCGGCATATAATCTGAAAGTGGCCTACCTTTCTGCACTTTGAGCATTGCTTATTTTGGGCCTTGCAATTCGGCGAATTTGCTAAATGCCGAGTAGACCCGCAGCGGTAGCAACGACGCTGTGCAGACGCCGGCTGCCTTTGCTGACACTTCTGCGGCGAAGGCACAGACTCTTTACGGCGACCGTCACACAAATTGGCCTGAATGTCGTACGTATTTCACTTCCTCCGCTGCGCCGCACTCTCGAAGGCTCTTCAAGGTTGCTTCATAATGCTCTGCTATCGTAATTGCCCCACCCAAGGTCAGCGTTGCGCCTTCGAGAAGGAAGCGTTCACGAAACCTATCCGATGCGATACCGGAAATGAGCTGGTCGCGGACAGCTATGTCAGAAGGTCCCTCGAACCAACGCCTCCTCTAGAAAGATGCCTGCGGCGTCGCTCGCTCACCCATTGTAGCCGTCGTGCCTTGAGTTGCGGTCGGTTGTCGAGCGATGGCGCCAGCATCTACCCTATCTCCGCAGGGTGTGTTGGGGTGGTGCGGTGTCACGGCGGTAGCGGCGTCGGCGGCCATGCGGTGGTGTGCGCATGCGCGCATGTGTGTTGCAAGCGATCACCGCTACGATCGCTAGCTTCTACCTCGAGTGGAAAGGAGGAAAAGGGGAAAGGTAAGGGCAGCAGGTTTTTGGCGCACGCGGCAGGCATCTTTCTAGAGGAGGCGTTGCTCGAACCAACGCTTATATATATATATATATATATATATATATATATATATATATATATATATATATATATATATATATATATATAAACACGTTGCTCGAACTCAGTTCTTTGTTAGTTCGCGTAAATTAGCAATGTAGGTATCTGTATATAGGCTCACCCGGATTGTGTATTCTCTTTTTGAGGCGGTGGCGTTCGACAAGCACGTTCGTTATGGTTGAGACAACGCCTCCTATATTATTGCGATAGCAATTATATGGACACTCAAAAGCAGATTTCTGCCGTCGGCGTCGCCGTCGCCGTCGCCGTCGCCGTCGCCGTGAGGTTCCGTATGACGTCAATGGAGATGAAATCGTGGCCGCGCGCCGCCGAACGCTGTATGTGCGAGTGAAAGGGCGCGAGGGACGCGCTCTTTCACGGGGAGTGAACGCACGGCGGAGAACAAACGCGCGTTCTGCGCCGTGCTTCCTTAAGGGCTGCAGAAGTAGGCGTCTCTTTCCTCCTTTACAATCACCATATATGTAGAGCAAACGCGCCTTCTTCCGATGCGCGAGAGGCCGTGGGGGAGGGGGGGAAGGGGGAGGGAAGGGAGGCGACGTTTAGCTGCGGCACCAAGTGCCTATTTATATCAGAGGCTCCGGCAACAGTCACCAACGCCGCACGCATTTTGAGCGAACGCGGGCAAAATGCCGACGGCGTCGACAACAGTTCGGCGCGTTGCCGGTGCTGCTGCATGTCCAAGTTTATACAGCTGATAAAGCTAATATCATTACTCCGTATATCTCTCTACAAATTTGCTATCGCAATTGATGCTTCACCTTTCAGGTGAAACTGCGACAACTTTTTTATTTAGGTTGCGTTGGTTGAGAACAGGTGGTCACAAATGCGCACAGCGTCTTGGAACGCATCTTCCGTCGTTGTAATTTGACTTGTAGAAGTAGTACCCTGACCTGTAACTGGCACCGTGGTAGTAGTAGAAGGGTCGTTCGTCGACGCGTTGCGGAATTTACGTTGCCCCTCGACGCCAAGCGACCGCCGAGACGCAGCAAACTCGGTGGCACCCGACGCTTCCACGTAGGTAGAAAACAGTTCCTTCCACTGTTTCCATGGTATGGGTGGCTGCCCAGGGGTTTCCGGAAATGCAGGCGGAGGCGTAAGTCCCGAGAAACTCACTATAAGGTTTAGCTCGTCGCCAAATATGTTGTATCGTAGGTAAGTAAAAGCGGCCACTCCGTGCCAGACGAAGCAACGACTCCGAGCATCTCCGATCACATATGCTGCTGCCTCATAGAATAAAGGCCTTGCCAGCACCAGCCGTTTTTATTCGTGCTCTTTGACGTCATGCATGACGTAACAGACTGGCTAACAGAACCGAAATCAAAACTGAACTGCACAACAGTTACGACGCTCGCTTTGGGACCGGGGGTACGCGGGTTCGAATCCCGCCTCCGCGAGAAAGTTTATTCTATTTTGTTTCTTGGTAGTAAGGAATCCTCCCACCTAGGGTGAACCGGGTCCTGACTCGGATTACCGTTTCGGAAAATAAAAGTTTATTTCTCTCTCTCTCTTTCTTGGTAGTTTCTTGATACGCACTACAAATTACGGCCGGCTTAAACAGCTTCGCTGTTAAAAAGGCGGATTAAAATTGTTCTACTTAGCTCTGTCCTGCATTACAGGAACGCCAATGCATTTCTTGACAAGTTTGGGAGGAATATCTTGAAAGTGGTGCTAATATCAGAACTAAAAGCCAGCCGCTAACGCTTTTGGAGCACGTAAACCAGTCACGACGTCATGACGCAGAAAGTGGTGACGTAGGAGCAGAACATCAGACCGTTTTGACACTCGCTCGATCGTCTTCCGTGGATGTAGCACCATAGCGGACGTCTGAGCGAACCGGACAGAGGTCGCCATGTTCTGCTCCCACTTGGCCACCTTCTACGCGTGCACCTTACGTGAAACCAAACCGAAACTGCTTTGTAAAAGGGCTGTTAAATTACCTAGGGCGCTCTGAGGCTTGCCACGTTTTTTTTATAGCGTTTTGATGTCGGATACCTTTATTTAACGCGACAAAAGAGTAAATATATAACGAGAAGTTGAAAGTGTCATCTGAGTACCACTTCAAATGAACAAACTTTTAATGCATGCATTTGATTATCCCTAATGGCTCATACCCACTGTAGGTCAACAATTTGGTAACATTGAAAGTAAATGGTAGGGATAATTACAGCAGAAGAAAGGAAAAATAGCAACACAAGAAATAGTATTTTATTTGGCCTTGAATGAAACAGAAAATTGTGTTCTTTTCAGTTAAGCACATCGTGGGCTCAGTGCAGCTGAGCGCACGCAGCCGCATCGGCAGCACGACACACGATTCGAGAATATGGCGAGCCGCAACAAGAACAAGCCCCGGCTGTCGCAGCGCGCCAAGCAGGAGCGTCGCAAGGACATGAGTGAGATCCAGGAGAAGATGTTCTCCGTCGTGGTTCCGGTGATCGCCACCTTCGCCATGCTCGTGGTGCTCATCATCTACATCAAGACGAGGCCTCGCACCACCGACTTCTAAGCCCGCCTTGCCGCCTCGAGGTTCGACGCCGCTGCATACGTGAACGCTGCAAAACCGCGGTGGACATGCGCCCAGTTGTGCACCACAGCACGCTAAATCTACATCGTGCATGCGGAAACGTTGCACCACGACACAGAAATGGCACTTGTGCGTCCCCCGGCCACGCCTTCTGCAGCTTCACCGTGCTTACTAATAAATGCTGCTGCGACCCGTTTTAGCCGTGCTGCTATATAGTGTGCACACTGCAGTCGACAGTTGTTGTTGCCTCAAAACATGGCTCATCAGTTGTAGACTGCATCAAAGTTTGCATTGTAGGGCTCCCGCCTCCGTTAGGCAGCCGCCAAGCATTGCGTTTTATCGCAGTGGAACTTTTTAATAACAGTGCTCGTTCAGCTCTCGGGCTTCACATTTTCTTAGTGCCAAAAACAGGCCACGTCTAAGCGATTTCTCGGGCAGGTCGCCTCGGCTTTTCGCTGCCGGGCCGAAGTTGGCTGGTTGGTTTGCCGCTATGATATGAAGTGGGCATGAGCCATCATAGCGGCAAACCATTATCTTTCTAACTCATTCGATTCGCCACCAATCGGATGAGTTAGAAATATAATTAGTCGAATCTACAAAATAAAACTAACGAGAAACTTTGATAAGATGAAAAGTTTCTCGCTGTCCCGTGTTCTTGTCGAGAAAGGAGTTGGCGAAACGCTTTGGAAAACCTAACGCTGAATTGCGGGTTACTTGTGGCGTTAACCGGCAAGTGAACAAGGCGGGCCACAAATAAGATAGCATACTTGGGGCGAGAACATAGCTAATTTCTGGTCGCAGCGGTCTGCACTGCGTCTCTCGAGGAGAGCTCAACCATGACGGTGCCTTGACCTCGCAGAGTTCCTGGTCCTCGCCTTTTCTTGCGCTACACGACCCGTACCACGCGGTCGCGACAAGTCTATCAGTGGAGGGGGGGAGGCTCGTAGGGCGGCGCCCAGTATAGCGCGCGCAGTCACACACGCGCATTCCTATATATATATATATATATATATATATATATATATATATATATATATATATATATATATATATATATAACTATAGAAGAAGAGGAGGTTTAGAACATGTGAGAGGAGGGCTCGCGCCAGCGCTAATGTACACCAGTTGGTTCAATAAACCGCAGCCGACGGACGCCAGTCTCCAACATATTTATTGTGCCGAAACCCGGGAGACGACTGGCGTCCTGAGCCGACTACGCCGTCAGCGCGACGCCATTCGAAGCACCGCTACCCGTGTCATTGTACCGGTAGGGGGCCGGGCGCCAAGGACGTCTGGCAACACTGCCGTGCTAGAAAACCGTATAATGGCGAACGCATAATAACGAACGCACTTCTCACAGTTGCAACGCTGTGTGCGTGTCCCTGCTTGATACACCTGTCCGATACATGGTGTCAGAAGTGCAAATTGTCGCTAAGTATGAATTGACTGCCCCCTCCGGAACGCCTGGTGCTGTCTGAGAACGCCGCAGAGAACTAGAAATACTTCCATCAACGCATATAAATTTTCTTCAAGGCAACGGCATTCGACAAAGAGCGTTCGTCAGCACAAAAAGCAGCCATCTTCTTGCACGTCGCGGGACCAGACGCCATTCGAGGTATTTAACACCTTTTCACTATCGGAAGCACAGCGTGAGGACTATAACGCCATTGTCAAGGCATTCTAGGACTACTGCAGTCCCAAGACGAACGAAACTTACGAACGCTACGTGTTTCGCTCCCGCCAACAAGAAGGAGAGCCCTTCGAGCAGTTTCTGCGGGATGTGAAACTTAAGTCGAAGACATGCAACTTCGGTGACTTGCGAGATTCTTTGGTTCGAGACCAGCTTGTATGGGGCATATATGACAAGAAGCTCCGTGCCCGTCTCCTGCGGGAGAAGAATCTTACGCTAGAAACAACTGTAGAGTTCTGCAAAGGGGCGGAGGTGGCGGCGTTGCAAAACCGGACGCTCGAGAACCTGCTAGCAGCGAAGCGAACGTGCACCGGATTAACAGAACACTGGGAACTCCGGAGAGAAATGCAAATCGTGGACGGTGCAGATACTGCGGAAAGGTTCATCAGCCAAGAAGATGTCCAGCGTGGTGCAAGACTTGCGCTTTATGCAAGAGGAAGAATCACTTCGCCTCATGCTGCAAGAACGCCTGTGTTCATGAAGTTAGCACTCCACACACTGGCGATGCACAACAGCAACAAGCAGCAAACGACTCGGAGGAAGACTTCGATATTTTAATAGCGTGCATCGACAGCGTCACAGGTCAGCGAGACTGGATTGTGAGCGGGTTCGTGACTGGCCTCCCGACGCGGCTCAAGGTAGACACGGGGGCGCAAGTAAACATCCTACCGTATGCACAGTTCCGCAAGCTCCGCTGCAGAAAACCCATCCTTCGCCCATGCAACACGGTGTTGACGAACTACTATATACGGCAACATTATTCAGCACTTCGGAGAAACGACACTACCGCTTCGTCTGATAGGCAAGCAAGAAAACGTACCGGCCGGGCACCAAGGACGTCTCGCAACACTGCCGTGCTAGAAAACTATCTAATGGCGAACGCACAATAAAGAACGCACTTCTCACAGTTGCAACGCTGTGTGCGTGTTCCTGCTTGATACACCTGCCCGGTACAGTCATCGCCGCCGCAACCGAAGGCTTGCAAGAAACCGAACCGACCTATACCGACTTGCAAGTGCTCCTGAACTTACGAAACACAGGTACACGCAGTCACCAGTAGCTGAACCGTGCCACGGTCTATCACGGTCTGAACCATAACCCCGGTCTGTCACGGCGGGCGGTGATCCGTCCATCGAACACTTCTGCGCTGCCCAGTGGAGCATCTTTTTCAAGCCACTGCTGCAAGCACCACTGCGCAGCCATTTGACGCAACTGATACCACCCGGCGAAAAACGCCCCCGTGCCCCTGTGTTTCACATCGGCAGCGGCGGTCACCCGGAGCAGACCGTGCTAAGGACTTCTTTTGTACACGCAGGTTGGTGCCTTGTACCTACCCTTTTAGTAAAGATTTAGCACTTGTCGCTGCCGAATCAGTGTGTTTATGCATTTTAGGGGCGAAGCTCCTTAGGGTGTGGGTCGTTCCCTCCTCTGTAGTAGTAGTAGTAGTAGTAGTAGTAGTAGTAGTAGTAGTAGTAGTAGTAGTAGTAGTAGTAGTAGTAGTAGTATGTAGCCACCTCTAGTTTATGAATTGCTCAATAGATGGCGTTGTGTGTCCGTACGTACGAAGAAGAGGAAACGCCTGAACACCTCATACTTTTCTGTAAGGGGCTTAACCCTACAGTGCAAGGCAACGGGGCTGATTTTTTCAAAGCATTGGGGTTTAGGGACAGTGAAGGCAAAATAGACTTTAAGCGGGTAGAAATAACCAAACAGAGGTTATCTGATTGGTGGATAAAATTAAGGCAGGGGTGAAATTTCACCCACCACAAAGTACAAATTATGTTAATAGCCATGGCTAGCTGGCGTATGCCACCGCCCGATTTAAAGGGTTCAGCCTCATCCATCCATCCATCCATCCATCCATCCATCCATCCATCCATCCATCCATCCATCCATCCATCCATCCATCCATCCATCCATCCATCCATCCATCCATGCATGGGAAGGCCGAAAAGGAAATGAAATGGTGGGAATTCACCAAGGATTGAAGCAAGGATGCCCTCTCTCACCATTGTTGTTCACGCTTTACGTCAAGGGCATAGAAAGACGACTGGAAAACAGCGAATTAGGTTTTGATTTATCCTACATGCGTAATGGACAAATGGTGCAACAGAAGGTCCCTGGATTGATGTACGCAGACGACATTGTGCTACTAGCGGACAATAAAAAAGATTTACAGATACTTGCGAATATCTGTGGGAACGCAGCGACAAATCTAGGCCTTAAGTTTAGCACAGAGAAATCGGGGATTATGATCTTTAATGAACACACGAGTAACTTCGTGGTGTCAATTCAACAGCAAGTAATACCCATAGTGAAGCAATATAAGTACCTCGGCGTACACATAAACGAAGGAAAGAATTACTCAAGCAACCACCAAGATAATCTGAAAATAAAGGGGAAGCGGAATGCAGCATTAATGAAACACAGCACTGCGGGGCCACAATAAGTATGAGGTGGTGCGCGGAATCTGGAAAGGAGTAATGGTGCCAGCGCTAACATTCGCAAATGCCATTATATGCTCAAAATCGGATATATTGGCGGGTTTGGAAGTTAACCAAAGATCAGTAGGCCGGTTGGCTTTGGGAGCACACGGTAATACGACAAATGAGGCAGTGCATGGAGACATGGGTTGGGCCTCTTTTGAAGTCAGAGAAGCACAAAGCAAAATTAGTTTTGAAGAAAGGCTCAGGAACATGGATGAAAATAAATGGGCGGCTAAAGTGCACAAGTATCTCTACATGAAAAGCGTGGACACAGAATGGAGGAAGAGGTCAAGGAAGTTGGCAACCAAGTACAGGATAATCGAAACTGTAAATAGACAACCAGGGGTCATCAGAAAGAAAGTGAGAGAAATAGAGACCGTGAATTGGATGCAAAGAATGGAAACGAAAAGGACAATAGAAATTTACAAGAATGAGAAGAAAGAAATTAGAAGGGAAAATCTGTACGATAACACAAAGGGCAGTGCCTTGCTATTTGAGGCTCGAGCCGGTTGCCTAAGGACGAAAACATATCGGAACAAATATTCGGAACTAGATGAGACATGTGTATGCTGCAGTAAAGATCCAGAGACCACTCAGCACATCCTAATGGAATGCGACGGGATCCACCCAGCGAGAACCGTAGGTAACGTGCAACTCCCAGAAGCGCTTGGGTTTAAAGTGGAAGGAAACATAAACAGATCAGCCGTAGAGATCAGCAAGAGACGATTAGAGTACTGGTGGAAAAAAAGCAGGGAAAAGATGGATACGACCTGATCTCTTAAAATCATAGGCAGCGGTGCAAGCTAAATTTTTGAAAAAGAAAGATAATGAGAGGTATACAAAAATGCTAGATAAAGAACATATTACATTTCTGTATGACTTCTGTATGACATTCTCTGTATCGACTTTTCCCCATGATGTTTTAATCATTACATTTCTGTACCACTCCTGCACGGGCCGTGAAGGGCCTGCAGTATATTCAAATAAAAAAAAAATAATAAAAATGTAGTATACCTGATTAAATCAAGCAGGCCAGGTGACTATTTGTCGCCACCCCGTTTCAAAGGGGATGCCAATAAATCATCACCATCATCATCATCATCATCATGATAGGGTGCCTCGATGCCAACGGCGGCGCTGGGCATCGAGGCACCCTAGAGTTACTGTATATGCTACCAAAGGTCCCGTAGGGAGCATTTACAGTAACTATAAGGCACCCTAGTACGTGAAAGAGACGCCGCATGTAGTTTTATGAAGTGTTCACTAGAAGTCCGTAGCTCTGGTTGGCATGGAGACCGCTATGTATCTATGCATACGCATATATACATATATATGTATAGTATAGCCGGAAGCGGACTTCCACTTCCGGTTCCGGAAGCCAGCTTCCGGAGAACGCTTCCGGCGTTTTTCTCTCTCGTCCGTAGCTAGGTGCGCAGCGGTGCATAAGGGCGTTCGTTCCCGACGCGCGTTCTCTTTCTCTCGTTCCCGACGCGCGCTCTTTCTTGTCCGTAGCTAGGGGCGCTGCGGTGCACAAGGGCGCTCGTTCCCGACGCGCGCTCTCTTTCTCTCGTTCCCGACGCGCGCTCTTTCTTGTCCGTAGCTAGGGGCACTGCGGTGCACAAGGGCGTTCGTTCCCGACGCGCGTTCTCTTTCTCTCGTTCCCGACGCGCGCTCTTTCTTGTCCGTAGCTAGGGGCGCTGCGGTGCACAAGGGCGCTCGTTCCCGACGCGCGCTCTTTCTTGTCCGTAGCTAGGGGCACTGCGGTGCACAAGGGCGTTCGTTCCCGACGCGCGTTCTCTTTCTCTCGTTCCCGACGCGCGCTCTTTCTTTCTTGTCCGTAGCTAGGGGCGCTGCGGTGCACAAGGGCGTTCGTTCCCGACGCGCGTTCTCTTTCTCTCGTTCCCGACGCGCGCTCTTTCTTGTCCGTAGCTAGGGGCGCTGCGGTGCACAAGGGCGTTCGTTCCCGACGCGCGTTCTCTTTCTCTCGTTCCCGACGCGCGCTCTTTCTTGTCCGTAGCTAGGGGCACTGCGGTGCACAAGGGCGTTCGTTCCCGACGCGCGTTCTCTTTCTCTCGTTCCCGACGCGCGCTCTTTCTTGTCCGTAGCTAGGGGCGCTGCGGTGCACAAGGGCGCTCGTTCCCGACGCGCGCTCTCTTTCTCTCGTTCCCGACGCGCGCTTTCTTGTCCGTAGCTAGGGGCGCTGCGGTGCACAAGGGCGTTCGTTCCCGACGCGCGTTCTCTTTCTCTCGTTCCCGACGCGCGCTCTTTCTTTCTTGTCCGTAGCTAGGGGCGCTGCGGTGCACAAGGGCGCTCGTTCCCGACGCGCGCTCTCTTTCTCTCGTTCCCGACGCGCGCTCTTCTTGTCCGTAGCTAGGGGCGCTGCGGTGCACAAGGGCGCTCGTTCCCGACGCGCGCTCTCTTTCTCTCGTTCCCGACGCGCGCTCTTTCTTGTCCGTAGCTAGGGGCACTGCGGTGCACAAGGGCGTTCGTTCCCGACGCGCGTTCTCTTTCTCTCGTTCCCGACGCGCGCTCTTTCTTGTCCGTAGCTAGGGGCGCTGCGGTGCACAAGGGCGCTCGTTCCCGACGCGCGCTCTCTTTCTCTCGTTCCCGACGCGCGCTCTTTCTTGTCCGTAGCTAGGGGCGCTGCGGTGCACAAGGGCGCTCGTTCCCGACGCGCGCTCTCTTTCTCTCGTTCCCGACGCGCGCTCTTTCTTGTCCGTAGCTAGGGGCGCTGCGGTGCACAAGGGCGTTCGTTCCCGACGCGCGTTCGCTTTCTCTCGTTCCCGACGCGCGCTCTTTCTTTCTTGTCCGTAGCTAGGGGCGCTGCGGTGCACAAGGGCGCTCGTTCCCGACGCGCGCTCTCTTTCTCTCGTTCCCGACGCGCGCTCTTTCTTGTCCGTAGCTAGGGGCGCTGCGGTGCACAAGGGCGTTCGTTCCCGACGCGCGCTCTCTTTCTCTCGTTCCCGACGCGCGCTCTTTCTTGTCCGTAGCTAGGGGCGCTGCGGTGCACAAGGGCGTTCGTTCCCGACGCGCGTTCTCTTTCTCTCGTTCCCGACGCGCGCTCTTTCTTTCTTGTCCGTAGCTAGGGGCGCTGCGGTGCACAAGGGCGTTCGTTCCCGACGCGCGTTCTCTTTCTCTCGTTCCCGACGCGCGCTCTTTCTTGTCCGTAGCTAGGGGCGCTGCGGTGCACAAGTGCGCTCGTTCCCGACGCGCGCTCTCTTTCTCTCGTTCCCGACGCGCGCTCTTTCTTGTCCGTAGCTAGGGGCGCTGCGGTGCACAAGGGCGTTCGTTCCCGACGCGCGTTCTCTTTCTCTCGTTCCCGACGCGCGCTCTTTCTTTCTTGTCCGTAGCTAGGGGCGCTGCGGTGCACAAGGGCGCTCGTTCCCGACGCGCGTTCGCTTTCTCTCGTTCCCGACGCGCGCTCTTTCTTTCTTGTCCGTAGCTAGGGGCGCTGCGGTGCACAAGGGCGCTCGTTCCCGACGCGCGCTCTCTTTCTCTCGTTCCCGACGCGCGCTCTTTCTTTCTTGTCCGTAGCTAGGGGCGCTGCGGTGCACAAGGGCGCTCGTTACCGACGCGCGCTCTCTTTCTCTCGTTCCCGACGCGCTCTCTTTCTTTCTTGTCCGTAGC
The DNA here is from genome assembly GCF_013339745.2 of Dermacentor silvarum. Taxonomy (NCBI): domain Eukaryota; kingdom Metazoa; phylum Arthropoda; class Arachnida; order Ixodida; family Ixodidae; genus Dermacentor; species Dermacentor silvarum. Next base: position 254,465,276 of record NC_051155.1, read on the forward strand.
TAGGGGCGCTGCGGTGCACAAGGGCGCTCGTTACCGACGCGCGCTCTCTTTCTCTCGTTCCCGACGCGCGCTCTTTCTTGTCCGTAGCTAGGGGCGCTGCGGTGCACAAGGGCGTTCGTTCCCGACGCGCGTTCTCTTTCTCTCGTTCCCGACGCGCGCTCTTTCTTTCTTGTCCGTAGCTAGGGGCGCTGCGGTGCACAAGGGCGTTCGTTACCGACGCGCGCTCTCTTTCTCTCGTTCCCGACGCGCGCTCTTTCTTGTCCGTAGCTAGGGGCGCTGCGGTGCACAAGGGCGCTCGTTACCGACGCGCGCTCTCTTTCTCTCGTTCCCGACGCGCGCTCTTTCTTTCTTGTCCGTAGCTAGGGGCGCTGCGGTGCACAAGGGCGCTCGTTACCGACGCGCTCTCTCTTTCTCTCGTTCCCGACGCGCGCTCTTTCTTGTCCGTAGCTAGTGGCGCTGCGGTGCACAAGGGCGTTCGTTCCCGACGCGCGTTCTCTTTCTCTCGTTCCCGACGCGCGCTCTTTCTTTCTTGTCCGTAGCTAGGGGCGCTGCGGTGCACAAGGGCGCTCGTTACCGACGCGCTCTCTCTTTCTCTCGTTCCCGACGCGCGCTCTTTCTTGTCCGTAGCTAGTGGCGCTGCGGTGCACAAGGGCGTTCGTTCCCGACGCGCGTTCTCTTTCTCTCGTTCCCGACGCGCGCTCTTTCTTTCTTGTCCGTAGCTAGGGGCGCTGCGGTGCACAAGGGCGCTCGTTACCGACGCGCGCTCTCTTTCTCTCGTTCCCGACGCGCGCTCTTTCTTTCTTGTCCGTAGCTAGGGGCGCTGCGGTGCACAAGGGCGCTCGTTACCGACGCGCTCTCTCTTTCTCTCGTTCCCGACGCGCGCTCTTTCTTGTCCGTAGCTAGTGGCGCTGCGGTGCACAAGGGCGTTCGTTCCCGACGCGCGTTCTCTTTCTCTCGTTCCCGACGCGCGCTCTTTCTTTCTTGTCCGTAGCTAGGGGCGCTGCGGTGCACAAGGGCGCTCGTTACCGACGCGCTCTCTCTTTCTCTCGTTCCCGACGCGCGCTCTTTCTTGTCCGTAGCTAGTGGCGCTGCGGTGCACAAGGGCGTTCGTTCCCGACGCGCGTTCTCTTTCTCTCGTTCCCGACGCGCGCTCTTTCTTTCTTGTCCGTAGCTAGGGGCGCTGCGGTGCACAAGGGCGTTCGTTCCTGACGCGCTCTTTCTTTCTCTCTCGTTCCTGACGCGCGCTCTCTTTATCTCTCGTCCGTAGCTGTGGTTTACCCGAATGATCCCCCGGAGCTTCGCCCCACTCATCATCATTCACCCCGTGGATATGCTGTGATTTTTTTCTTGCCCGTTTTGTATTCTTTCGTTATCGTTTTGATTGCACAATGGCTAGCTCTAGTGAATTGTGTGCGTCGTGTGCAAAACCACTTCCCACCCTCAGTCGCCTTTTAGCATGTAGTGAATGCAGAGTGTCCTATCACTTAGGTAAGTGCTCAGGACTTACTGAAGCACAAGCTAAGAACAAATCTGAAACTTTTTTTGGCTCATGGAAATGCACAAGTTGCTATTCGCAGCGCCTGAGGGGGCAGGGAAGTGGTAAAGAAAGGAGTGACCAGGATGTATGTGCTCTACTAAATACAATTCTAGAGCGGCTCGAAAAGCTTGAGAACCTTCCGGCGCAAGTTGGCAGCATTGATAAAGCCATCTCTCACGTATCTGACAAGTATGATGAGATTCTAAAGACTATATGAATCAGCAAGACGCAGAAATAAAACACCTATGCAAGCGTGTGGACGTGCTCGAAGTCCAGGACAACACCGCGAAGATTCAAGAGCTTAAGTTTGCTGTGCCTAATCTTGAATGGAGAAGCCGTAGACAGAACCTAATTTTCCATGGTATACCTCGGTTTGACAAGGAAGATTTGATTTCAAAGATTAACGCTGTTGGACAATCCTTAAGTCTTCCTGTCCTTGAGAAAAGTGACGTGGAAACCTTGCACAGGTTACCGTCAAAGACTGGGAGTGTTCCAGGAGTCATTGTTCGCTTTGTAAAACTGGAAACAAAAAATGAATGGCTGCAGGGGAATAAGAGGTTGAGAGAAAAGCGGTCTAAAGTGTCAATCACCGAGAACATGACACAATTCACAACCGGATTTTGCTGCAGTCTGCGAAGCAATGCGCAGATCGCAATGACTTTAGATATGCATGGCACCGCGACGGCAAAATTCATGTGCGGAAGGCTGACGGGGAACGGGCTCATGTTATCCAACGTGCAGAGGATTTGACGCGACTAGCCGTGTAATGCTATAATTGCATTTGAACACTTCATAATTCATGATGGATTCCCCGTATGTTTCCCCTAATAACCTTGGCAAACTTGTTACTAAATCTACTTTATCAGTGCTGCACATTAACATTCAATCAATCCGCGGTAACGAAGATCTTTTGGAAACGTTTCTTTGTGAATTTAGTTTCAAATTTAATGCAATAATGTTGACCGAAACTTGGATGTCAGAGAATGATTCTTTCGCTCTTCAAAACTATAATTCTTTTTATTTGTTTCGCGTTGGTAAACGTGGTGGAGGCTTATGTTTGTTGTTGCTAAAACACATGCTGTCAGATAGGATTGAACAATTATGTGCTGTTACACCTGATCATGAAGTTCTATCTGTGAGTTCTGGAAAAATACTTTTCGTTGTTGTATATCGCCCCCCGTGTGATCGCATTGAAAATTTATTTGCTTATATTGAAAGTGTTTTTGAATTTGCATGTCAGTGCCAATACACTATTTTCCTTGGAGGTGATCTGAATATTAATATTATCGAAAATTATCCAGGACGCACACAGTTGTTGCTTCTGCTTGAGTCTTATTTGCTTCGAAATGTTATCACTGTACCGACCCGTGTTACCTCGTCATCTGCAACTGCACTTGACTCGCGAATCACTAATGAATCTATTGAATGTGTTTCAGCAGGGGTTATTAACAGAGCATTGAGTGATCACCTCTCTGTGTTTCTGTTATGCAACGTCTCTTTGGTTTCCAGCAAAATTACACATGACCTGTTATTTCGGACACAGAATATTAACGGCAGCTCATTAGAAGAATTTCGTTGCATAATATTAAATTTTGATTGGACACCACTGTATAGGCACGTGACTGCTGACGAGGCGTTTAAATTTTTCCTAAAACACTTCTCAATGTTCTACAGCATGGCATACAGGGTTACGAAAAAAACCGAAGAAGGCCCGTAAGCCATGGATGACGTTTCGCATCCTGAAAATGATTTCTACGAAAAACAAGTTTCTACAGAGTCGCGAACACCCAGATTTCGTAGCTTTTAAAAAAAATCGCAATAAATTGAATGTCACAATAAGAAAATCTAAAAACGAATATCACATTCGCTTATTTGCAGGCATTAGTGATCATAAGGTTCTCTGGAATAGATTAAACACGTTGCTAAAATCTGAACGATCGTGCTCACCTGTTTCTCTCACAATTGATAGTATCAGCTATGTTGGGAAAGACCTAACTGACAAGTTCAATGACTACTTTACATCCCTTGTTAAAAGTGACCATGACTCTCGATTTCGTGAAAAATCGAGCACATGACACCATGACGCTTATCGAGTGCGATTGCGATGAAGTATCAGCAGCTTTTAGACGTATGAAAATCAGCAAATGCGCGGACGCTTTTGGTCTGACAATGAGACCTGTATTGCATGTGCTTGATATCATTTGTCCGATCCTAACGCATATTTATAATTTGTCTTTCCGCACCGGTACTTTTCCATCAGAAATGAAAAACGCGAAAGTGATTATTCTCCATGAAGGTGGTGTCATGCAAAGAAATCCTCGGTAATTATAGGCCCATATCCATTTTACCAATTTTTTCTAAAGGATTAGAGCGAGTTATTTATGTGAGTATGTCAAAATTTTTCGAAAAATACGGACTAATAACCAGTGCACAGTTTGGTTTCAGGGAAAGATCATCTACAGAAGTTGCGCTGCTCAAACAAAAAGAACTTATGCTTCATAATATAGAAAAGAAACTAATGACTTTAGGAATATTTGTAGATTTTTCAAAAGCGTTTGATAGAATTAATCATAAAACCCTTCTTTTAAAGCTTCCAGCTTATGGTGTCTGAGGTGTATGATTGAATCTAATATCGAGTTATTTGCGTGATCGTACTCAATATGTTGCTATCGATAACCACCACTCGTCCTGTAATAAAGTCGAACATGGTGTTCCTCAGGGTAGCCTGCTTGGCCCTTTGCTGTTCATTATCTATATTAATGATTTGATAGAAATAGACAATAGTGTCCAATATATTATATACGCAGACGACACGAGCTTATTTTTATCGGGTTTAAATGCAGATGATTTAGTGAACCAGGCCAATATCGTCTTAAATAAGTTACATTCTTGGTCTCTTAAAAATTCCCTTCTTATTAACTCCAATAAAACTAAAGCTACATTTTTCAGGGCAAAAAATCAAGCTATTTCTGTCAGAGCTACTTTTACCTTAGGAGGTAATGCCATAGAAATTACTAACACCGTTAGAACGCTTGGAGTCTACTTTAGCCCTTTGTCAGGCGCGAGAAATCTACTCATGGTTTCAGCTATACATTTTCCCAATTGAACTGTACCACATGGAAGAACAGCAAAAAAAATATTTCTTGGACAAGAATAGTATCTGAAAAATCTGCGGGACAACACCTGTCCCACAGATAACTTGAGGACACGAGCGAAGGTGGGACACACGTTGTCCCTCTGTACACCTTGGGATTCGTCCTTTCAGACTCTGAGGTGATTCTTGTGGGTTCAAAGCACGCAATGCAAAGAGACACTTGGCATGCTTTACACACAAGTTTTGTGCGTGTTTCCTGCGAAGTGTTTGACCACCATTGGCACCTTTCGCGCGTAGTGGTGGTGCACGGGTAGTGCCCTTTCCCGTTGAACCGAACCTCTGTTGGTACCGCTTTCATAATTGAGGAGTTCTTGCTTCCTCTCTTGTGATATACTACACTGCGCCGGCACTTGCGAAAGCTCCTCCCATTGATGAGCTGTCTGCACAGTATCACCCGAAACAACAGGTATGTCATGCCGTTCCAGTAGTAGTGCTGGACGTCATCAACCACTACGTTCAGCATATTTGCAGGAAGCTGAAAACAATGGCTCACTCTCATGCCAAAGCTGTCTACAATTGATCTAACTGCATCACTGGAGTGCCAGAAAAAAAAATTTGCACTTACCGGTCAACTTATTCGTAGCGCATGAGCAAGGAAATTCACGCGCTTGAAGAGCGACGACAGCCGAAAAACAAGAGAAAGCAAAACAACTCGAACTATTAGTGCCCCCTACCAATTCAAATAAAAACTTAAAATTATATTTACTTTACCTTCTAAGAGATAGCGCTACCGGTTTCTGTAGGGCTACGTATGTCCCGCTGCGCACTTGGGGCAGCTTTCGCTTGTGGTTGCAGGTGGGACACATATGTCCCAGTGACCAACAAAGGGTTAATGAATTCATGTTCTGGGATGGTCACATAGAACATCTTCAAAGTAAGCTTGCACGTATAGTTGGAGTTTTGAGAAAATTTCAGCATTTATTGCCAGAAAAAGCAAAGCTTACGTTTTACCATGCACGCACTGTTTGAATCACAGTTAAAATACTGCGTATTGGTATGGGGAAGTACAACACAGACAAATATTAGTAAACTGATCGTAATGCAGAAAAATGCGCTTAGAGCGATTACTGACGTGCCTTACAGAACGCACTCTGAACCACTGTTTACAACCTATCGTATCATGCACTTATCCAACATGTACCAGCATCGTCTTTTACAGCTCTACAAATCACAGATTGAACGCGGCATTTTGTTCTTATGTGAAGTCGCTAACCTCCACACCAATATTCTTCACTAACTTACAAGGCACCACGAGTATTGGTCTGTGCCTCACCCACGTACCAACTACGGCTTTCAAACCCTAAGTTATACATTGCCTTCTCTGCTTAACAAGTTTGTCTTTTCTCACACCTCGATACGCGAACTTTCCTTCAACTCTCTTCGAAACTTATTCAGTTTATGTGTGCATTCTCGCCGCTACTTTAATTCTTTTTTGTGACCGCAACTTACTTTGCATGTATCCGGAGATATAATGTGTTTGTAGTATTGTCCATTCACCGTGTTTTTCCAGTTTTGAGTCTTTTATGCTACTTTATTAGCCTGTGCTATTTCTGTTTCCGTGCATACCATGCACAATACCCATGTACACGGGGGCAAGGGAGCTTTGTCAAGCCGCGACTGACCGGCTTTTTTCCCCTTCTCATCAGCCATGAGTATGCATGTCTGGAATAAAGACTCAGACGAACTTGATGACAAATACCATGGCCTCGCTGAAATCAACGCCAGAATCGAAGAGCTCGTGATCGACGATGACGAATACGAAGCGGAAATCACCGAGTCCTTCGAATACCACGAGATGATCCGCCACGCCATCAGCCGGGTTCGTTTCTGCATGAATTCTCGCGCCGTCATTAGATCACCACCGACTGCCGACAACCCTTTGGCAGGACAGCAGGCAGTACACCCAGTCTGTACACCCGGTAAGCAGGCGAACGTCAGCGCAAACGCCAGATCACCGACACTTCGCGTACAGCAACCGAAGCTCCAGACCGAGGCCAGCGCAAAGGTCAGACCACCGACATCGCGCGTACAACAACCGAAGCTCCGGACCAATCCGGTGGTACCTCGTCAGCTCTTCCTCAACAACGACAAGGTGATCACCGACACGGGTCCCCAGATCACGACCACAACCGAAAACTAAACGCTGCTTGAAAAGCGACCCGAAAACGAACGCGCAAGCTGTTGAGCCTCGAGCAAGGTGATCAAATACAAAACAGCGAACCGAATCGACATCACTCGACCGCCACCGCAACGTGGAGACCGACCATCACCGGCAAATCAGATCTCGAAACCGTATCCCCGAGACCAGCACATGCACAGCGTCAGCGAACCCATCATACGTGAAAGCGCCGACGTCTCCCACCAGAGGGCTCACATTCATCGACCGACCGCGCTATTTCCCGCCAACTACACCGCAGAGTCCCCCAGATATGCCTGATGACTACAAGCTTGACAACATCCAAAATCGACGAAACGTGTGCAACTCCACCGGTACTGTCATGTCCTACCGTATACCACCGCGCCGATATATCAGCGGAACCCATCGTGGTACCTACATCAAGAACAAGACGGACATGGACAACTTGCTCTTCTTGTGCAGGTCCAAGCAGACTATGAAAGAAACTCATCTGATGGCTCCTCTGGTAATCGCGCCGTCACGTGAAGTCTGGGCTTCTGTTCCAGCCTGGTGGGACGCCAGCAGCAACCGCCGCCGCCAACGCGACAGGATGTTGACCCGAGAGCTACTACGCGAGTGGGAATGAGTTGAGCCAATTCAACAGTCGCCAGATGGAGAACTTCGCGAACAAGAACGGTGCAACTTCGAAGAAGACGGCGCGACGCCGCGGTCATCATCAATCATCTCGTCCGCTTCTCGCGGGTGGCAGTGTGTTGTGAACAGAGGAAGAAGCGCACTATAACAACGCGCACGGGCCAGAGAAACGGGGTTCATTAAAGTAGTCGCACCGAACGAACGTAACCGGCGGACGCGCAGTCGTTGCGTTCCTTACACACACGCACACACACACACACACACACACACACACACACACACACACACACACACACACACACACACACACACACACACACACACACACACACACACACACACACACACACACACACACACACACACACCGTCCAAGCCAACGTTACTAGACTCCAAGCCTTCTCGGTGGCTCTACAGCAGGACTCTACCGGTTATCTCGTCCAAGCCATCGCCAAGCTGAATCACCAGCTCGCGCTTTTGACAAACACCTTCGCATCCGTCGGTGGTTGCGCCATTGCACGTCACACTGAGACAGCGCTTCGGCCCCACCGTCTTGGACCTGTCCTGCTTGGGAGCGCCGTGCACGCTTCCCTTGGCGAGAATATCATCATGAGAACTACTTCGACTCCTCAGCCACCAAGGTATGCCGTTGATGCTTCCTTGGTGGTAGAACCGGTTGCCGCGACTACCACAACGACCGCATTGTCCGTGGACACCGGCCCTGGTTCCTCGGGCAGCTGGACGGGTAGCCTGGCGGAGATGATACGCTGCGACTTCTGGCAGCCAGCTTCCGTACAAATACCTCCGTTTCGCGGCTTTCAAGATGACGTCATCCTTTGGGTTCGCGCTATCAATGACATGGGTGACCGTCATGCTTGGCCAGACCAAAAAAGATGGTTGGTTGTGGCTAACCGACTTTGCGGTGCCGCCAAGGCTTGGGACAAGTATGACGCATCAAGCATGGGTCCTGGCTTGAATGGAGTGCAGCTCTTATAGCTGCTCTCACAAATTTTGTGAGAGGCCGGCCCTTAACTCCCTCCTGTCATCACTCAATAAAGTTTTTCACCACCACCTTATAGCTGCTTTCGGCTCACTTCCTTATGCCTGCGCGTCCCCTACATCCCCGAGCATCAGCTGCGGCTCGCCGTCGTCGAAGATCACGGCCGAGAACCAACGGTTCAGTAACAGCGGCAGCGAGTCGATCCCTCAGCCGCCACAGCGTCCGTCACAGGCCTTCGGTTCGAGCATCTGGACGTCGGCGTCCTGCGCTTTCCATAGCGTACCCGGCAGCAAGGCCGCCAAGGCAGCGGATGAAGCTGCATCCGCAGCGGCGGAGGAAGCAGAGGCATGCGGCGACGACGTGGGCAATCTGCAGTACGCGACCCTTGGGACACGGACCCAGGCACCGTGCCTCTACGGCTGCTGAGGACCGAGGATAATCGCAACAAAAGCCCCACTCCGGTACACGCGTCGTCCACCAACGAGATGGCCCGCCAGCCCGTCTACGAGACGGCGTTAGACTTACGTCTCAAGCAGCGAGAACCCGACCAGGGCCTGGACCGATTGGCCCAGATTAGTGCAACAATCCTCCCTGGGCTGCAGCAGCAGCCGGGTGCAGGCCCACTCTACCCGGTGCCGTTGTCGTGCTCGTCTTCGGGAGTGTCATTTACACCAGGTCACAAGGGACGCATCACAAGACAGCCTTCACTGCAGGATGCCTGTTGTCCGAAGCCATCACCACACCAGGGGAGCAGTTGCAGCACTTCGGTATCTTCTAGTCAGCAGCAACCAGCCCCAACACCTTGTGGTTCCAGCAGCAGTGGCGGTGGCAATCCTTGAGTTCTCATTCCTGCTATCAGAGATCCTGATTTGGCGTTCAGGCAAGCGTCATTGGCCATTGACCAGAGTCATCCATTACCACGGTCGCCTATTTCCGAGAACGCCCCTGCTGCACCTGTTGGCGCTGTCGCTGTTAAGCGTAGCATCCATGCAGGTGTTAAGGTGCTCCCTTCAGGGTCAGTGCGGCGGCCAAGGCACAGTGGCCATCGCAACGAAGCACCGCTTCAGAATGGCTCCGACTGTGCCCTCCGGTCATTCAGAGCATCACCATCCTTGGACTGCCTCTCCAACTCTTCCTGTGATAGTCATCAGAAACCTGAGGAGAGGCGGGGAAGACTTGTAGCAGTCGCACCACTCACAGTGATCAACGAAGCACCCTTTGAGGGAATCTCCTCGGCTTCGGCTGAGACGGACAGCGCTGAGCGGCGGGATGGTCGCCGGCGAGAACTGCGACCAGCGCGCAACAGTCAGTGCCGCCCTCCAGAGAAGCTGGTTGCGCGCTGGACGGCTCACAGATGACGACTTCAATGCTTGGACGGGTTGCGTGATTCCAGGCGCGCCGGAAACTTGCAGCGTGGCTGAGTGTAAAGATGAAGAGTTGCACTTGGGCTAGGGCGCTCGCACACCGGGCGCTAGGGGGCGAACGAGGAGAATACGAGGAAGAAGCAGAATATAGAATAGCCGGCCCAGGAACAGGTGCTGTCTTTGTGTCTCTTCCTTTACAATATATATATATATATATATATATATATATATATATATATATATATATATATATAGTGCTACGGAACAGTATTTGCCTTGACGAAGAGGCGAGCAGTGGGAAGACGACGACGAAGATTAGAGGCTAGTGCGGGCTGTGGCTTCTTGGCCAAGTGCGGCGCATTTCCTTGTAAACATACTTGTATATAGCTTTTCGTCTGCGTCTTCCTACCTAACATATCTGGTGGAGGTGCTGGTGTGGTGGTGGTGGAGAAGAAAGGGAACCAAGGGGCCCGATTATTATTAATCATATTGTAGCGGCAATGCGCGGATTATAGAAGAAGACAAAGAGGTGGCGTGGAGCGCGCGCTTGAACTGGCCGGTTGATCGTACCGGACTGGTTTTCGCCTTCATCTGCTCCCTTCATGTGCTATCATCTATCATCACCTGTAAATAAACCCACACCTTCGTAACAATTTGGTGGAGGTGCGGGGTACATCGCCCTGGACGACCACGCAGCTCTACCGACTTCGCGACGGAGCAGACGCTTGGCTGGCTTGCCACCACTGTTTATGGCGGGCTCGAATGGCAGGTTTTTATTGTGAGCCTGGCCGAAGGCCTGCGCGACAACTTTTCCGGGAGGGTGTTTCCAAGTTCATCGATGTAATTAAAGATCAGGAATGCCCCCCGGATTGGCTGACGAGGATTGAGCCCCTCGCAACTTTAAAAGAATTTTAAACCTGACATGACATGGCAGCCAAAATGTGGCTGACAGCACAACATGGATGCATGCAACTGTGAAAGTATGTGTATATGTATCATTATGTATTTTGTTTTTTTGGCAAGAACTGTTGAAATTGGTGTCCACAAAGTGAAAGTTCCGGCAATAAAGAAAAAAAAAGCTGGCTTGCCACCACAGGCAGCGGACATGGAAGATTCGAGAGAAGGCGCCATCGGCGGTGAGCCCCAAGACCATCACACAGGCCAGGCTGGCTACGGGACACTGGAGCGACATCCAAGCACCTTTTCGGGGAAGCCGGATGAAGACGTGGAAGACTGGTTGAAGCGCTACCAAAGAGTGAGTCGCCACAACCGCTGGAGCACTACGAAGCAGCTCGAGAACGTGGTATTCTTTCTTGCCGGGACAGCACTTCTCTGGTTTGATAACCATGAGAGCGTGTTGACAACCTGGGACGATTTCGTCGACGAATTTAAGAAGTGCTCGCTTTCACGCAGGGCTCAATTACCTGGCGAGACATGCACAACTTACATTGAGGCTGTCTTAAATTTATGAGGAATAGTGAGCGCGACAATGTCTGATGAGGATAAAGTGGGGCATCTCCTGAAAGGAATCGCAGAAGATGTTTATAATTTTATGATAACGAAAGAAGACCTCAGAACCCCTTCCGACCTAAGACAGCACTGTCGGACTTTTGAAGCCCTTAAAATGCGTAGAATTTTACCAAAATTTGGGCGCTTGGACAATGTCACCACCGTTGCAAGTTTGACAGTCCCATCTGATGACGATATCTCCTCGGTAATACGGCAAGCAGTCAAAGAAGAGCTTGCTCTGCTTCGAGTTGCCGACCCAGCTCATGAGTGTCCTCAATGCGCCTTTGACCAGCGCTCTCATGCACCACAGACATCTTGGTCTCGCCAGAGTTATCCGGAACCTCGTCTGTCCTATACCGAGCGGTTTGAAAGCAGGAACATGCGCCCTCTCGGAAATCAGGGACGTAGGCCACTCCCACCCCAAAGATTTCCATCTCGGGCTCTATCTCCCGTCTAAAACCAAGCAGCCAGCCCGTTCTCACCGGGGACGACAAATCGCGACTCCTGCACTTGCTACCACTGTGGTCTGCCTGGACACATCGCTAGGTACTGCCCTCACCGCCAGCAGCGAGTTCCGCGATTTAATGCCTACACCCCTCCTACGTCCGCAGTCGAGCCGTGGTCGTTCCCCAGTTCCCTTCAACGACCGCAACAGGAACGCGCGACACAGCTGACTCCCCGATGTCCGACCGCAGCCTTACGCCGCCACCGACGCGACAACGGCGATCCCCGTCCCCGCGTCGTCGCTCTCGGTCACCGCCACCGCTGGGAAACTAGCTGGTGCGACCGATGGGGGCGAGGCCGCAGTACGATCAACTTCATCAAGACCCCCTTGTGCAGTGATGTTAAAGAACAAAGTGTGTGTTTATGTAGACAATGTGAGTACAGTAGCATTATTTTATACCGGGGCAGCAGTCTCGATAATGAGTCTGGCTTTCAAAAATCGTCTTGGACAAAAAATGTCACAGTTTCGCCCTAAGGGCGAAGCAATGAATGCGATAGCAACACAGCAATGTCATACGAAGTAAGGTGAGCGGCTTTGGTAGCAATATGAATTGTAGTAAACATGAGCTGATTAAGTAAGCAGGTGTGCTGCGGCGTAAGTAGACCGACATGAAGAGAGACTCGATGACCACGAGAAGGCGCGTGTGAAACGGTGGTGTTGATGAGAAGCGCTTCCCGTGGGCAGCGCGTGTGAAGGGACACACCTGTAGCGCTGCACTGCCGATCCGGGCAGCATTGCATGTGTAGCGTGCGTTGGAAAATGTGGCCCAACTATTACTAACTGAATAAACAAGCGTGGTGTGAGCGCGCACAAACAAACATGAATAGAACACACTGAATGACTGCAGACAACGACCGTCAAAACTCTGGCAGCAAGCGGATACGCCGCAGCGGCGAAGGTACGTGCGGTCTATCGCTTCAACGGAAACTGAGCGGCGAATGCACGGCGCATAAAGGTCAGAGCCGTGTGGAGATAAGAGACGGTGCGAGCGAGCGACGCGCGCGGTTGTTGGCAGAGTGGAAGTGCGCCCCCCCCCCCCCTCCCCGCTCCCTCCGGCGCTGGCTTCCCGCTTCCTTGCTTGCGCGTGGGAGATTGAGTGCGTTCGCTCTCCGTGATAGCGCGCGTCCCCGCACGCTTCCGCTCGGGCATACGGCACGCGGCGAAGATTTTATCTATAGGGAACCTCACGGCGACGGCGACGCCGACGGCAGAAATCCGGTTGAAGTGTCCATATAATTGATATCGCAATAAAATGTGATAGTGCCTCGTTGCCTCGTGCTCGCCGTCGACGGCTCTACCCACTTGTGGACAGTAAATGTCTCAACACAACCGATATCTCTGCCGGCAGGACTTAAACTCGCAAGCTTTGACGAAGAAACTACGATAACTGCCCAAACCGTGGAACTGTCGTCTGCCGGAGCGAAATCCCATCCTGGGCCGGTATTTTGTAGCGATGCCTTTAAAGTAATAATGCCTTTTCGAGCTTATCGCTTTCAGTGGTCAGAGCGCCGGTCCGCTCACGATATCAACGTTGATAACGCGAGCGGACCGTCGCTCTGACCACTGACAAAGCGCGATAAGCGCGAAAAGGCATTATTACTTTAAAGGCATCGCTACAAAATACCGGCCCTGATTCCTACCCTGATTATTCCCTTGACTTTGAGCGCATGATCAACAAGTCACTGCCTTCTGCTGAGCGGCGTCTCCTTCAAGAGGTGCTGGCAAAATACGCTTCAGTGTTTGATTTTACGCAAGACCAGAAATCAACCAATACGCTGCCGCCGTCTCGAACGCAACATCGAATCAATACCGGGCAAGCGTCGCCAATTCGTCAGAAGCCTTACCGCGTTTCGCCTTCCGAGAGGAAAATCATCGCCGAGCAGATGCAAGATATGTTGCGGAAAGGAGTCATACAAGAATCATGCAGTCCGTGGGAAGCTACAGTGATTCTCGTCAAAAAGAAGGACAACTCGTGGCGGTTTTGCGTGGACTACCGCCGTCTCAACGCCGTCACAAAAAAAAAAAAAAAGACGTCTACCCACTGCCACGTATATATAGATGACGCCGTCGACAGTCTGCACTCCGCGTCATATTTTTCTTCCGTTGACTTGCGGTCAGGATACTGGCAAATTTCTATGCACCCCTTGGACAAGGAGAAGACAGCCTTCGTAACACCCGACGTCCTCTTTGAGTTCAACGTTATGCCTTTCGGCTTGTGCAACGCTCCGGCGACATTCGAGAGGTTTATGGATACAGTGCTCCGCGGACTCAAATGGGAAATTTGTATGTGCTATCTAGATGACGTGATTATTTATGGCACGACGTTTCAAGAGCATAATCACCGCTTATCGATCGTGCTTGACTGCATACGGCGAGCTGGCCTTAATTTAAATTCCAAAAAGTGTCACTTCGGTGAGCGTGAAGCTCTTGCATTGGGCTTTCTTGTCGACAACCAGGGAATACGACCAGATCCACAAAAGATTGCGGTGGTTCGTAACTTTCAGCAACCAAAGACGGTGAAAGACCTCCGAAGTTTCTTGGGCCTTTGCTCGTATTTCCGCCGATTTATCAAGAATTTCGCACAACTTGCTTCTCCTCTGACGTCCGTTCTTCACAAGGACACGCCATACGTGTGGACGGATTCCTGTGAGCCTGAATTTCAGCAACTGAAGTTTTTACTGACTTCCGGACCGGTGCTGATGCACTTCGATCCCGCTGCCTTCACTGAACTGCATACTGATGCTAGTGGTGTTAGTATTGGTGATGTGCTCGTTCAGATCTTCAACGGTCGGCAGCATGTCGTCGCTTATGCTAGTCGGACACTTACCAAAGCGGAGAAGAACTATACCATCACCGAACTAGAGTGCCTAGCAGTTGTATTCGCCGTTCATAAGTTCCGGCCGTATTTGCACGGCCGCGAGTTCACCATAGTGACTGACCACCATTCACTGTGCTGGCTTGCTGGGCTCCGCGATCCGTCCGGCCGATTAGCCCATTGGGCGTTGCGCCTTCAAGAGTACAGCTTTTCAATTACCTACAGGAGTGGACGATGCCGCACGGATGCCGACTGCCTCTCGCGCCTTCCTTCACCGTACGCAAACGCTGAGGACGATGACTTCGACAACTATTTAGTTTCTATTTCGTCCGACTTCCCAGACCTCAGTAGTTTCAAGAGCGAGCAACATCGTGACCCTGCCTTGAAACATTTATTAGAATCTGCGCATGATTCACCAGGGCAGCCATTTACTATTTCTAATGGTTTGCTGTACAAGAAGAATTACTCAGCTGACGGCCCTCCATTGCTCTTAGTAGTGCCAGAAAACCTGCGCCCTGTGGTTCTTCGTTCGATGCACGATGACATTACGTCCGGCCACCTTGGCTTCGCACGCACACTACACCGGCTCCGCTAGAGGTTTTACTACCCGAAACTCTGGAAAACGACGAAGCAGTACGTCGCCAGCTGTGCTGTTTGTCAGCGCCACAAGCAAACAACGACTGGCCCTGCAGGTTATTTGCAACCTGTCACGCCACCGACGTCGCCTTTTGAAAAAGTTGGCATTGACTTGCTCGGACCACTCCCGAAGACATCATCTGGCCACCGGTGGATTATAGTGTGCGTGGATTACTTAACTCCCTACACAGAAACAGCGGCACTTACATCTGCCACAGCAGATGATGTCTATTCCTTCCTGTTGCACCACGTCATCTTACGTCACGGCGCTCCACGGGTTGTTATCAGTGATCATGGACGGCAATTTACTGCCGACGTTGTTGAAGCACTTCAGCGGCTTTGTGGTTCTTCTTATCGGTATTCCTCTCCTTACCACCCGCAAACTAATGGTCTCACTGAGCCGACGAATCGCACCCTTACCAACATGTTGTCCATGTATGTCGACGCTGACCAGAAAAACTGGGACGCCGTCTTGCCTTTCGTTACGTACGCGTACAACACTGCCAAGCATGAAGTTACTGAATATGCGCCGTTCTTTTTGCTTTACGTACGCAATCCAACGGAGCTTTCTGGACACTCTCCTACCCTTCCAGCATCACGAAGGCCTGTCCATCGCTCAGACTTTGTGTCGTGCAGAAGAAGCACGGCGACTCGCACGTCTGAGGACATTGTCCTCACAGGGCCACAGCAAGAGTCTCTACGATGCCCGGCATATTACCGTGAGCTTTTCGCCCGGCGACTATGTTTGGCTGTGGACACCAGTTCACAAAAAATGGCTGTACCGCAAGTTTCTCGCCACCTACTCTGGACCCTTCGTCATTCTCGCTCGTCTAAGTGACGTAAGCTACGTTGTCGCCCAAGTGACTGCAAATAATCGGCGCTCGCGCGTGACACAAGTTGTTCATGTGGCTCGCCTCAAGCAGTATTATCACCGACCCATTTAACTCGCTCGGCGAGCTTCGTCTGCCCCTGGGGAAAATGTAGCGGCAATGCGCGGATGTTAGAAGAAGACAAAGAGGTGGCGTGGAGCGCGCGCTTGAACTGGGCGGTTGGTTGATCGTACCGGACTGGTTTTCGCCTTCGGCTGCTCCCTTCATGTACTCTCATCTATCATCACCTGTAAATAAACCCACACCTTCGTAACAATATCATAAGAAGCCAACAAACAATGACACCAAGGACAACATAGGGGAAATTACTTGCACTTTCTAATTGCATTAAACAATTGATAAATTAATGGAAATGAAAATGGACGAAAAAACAACTGTCCGCAGGTGGGGAACGATCCCACGTCTTCGCATTACGCGTCATGACCATATACATCATGACCATATAAAGCCAACACCCAACGTGGTTGCTCAGTGGCTATAGTGTTGAGCTTGCTGAGCGCGAGGTCGCGGGATTGAATCCCGGTCACGGCGGCCGCATTTCGATGGGGACAAAATGCGAAAACGCCCATGTAGTTAGATTAGATGATCTATAAACTGGATTGATATGTTATCATCTTTATTAAGGAATAACGAAGAATGCGAATTTTTGAAATGTGCCTCACATTTGGTCTTACACAGCGAATCTTAGAACCAACGAGACTTACTGATAAAAGTGCGCGCATACTAGATCTTTTGTTGACGTCACATTCTGATAATGTCTCGTCACTAACAATTTTAGCTGGGTTGAGTGATCACGTAATAGTTCATGGTTCCATTCATTGCAAACTATTACACCCTAAAAAAGAAAAGAAATTATTAACACTGTACGATAAAGGAGATTATGGCAGCATGAACAGATACTATAGCTGAGTTCTGCACTTGGTTGCTAGTTGATTTTCTCGATAGATCAGTTGAGACAAACTGGCTGTTGTTTAAAAACAAAATGTGTGACCTAATTAATAGATACATACCAACCATTTATGTTACAGAGCGCGTATCGTCCCCTTGGTTCAATAACAACTTAAAACGTCTGAACAACAAAAAGAAGAGACATTTCCGAGCTGCCAAAAATACAAACAATGCATGCGCTTGGGCAAGATACAAGACTGCTGAAAAAACATTTCAGCGCTTTGCAGCGGAAGCTAAGCAACGATTCCTTTCTACTACATTACATATAATGTTGCGCAGTAATCCAAAGCAATTCTGGAAAACAATTAAACCAGCCCACCATAAAACTGTTTCTTTATGCGACGATCACAATAACCCTCTTCCTGAAGCAGAGGTTCCTGATGTACTCAATGAAACTTTTTCTTCTGTATTCACTCTCGAACCCAATGATGAACTGCCCGATTTTCCTGAATTTAGTTACCCTACTATGCCCAATATACAAGTCAGCCCTCATGGCATCAGCAAACTAATTGACAATCTTAAATTGTCACCTTCTGCAGGCATCGACAGAATTAACTCTAAGGTGTTAAAAAATACCAAACATAGTACAAGTGTCATCCTGTCTCATATTTTCCAACAGTCCCTGCCATTAGGTGTGGTGCCACAGGACTGGAAGGTGGGCAAGATTATCCCAGTCCCAAAGAAAGGTACTTCGTCATCACATAATAGCTATCGACCCATTTCATTAACCAGTGTGGCCTCAAAATTAATGGAGCACGTCATTTATTCGCATGTGACCAAGTTTCTAATCCCTGTTGACTTGTTTCACCCACAGCAACATGGCTTTCAAAAAGGTTTATCCTGTGAGACTCAGCTTGCATTATTTACTCATTACATCAGCTCAAGCACTGATCGCAATATTCACATGGACACCCTGTTCCTCGACTTCGAGAAAGCCTTTGACAAGGTACCACACAAACCACTATTCCTTAAGCTCTCACACCTAAATCTTAACCCCTTTGTATTCGATTGGCTGTGTGACTTCCTAAAAAACAAACAGTTTGTCTGTATTAATGGGCATACTTCCTCGTTAGCACCTGTTATATCCGGAGTTCCTCAAGGCACCGTCATCGGACCATTAGTTTTCTTAATCTTCATCAAAAAAGCGACCTACCGACAAACATCTCCTCCTGTATTCGCCTTTTCGCAGACGATTGTGTCCTTTACCGTCTTATCCATAGCTTCCATGATAACATTTCCCTTCAAAAGGATTTACTAACTGTTGAAAACTGGTGTAGAACTTGGTTAATGTGTTTAAATATCAGGAAGACTTCGCAGATCTCATTCCACCGCCGAGCTTCCTACCAAGCGCTTGGTACGTCGTTTTTGGCTCCGGATTATCTTAGCTTCATCGTATAAGTATCTGGGCATCACAGTGACTAATGACCTCAGCTGGTCACATCATATAGCAAGTATAACAAATGAAGCTTGTGGGTTCTTGGTGTCTCACAGGAGACCAACCACCGCGGGTTCGAGCTTAGCGAGCCACAGGGCCGCGTCAGCCGTCGCCTCCAGCACCGCTCGCGCGCGAGCTCAGAGGCCGCAAGGGGCTACCGAGCGACGCACGCAAAAACACAGTAAAGCCCTGAGTTGACAGAAACCGTTTACTGAAACCGTCGGCACCAGCACTGCACAAACGCCCGCACGGAGGGGAGCCAAAGGGGTCCCGCACCAGGGCGAAAATACAATAACAGGCGCCTATAGCAAGTCGCGGCGAGAGCTCAGACTCAAGCTGGGACACGCCGCTAGGAAAAGTCCCGGTGGCTATGCTACTTGCTCTGGCGGTAACCAATGGGTCAACTCGCGAGAGCACGGGCAATATCCTTCGGCTTTCGGCAAGTGCGGCTCGGCGGGGTACGACGTCGCGCGAGAACTAATGGCACCGCTCGTCGGCTTAGCGTCGGGAAAGGATCAGCACAAAGTACGCGCTCCCCGCACGGGCAAAGGCACCGTGCGCGAGCTCCAGTCCTAGAGGTGTCGGCGGACGAGAGGAAAGCATGAACGTACCGTGCGCTGGTCCCGGAGAGAAGTCCCGAGGCAAGCGCCACCGCGGGAACCGGTTACGCGGAGGACGGGGAAAACCGGGGGACGGAGAAAACCGGGGGACGGCAGAACAGGTGTTAGCACGCGCAATGACGCCGGCGCAACCCTCAATCCCCACAAGCTAACCGTGTCCTTGGCTAGGTCCGGCGTAACCTTAAGTTTACCCCTCCTCACGTAAAATTGCTAACTTACCAAACGTTTATTCGTCCTAAACTGGAATACGCGTGCGCAGTTTGGGACCCGGCCGCACCAGATTAACCTACAAAAATCTCTTGAGTCTATTCAAAACCGTGCTATTAGACTTGTCTTCTCAGAATATTCATACTACTCTAGCGTCACTGCTCTAAAACATACGGCTAATCTTCCCAGTCTTGTGTCACGCAGAAAAATCTCTCTACCACAAGTTTTATTACTCGTCTCTTGCTCACTCGATTTTCATACCTTCTCATCGCCTTTCGCTCCGCAAGTCATTCTAAGGCTGTATACCTTCCGCCTGCGCGCACTACTGCGCATCTCAACTCATTTTTCATTCGAACAGCGAACGATGGAATCATCTGCCCACCGACGCTGCGCACCACTCCGATCCCTGCCACTTCAAGTCATTCATCGAAGAACCCGTACAAATGTAACCCAACCCTCATGTAATTCCCAATACCTGGAACATTTGAGGAATAAATAAATAAATAAATAAATAAATAAATAAATAAATAAATAAATAAATAAATAAATTTAGGTGCACGTTAACTCTCTGTACCGCACCCACTGGGCATCGTCAGCCCGCTTTCGACGGTTTGAAACGCCGCTCTCGAGACCTTCCGCGCCGCTCACGGACACGTTGCGCTATCGAATGCGGAGAACTATATTTTGTTTTCTAAGCAGTTCGCATTTTTTTCCCGCTTTGCGGTGATTTTTAAACGCGCTTCGAAGTTTCGCGATCTTCAAAACAAAACGCAAGAATGATCGGCTCCGGAAGTGGCGCACGAGCTTCGGGAGATAGCAGATCTCGCGATTCCAATGCCTCTGCGGCTGATCTTATCGATGCATCGAGCCGCAGCGAGTCGGAGACTCGGAGTACGCTGACTTGTCGTCGGACTTTGAAAGCGACCCCGACGCAAACCAGCCCGGAACATCGGCGGTCGTAGCCCGGCACGCGCCCAACTGTAGTGCTTGCAGTTAAACTTTTGAAACGGAATACCTGCTCAATGAAAAATTTTGATTTTTTTCGGAGATAGTGCCTATTAGACGGCAATACGGTGTGTATATCTCATAATGTTTGTAACATTTTTTTTCTTAGTGGATACAAGCGTGTCTTTATGAACTTTGTTCAAGTTTCATCTTGATTTTGGCAATTTATATATTTTTTATGACATCTATCTCGTTAATGCGTAAAAAGTGCATTCATCCTGATTTTCGTTTATGTATTACACAAAATATTTAGTGCAGTATTTCCTTCAGAAAAAAAATTATTTGGCGTAACCTACAAAAAGCACCTATTTTCCCCATGATAGGGAAAGAGTGCAAGCGATCTCACTACTAGCGATACCTGCTAGCCACAGTATAGACAGCAGCCCCCGAAGCCAAGCCTCGGTGTGACGAAGGTGTGCAGTGAGGGCAGTAGTGTTGACGCGTTTTGAGGCGCCGTGCCTTGCTAATAAATTTATTTTATATGAATATCTGAGCTTTAATTGCGTTTCGGCCAGCAGCCGGCCCTCGTCGCGCCTCACAAAAGAACTCCAGGTGGTCGAAATTATTCCGGAGTCCCCCACCACGGCGTGCCTCATAATCACATCGTGGTTAATTGGCACGTAAAACCCCATAATTTAAAAATATAAAGCCAACAGACAATGATGGCAAGGAAAGCATCGGGGAAATAAGCTGTGATTGAAACTGAAACGTAGAAAATAATAAACAAAGGGGAAATGAAAGTGGACGAAAAGACAACGCGGTGAGCTCCCGCACGCACGCGGAGTACCTGAGCAAGTCAAAGGCGATCACGTAGGCCAGTCGCCCCCAAGAAAGAAGTGCCTTCACAGCTTTGTACCTTCACAGATGGGGACGGTCTTCGACGGACAACGGCCGGTCGTCCAGTCGTCGCAATGCGATAGATAATGCTTGTCTTTCCGACTGAAATCGATGACAGTGGCACAATAAATGTTCGATGTTCTCTTCGCCGCCGCAGACGTCGCACGCAGCCCTGCCGGTCATTCCAATCAAAGTAGCGTACGCCATCGCCAAAGCCACTCCCAACTACAGCGATGCCTTGTGTCGGTGAAGCCCGGGTGGATGTCGGAGTTCGAGCGGAGTTCGTGTAACCTGGTGCCTCTTATATTTGGAGTGTTCCACAGTTGGCGTGCCACGTGACGAAACTCTTTTGCAGCGTCTGTCATGGAAAGAGGAATGGGAACGCTGCGCTGTTCCTGATGTGACTCTCGGGCAGCTTTGTATGCGTGATCATTTCCACTGATCCCGCAATGGCCAGGCCATTGGAAAATAATTTCGTGGCCTTTCTGTTTGACGTCGTGGTGAAATTTGACAATTTCGTACGTTAGCTGTTCGTGAGCTCCACGTAGGAGGACTGACTGCATACTGTGCAAAGCCGGTCTCGAGTCGGAAAACACGGTCCATATACCAGGGCTCTCTGTATCAATAAATTCAAGTGCACTTCGCAGAGCCGCGAGTTCTGCAGCCGTGGACGTCGTGACGTCTTGAATTGCAGTGTTATTAGGCGAAGCTTTATAGGCTCAGAAGTGCCGGTGGTGGTGTCACGTTAAGAAGTGCGCCGATCCTGGTGATAGTGCAGAAAGGATCCAAGCTCAATGGCCCCTGTGGGCTCGGAGACCTGTAACGCGCCCTTGAACTACCCTTCTTGTCACACGTGGGACCCAAAGACAAGATCACCAGCCCTTCCCCTGTCAAGAAAATCGGGGTAAGCGAAGATTTTTGTCGTCCGATTCTAGCGTGAGGGCTTCCGAAGCCCGGTGAAACCTCGGCGACGACCCGCGGACCCCTATAATTGCGGGAGCGCGATGTTGAGGCCAAACTTAAGCGAAGAGCCGCCGACCCTGAGTTTAGGGCAAACGAAGCGGAACGCCTGTGACAGTGTCGTCTTGCCACAAGCTTCGTTTACCCCCATTTTCTCGACAGGGGAAGGGCTCTGAATTTTTTCCTCTCGTCGTTTTAAACACAGCACGGCCAGAACTGGTCGATGTAGTCGATCCGTGAGTATAGATGTGTACGCGGCTACCGTATCTCTCGTACAACAGGAGTAAGCTCAATTGCTTTAGTGCCGATGGTGGTAGATATGACTTTACAAGCTTCGCTTGAAAAGAGATCTACCACCATCGGCACTTAGATCTACCACCATCACCACCATTACCACCAGCACCATCAGATCTACCACCATCGGCAGATTTTTGCTTGAAAAGTCAGGGTATAACTTACCATAACTCACAGATGTCAGTGGCGTCCATGTACACACAAAATTATCATCATCAGCATTGGCTCGAGCGTCGTCGTCTTCTTCCGCAGCTGGCTCGTTGGCGCCCCTCGGGTTGCGCTCGTGCTCAGCATGCGCTGGTGCCACTGCTCTCGCGTTCGTCGTCGTCGTCTGCTTCCACAGCTGGTTTCGTTGCCGCTAATCATTCCAGCGTAGAATTTCCCTTCTCTTCTGTCGTGGTTCTGACCGCAAGGGGGCCAACCGAGCGGACTTGCTCTACATGTGCTCCCATTCCAACGTGAAATTCCCGCGGATTGCCACCTTGGACCACCAGAATGTTTGCATCAATCAACGCAGCTCGAGAAGCGGCATCCAGAGAGACCGCCCGTCACTCCGTGAGTCAAGTTTTGACGGATTTTTCCTGAAAATAGCAAAGCGGCGTCCGCCAAGCTGAGGTTTACCAAGTTTCCTTCCCCTCGGTCACGCGCCTCGTGCCAAATGCGCGAGCTTCGGGACGGAGCTTCGTACATTGTGACCCACGCGCCCGTCCTCGCCGCTCTAGGATGGCTGAGAACAGTCGTGTAACAACCGAAACAACTGAACATGCAGCTGGGAACGAGAGGGAAGAAATGAATGTGGAAACAGCCTTCGATGCAAACAGTGGACGAACGACCGGGACTCTAAACATTTGGCAGCAAGTAGGGAGGAGGAAAAAAACGGAAAAGGAGGAAAGCACTGGAGTGCGCGCAGGCCAGATAGGCAATGAACAACCTGGAAACCAAGCAGAAAAGAGCAACGCACAAGACTTGAGGAAATACGCTACCGACGCAGCCCACAAGAAAAAGTACAGGCTACCATCACTGTCGGAAGAAGACATAAAAGTCACCTATTGACCACAACCTGGACTGCAACTTTCAAGGTGGTCAACAGTAGCAATGCCTTAGCCAGGGCAAGCAATATGAACCCCGAAGCATTCCGAACAAAAGTTACAACACAAGTGCAATGGAGTGAAAATCTCATCAAAGCGAACACTCCGGACAATGACCGACGTCGCTTTCGAAGTCCTACCAAACATTAAAACCGTCCAGTTGGACGCAACCAACTACAGCCTGACCCCATACGTCAAAAGCCTGGCCGAAGAATCAATGGGAGTCATACAGGGCCTAATACCAAGAATGGCAGCGGAACAACTACTGGAAATACTGCGAGCAGACGGATACGAAATCATCAGCGCCAGAATGCTAGGACGAACGACTTCGGCCATCATTTACTTTCACGGCCCGCATGTTCCATTGTCACAGCTGTCCCCGATTCGTCCTTTTCCAGCTTTTCTACCCCGTCGATCGACGGGGTAGAAAAGCTGGTTGGTCGTTCCGTACTCAAGCGAACACAGTGACGAGAGTCAGAGTCGGGAGTAAACAAAAAAAAAAAACAAGATATTTATCGGCTGATAAATATACACAAATTAATAAAATAAAATACACTAGACAAACTAACACAACTGAACTTAATATAACACAATGATGAAGACAAATATGTACGAGCAATTAACAGTAGATATAAAAATGAAACAGTGCGAGGATCAAATACACACGAATACACTTAACAGTATTTCACTAAAGCAAAGTTCAAAAGAAAACAAATGGTGTCATACGCATGGCCAGGCAGCAGCAGCAAGTCCATAAACCGTGGAAGTCGGTGCACAAAGCTTTCCCGAAGAATGCTGGCGGTCCGATCTTGTCGAGGTGGATGCGAATTGCTGAGCTGGGTCTCCCGGGAGTCTAGATTTGACGTCTTCTCTCAAGCAGGTTGAGCTAACTTGAGGCGAACTACCGTGAGCTTCGTTGGAGACGCTGGTTTGACGTCTCGTACGTCAACAAGTTCCTCGGAGTTCCGACGTGGCCAGGCGGCCCAGGCGATACTGGACGGCACTAGCCCCCCAATGGCTTCTCAGCAGCGCATAGGTTCAGCTTCTAGACCAATCAGCAGGGCCCAAAACCTGCGCTTAAATAGCCTCTCCTTTCCCTAGTTCCCTATGTAGGGAAACTGCCGGTATGTAGTGTTCTCCGAATTCACGGCTCCTAGCTCCCAACAGTCTTGGCCGCGCCCCTTTCACCATGGACGAACAACCGCAGAATCTCCTCTCTCCCAATGTCAAGGGCCAAGGTCGAACCCGGCATACCACGCAGACGTACACGCACACTTCTGGGTCCGTAATCGGCGTGTCGCGTCTCGAATCGAGATGGCACCCCGAGCGGCCACGACGCTTTTGACGCCCGTAATTCGGCGTGTCGATGTCGAGTAAATTATACGCTACTCCGAAAATATGCCACTCCGTGACATCCATTCTACGTAAAAGTAGAGGGAACCCAGATCAGATGCCGACCATACCGGAAGACAGCACAGTACTGCAAAACCTGCGGAGACCTGGGACATAGGCAAGAGATATGCGCGCAACCAAAACCTGGTTTCTGTTACAAGTGCTGTCAGGCCAACCAACCAGCTGAACATCATCATCATCATCATTATCAGCCTATATTTTATGTCCACTGCAGGACGAAGGCCTCTCCCTGCGATCTCCAATTACCCCTGTCTTGCGCTAGCGTATTCCAACTTGCGCCTGCAAATTTCCTAACTTCATCCCATCTGGTTTTCTGCCGACCTCGACTGCGCTTTCCTTCTCTTGGTATCCATTCTGTAACCCTAATGGTCCACCGGTTATCCATCCTACGCATTACATGGCCTGCCCAGCTCCATTTCTTCCGCTTAATGTCAACTAGAATATCGGCTATCCCCGTTTGTTTTCTGATCCACACCGCTCTCTTCCTGTCTCTTAACTAAGATTTTTCGTTCCATCGCTCTTTGTGCGGTCCTTAACTTGTTCTCGAGCTCCTTTGTTAACCTCAACTGAACATCAATGCAACCCCATATGCAAGATCTGCGACCTCCCTCACGAAACTGCTGGAAAAGACTGCAAGAAAAGGCTCAAACCGGCGCCCCCTCCCCTATATGTGAGGAATCAACGACACAAAGAACAGCAGGCAGAAGTCACCGCTGTCCTAGTCCATCGACTACAACTTGGACTTCCCACACGTTCTCTCAAGAACTATGGATAACATCATCCCCAGCACACCGAGAGGAAGATCCACATCGAGGGGAAGATCACGCTCCCGATTGAGGTCAAGATCGAGATCAAGGTCAAGATCAAGGAAAATAGTTAGCTATGCAGAAGCTGCTACCGACAGCTCCACCTCCTCTTCTCGGGAACCCACAACACAAACGCCAGAGGAACACGAGGTTGAGAAGCTTCGCAAGGAAATTGACAACCTAAAACAAGTGAACCATGAGCTGGTTAGGAGATGCAAGGACCAGCAAACCTTCACCAAGCAACTTGAAAACATGGAAAAACGACTAGAAGTAAAACCGGAAGCCAAGCTCCAAGCAGTCCTCGAACCTATCCTGCAACAACAACAGGCCATTGAGACTCTCACGGCAACAGTCAGTCAACTCAAGGCAACCATCGACAGGTTCATCGCTCATGTCAACAAGACTTTCACCGAAATGGGGGAACGTACATCAGCTTTGGAGAAAACCTGTGAGCAAAACCGAAAGAAGCCAAAGTACCCAGCCAGAGAAGCACGCATGAGCGAAACCATGGAAAGTCAAGATGGACAGCACACCCCAGGATAAGAAACAACAAAAGCAAACAAGAATCAAAATATGGCAATGGAACTGTAAGACAGAACCTGCTACAACTAACTATACTGAAGAGAATCCGGACGTCATAGCCCTACAAAAAACCCAAACAGACAAAATCAAAATCAGAGGATTGGAAACTCGCATAGCAGAAGGGAGGGCCCGTACAGCAATCCTAACACAAAATCTATACTAGTCGCGCAACAGCATCGGATTAACAAGCAGATCGAACACACCTTCGTGGAGATACTTCCCCCCAAGAATGCGGACCAACGCCTTTTCATCCTTAGCGTTTATAGCTCCGCGAGGGATTCTCTCGCCAGCTTCGATGCCCACCTGAAAGAAGTGAAAAAGTATGCGAGAGGGCATACGCTCGTGGTGTTGGGGGACTTTAACGCCTACCACACGGCTTGGGGCTATCACAAGACCAACAAGACAGGGGCGTAGCCAGAGGGGGGGGGGGGGGGTTCAACCCCCCCCCCCCCCCCCCACACACACACACACTTAACCACCCTTTGTTCTCGTCGCTTGACATAATTCATGAAACCGGTGCTACTATCACAATTTCATTCCTGGGCGCTTCCGTTTGGGTTGGTAATTTACAGCGAATCATGTCTGCATATGGAAAAAACTGTCACGGTGTTTGTCAAGGCTTTGACACTCTATGAAGTTTTGGGCGAGAATGTGGCGGCCGCATTCTGAAGCAACAAATGCGCAACAAATGAAGCAACAAATGCGGCAGCCGCAATTTAGATGATGGCGAAAACACTCGAGGCCCGTTTACTTAGATTTAGGTGCACGTTAAGACCCCAGGTGGTCGAAATCTCCGGTATACATTTTCACCGCTTCCCTTCAGGTGCCGGTTAGGCCGCGCTCGTGCAGGATCTTAGGCTACGTTCACACTTGGTCTCGAAGCTGTAGGAAGCGGCAAAATCTTGCAAAAATCCGCCCGCCTAGGCGGCAAAACAGGCAGAAAAACAGGCTGCGAGCCAAACCAGTCTCGGGCCGATTTTTTCGCCATGGCGAAGCGCGGAAACGCGGCGGAAAGTCGTTCTGCTTCACTGGAAGCTACACTAGCATGTAAACAACCGGTCGTAAAATTGAACATGGCACCAGAAGTGTAGGCTGTAATGCTGATCGACGCGATCAAGAACCAGCCCTTGCTCTACGACAAGAGTGGCACTAAAACGTATACTGTCAGCAATACTCGCGATAGTGTATTCAACGTCGCGCGACCGGAGGTGCCGCAACGAAGCCTTGGCGTGACCCAACTTCTCGCGCTTTTGCAAAGCCAGGCGAACCCACCACCGCCGTTTCCGAGGTGTCCGCGTCTTCCGTTTATTCATTGTCCATTTCTAGAAAACAAGTAGGAAGAAGTATAAAAGCCATTTCTTCTTCCACTTCCACGGCAGACAATAGTTAGGCAGATTCCTCGTTGGCGCTCCATAATTCTCCTCGCACGTGTACGGTATGTTGCAGAAGTCGCGGGGTGCTTTTCTCGTCGCGACGATAGATTGGGAGCGTATACGTCTCACGTAGGACGCGCAGGCTTTGGCGAGCCCCAACAGAAGGGCCAGCCCGGGTTTTAGCTACGGTGTTCCCGTTGCCCCTTTGGTGTCCTGGAGGCGCCGACAATACGAAATGATGAAATGTTATTAAAACTTGTAAATAAAAGCTATTAAAGAAATATTCTCACGCCTAGGCACCAACCTGTGACTCAGCGCTACCGCGCCCGTGTGCGGAGAATTACGGAACGCCAACGAGTAATTTACCGAAGGTCGCAGATGAAACGCGAAGTTGCGTAAAATGATCACTTTTGATGACGGTACGTGGGTCAAAGAATGAACATACCGCTCGAAATAATGCGATAATGAGCGCCACCACGCCGACAAACGTACGAAGACGAGATGGAGCTGGACGAAAACGGCAGCGGCGGCCGCGGCGATAGCAAAACAAATGTGAACTTGGACAGGCACGGAAAAAATTTTCAGGCCGCTTTGGCCTTTCCGCCCGCTTGCCGCTTCCCAAGTGTGAACGTAGGCTTAAGGTCCATTCACACTTGCGACTAGGCGAGGTTGCGCGACCAATTGCGACTGGCGACCAGAAAACTACTCAAGACGAACGATGTTCACACTTACAAATGCGACCGACGAGTCGCTAAACCGAAATGTATCACGATATGCCGTTCACGTCTGCTTGAAATGTCATCGCCGCGTAAAATAAGCGTCAGCGTATACGGACGTCCTGTTCCTTCGAATCTGATTGGTTCAGCTGTTCTGCGACTGCGGTCGCGCGACTGAAAAATCGAGCAGTGAGCGACTGGCCCGAAACGGTCGCATTTCGAGAAAAGCGACCATTTGCGACTATACTTGCGACTGTTCGCTTTGCGACCAACTTGGTCGCGCGACCTCGCCTAGTCGCAAGTGTGAATGGGCCCTTAGTCTGCGCGAGATACGTCTCTTGTTTGCGATTGCGCCCCTACGGAAGGCTGGTAATTACTGTTGTGTTGTTGAATCCCAAACCAGCAATTAAGGAAGGCTGGTAGTTGCTGTTTTGTTGTGGAATCCCAAACCAGCAATGTACACACGTAGGGGTTGATGCCAGCAGTGAAATTCCACCGACTCGCCACAGAATGCACGAAACAGACAGCCGACAAGCATGGATTACTGCTGTGCGCAGTACAGCGTAAGTAAACTATTGTTGCAGGCGCTTACAGTTCTCGTCGGAGTTCACGCGTCCTAAGAAATTGATTATGTGCACTATGCACTGAACAAGACCGGAGTTCATTCCTGCATCACTAGTACACAAATCAGTCGAAATTCTGTGAGGTACAAGGCCGCTTCCTGTTTGCACCGGCGTATGTATGCTGTGCGGCATAGGCGCCGGCTACGGGGGGGCTCTGTGGCTCGAGCCCCCCCCCCCCCCCCCGAAATCCGAAGCCTGCCTCCCCCCCCCCCCCCCCCCATTTCCCGCCAAAGTGTCATCACCAGAGTTCTGTCGCCCACATCATTTGCGGTTTCTTTGGAGTTGCCTCAACGTTTCACTAAAAATTTTATTGTGGCTGAAAGCTTACTGCATCAGCGCGGACGTGCACGGCTTTACATTCACACTTTCGCTTTATTTCTGCAAATCCTGACCATAGGACGACAAGCGTATTAGAAGCGCAGCGGCGGCTACCTCATAAACATTTTTTCTCACTTCAACGTTTTCTTTTTTTTAATTTCGACTGTGAACACTATACACACACATGCAATATATTTAAATATATACACAGGAATAAGTTTGTTACATTTTTTAAAGAGAAGGATTTAGCCAAGTAACAATTATTTCTAATTGTAAGGATAGGTTATGCCTGGAGAATGAATACGTTGCTCTATGTTCACCTCCAATTACCCCTGCCTTGCGCTAGCGTATTCCTACTTGCGCCTGCAAGTTGGAATACGCTTGGAATACAGGGATAATTGGAGATCGCAGGGAGAGGCCTTCGTGCTGCAGTGGACATAAAATATAGTCTGATGATGATGATGTTAACTTCTCACCCGCCGCGGTGGCTCAGTCAGCAAAGGCGTTGCGCTGCTGAACACGAGATCGCGGGATCGAATCCCGGCCGCGACGGCCGTATTTCGATGGAGGCAAAATGCAAAAACGCTTGCGTTTTACTGCACGTTAAACAACCCCAGGTGATCAAAATTAATCCGGAGCCCTCCACTACGGCGTGTCTCATAATCAGAACTGGTTTTGGCACGTAAAACCCCCAAAAGAAGAAGAATGTTCACCTCTCTTCAAATTGCTTTGCGTGCTTTTTTTTTTTTTTTGACCCTGAAAAAGAAAAAAACCTGCAGTCTTCAGTGGCCCTTCAGCAGAGTCTTTTATCAGCGGCGTGTGAAATGCACATGAATGTTGTGTGTCTGAGTATTGCTACTGTTTCCAGTAGGCAATGCTAACGACTCGCGAAAAAAAAAAAAAACCAACCAAGAACTGTTCTAATAATTTACAACATTTATTAGGGATGGAAACATCCCCACATGCCTGCAGCGGTCATAAATAAAAATAATTTACTCAGTAACCGAAGTGAGGCTAAACCGAATTCACTCGCAATCAGAATCAATAGCCGCCATGCGCAGCAGCGCTTATACTTGCACTAAACGTAAAAAGAAGAAAAAAAGAAAGAGGCGCAGTGTCGCCCGAACAGCGAAGCATCGATTGCAATAGAAAATTAGTAGACAGCTATATGAAGTAAGGATAGTAGTTTTATCGGCCGTATAAACTTGCAAACATTTGCTTACTAACTGAATTATCAAGCATATATTGTCAGCGCGCCCAAGCAAACATGAACACAGCACACTCGATGACCTCTAATACTAACCGTCAAAACGCTGGCGTATGAAAGTGCGGCACCAGCAGCAGCAAACAGTGATCTTCGTACTGTCCATCGCTTCAACGGAAACTGAGCGGCAAAAACACAGCGCGTACAAAATATCAGCCGTCTGCGGATCGCTTTCAAGATACCGCGCGCAGATTACCGCCAAAATAAAGCACGCGACCCGCGTATGTAGTACTCCCCCAGGCGCACGGACAGCCGCAGTCACTACAAACTAGCAGATACGCGCCGCGCTTGTCCCCCCCCCCCCTTTTTTTTTATTGCGATAGCAATTATATGGACACTTCAACCGGATTTCTGCCGTCGGCGTCGCCGTCGCCGTCGCCGTGAGGTTCCGTATAGATAAAATCTTCGCCGCGCGCCGTATGCCCTAGAGGCAGCGTGCGGGGACGCGCGCTATCACGGAGAGCGAACGCACTCAATCTCCCACGCGCAAGCAAGGAAGCGGAAAGCCAGCGCCGGCACTTCTCTGCCAACAACCGCGCTCGTCGCTCGTCCGCACAGTCTCTTATCTCTCCCACGCGCAAGCAAGGAAGCGGGAAGCCAGCGCCGGAAGGAGCGGGGGGGGGGGGGGGGGGGGGGCGCTTCTACGCTGCCAACAACCGCGCTCGTCGTTCGTTCGACCGCACCGTCTCTTATCTCCACACGGCTCTGACCTTTATGCGCATTCGCCGCTCAGTTTCCGTTGAAGCGATAGACCGCACGTACCTTCGCCCGCTCCTGCGGCGTATATATCCGCTCGCTGCCAGCGTTTTGACGGTCGTTGTCTGCAGTCATTCAGTGTGATCTATTCATGTTTGTTTGTGCGCGCTCACACCACGCTTCTTCAATCAGTTAGTAATAGTCGGGCCACATTTTCCAACGCACGCTACACATGCAATGCTGCCCGGGTCGGCAGTGCAGCGCTACAGGTGTGTCCCTTCGCACGCGCTGCCCACGGGAAGCGCTTCTCATCAACACCACACCGTTTCACACGCGCCTTCTCGTGGTCATCGAGTCTCTCTTCATGTCGGTCTACTTACGCCGCAGCACACCTGCTTACTTAATCAGCTCATGTTTACTACAATTCATATTGCTACCAAAGCCGCTCACCTTACTTCGTATGACATTGCTGTGTTGCTATCGCATTCATCGCTTCGCCCTTAGGGCGAAACTGTGACATTTTTTTTTTTTTCAAAGCGCACGCTTTATCGATAAAGTGACCGCGCGCTCAAAACTTGTACTCTGCGCATGCGCCGCTGCCTTCTCCTCTGAGCCTTGCAAGAACCCCAAGCTTAGCGCGCTGCCACTGCGCCGTCTATAGTGATGTCTTGTGAGCATTAGCAGGAGGCACCTTCGCGTTTGAGCAGGTGGAGAATCCGAGATAGGAGAACCGAGCGAAACGCCATTGTGTCCGTTGTGGTTTTCATGCGCACAACTTTGGAAATGTAGAGGACTTTAAAAAGCTCGCTGGTTTTTCAACGAGGTAGTACCATCGTGTCCAGGCCCTTTGGATGCGCCTCACTCGTCTCACTTATGAAATTAAGCGAGTGCCTGCCCATGCAGACAAGTTGACAACTGACGTCTGCGACCTGATCGGTCCGAACAGGTGAGTGACTAGTCTTCCATTATTAACGCATATCCATTCGAATACTCGACGTCTTTAGTAGAGGTTCACTGTCGCAGTAAGCGTCGTCAGCACGAAAGCAATGTGAAGTGCATCGTCATGATACTTTGGCTTGCGTTACAGCTCATTGCCACAGGCGGCGCCGTCATTCAGACTTGGCAAATCATATTGTGTGTGTGTGTGTGTGTGTGTGTGTGTGTGTGTGTGTGTGTGTGTGTGTGTGTGTGTGTGTGTGTGTGTGTGTGTGTGTGTGTGTGTGTGTGTGTGTGTGTGTGTGTGTGTGTGTGTGTGTGTGTGTGTGTGTGTGTGTGTGTGTGTGTGTGTGTGTGTGTGTGTGTGTGTGTGTGTGTGTGTGTGTGTGTGTGTGTGTGTGTGTGTGTGTGTGTGTGTGTGTGTGTGTGTGTGTGTGTGTGTGTGTGTGTGTGTGTGTGTGTGTGTGTGTGTGTGTGTGTGTGTGTGTGAAAATTGGGGTTTTTTACCGCGGGATAATTCTTCATGCTTCCAGAAATGGTCAAGATTCTTTTGTCTTTTTAAAAATTGAGCAGGGTTCCTACGGGCCTGCCCAACTCTTAATAAGAAAATTATACCAAACTTTATATGTTTGTGCGAGCGTCTATGCAGAATGTTATTCATTTCCCTTGCAGACTGTTCAGCGCAATGGAAAGCCCCGGGTGAAGACTGCGAGGAGAGCCGTCCCTCATCCAGCATTTCCAGTTCAGTCGCTTTAGCTCCACCGCGCGCTGATGACACTACACACCAAGCTTGTGCACTGCAGAAGCCGGTCCTTCCAACATTCGATCCATCGGCGAGGTTTCTGATGCATCATCTACAGAAAAACAAGGGCGACGCTTCAAGCCTGCCTGGAAAATTACCTACAAATGGATATCTTACAATGTCCATAGTGACAAGGTGTTCTGCCAGGCCTGTTGCGCCGCATCAGACTGCCGCTTTCTGACACTTCCCAAGACAAGGATTCTTACCTAGCATTTGTCAAAAATGGTTTCTAAAACTGGAAAACGGATGTTGAGAGATTTAAATCCCATGAGAGGTCTAATTTTCATAAGGAGGCATGTCATGTCATCGTATCTGCAAAAAGCAGCGCGAATGTGGCGTATGCTTGCGCCAAGTGAAAGGCGAAAGAAATGGACGACGCCAGACAGGCCCTCCTAGCAACACTGTCGTCTCTACTGTACCTGTCGACCCAAGGCTTAGCAATACGTGGCCTTGAAGAGACAGAGAGTGATTTGAGGCAGCTGCTGGAACTCCGGGCAAGTGATATTCCTTCATTGCGATCGTGGCTTTTAAGAGCGAAATACTAATGCATTTCTCACCAGATTTTAAACGAGATGGTGGAACTCATGGCACGACATCCTTCGTTCACTCACAGACGAAGTTCGTGCGGCAGAGCACTACGCTGTCATTATGTTCGAGACACAGCAGATATATGTGCCAAAGAACAACTTTCAGTTTGTTTTCGGCAGTGGCGTAGCCAGAAATTTTGTTCGGGGGGGGGGGGGCTCAGGTTTCAGCGCGGCCTCCTCCTTATAGAATTTGTCGTGGGATCAAATGCATGAATAATAACTGCATTGCCAATTTCATTGTATATTAGATGCTGCAAACGAATTATTGAACGCTATGCACTGTCCATTAAAATATGTATCTTTTCATAAAAGAATATATTCGTATGCCCCAAAAATTGTGGCAGAAATAACTGCTATCAATGCTTCCGCGTTTTTTTGCCTAATTAATCAGTAAAGAAAACATCACATGAACTTTAGAACTATTGACCCTTTTCGCGGAGCAGTTTGTTTTAGAGAAACGAGATGGCGCTCACGGCGGTGCGCCATACCTCTCCTCAGCGACCGCGCACGAATACGAAACCATTACCGTTTCTACCTTGCTTCTGTGCGATCAGCTGTCGGAAATGCAACTGAGTTTTCACTAACACACTGTGCTCCAATCATGCTAGATTGAATAATGTGGATTGAAGACGTGTGCAGTAGTTGGCTGCAAAAATAGTGACTGGCACGTTAAGGAATAGAATGAATCTGTGTGGCGAAGTTCGCGGACCGCTGCTGCAATTGTCCGAACGTGTTACCGGCACTTCGTGATGTACGGCTTTCCTCGAGGATACAAAAATTTACTCATCCGCCAGCCTTCTATCGCTAACCTTCAAAGAAAGGGCTTCGTCCCCATAACGTCGGCAAGAGTGAGTACCACTCGTTAAACAATGACAAAGAGAGTAGCGCCGCTTCCTGTCATAGTAAGTTTCGCGCACGTTATCTATACACATCTGTCCAAATGGCAGGAAAACTTACGCCCACTCTATCGCCGACGTATCAAGAATAAGTGAATGGACGCACACTTGAATATATGCGCACTGTATACACACAATAAATGACGGACTACACCTATGGCGCACCAATGGTCGAAGCTGATTGTTTCGTGACGGTCCACAAGAGTAAGCAAGTTACTAGCTATAATATATATTTGCTACAAGGTATTACAATGTACAAAACAGCTACGTTGCAAGCCTTGTGCGCAGCAAGAACAAATCTATCGGATTCAGAACTGAGCACACCCGCGAGCGATTAGGCAGAAAATAATCAGATAGTGGCCGCACCGAGGAACTTCACTGAGTCAGAAACTGAGAAGCCACTGCTTCAAAATATTTTCCGAATAAAGAACAAAGAGCAAAACACACTAATCCTGACTGAATTCATAATCGCAAAGCTTGAAATGCATATTTAGCCCCGCTTTTAGAAGAAGCACCATATACACTGCTTGCGCCGTTTGGACATAGCTTAATCAGCTCCGAAAGCGCTTTTGCATGTTCTCTGAAGCTGCAGGTGATCAAAGCTTCGTGTCGTCCACCTAGTCACCGTCTACGATATTTCCGAAAAAAGAGGTTTTCCAAGCCGCGCCGGCGTCATACACTTCCATTGTAAACAAGGAGGCAACGGAGGCAGTTGAGGCATGCAATGGACGCGTCATCACGTGATCAAATATGGCAGCGCCCACGGTATCGCCGCGAAAAGGGCCAATATCAGTTCGAAACCAGCAAAGCACTGCATGCAGCTTATATGAAAAATGTAAAGGCCATGAAATGAATAAGTTGAGGACAAATATTTTGATGAATCTTTGTCATTCAAGAACCTTGTTTACATTTTTCTACATATGCAACGGCCAGGAAGAAACCTCAATGATGCTATCCCTCGTTGCAGTCGATTGCGCAGGAGCAGCTGTAATTACACCGAGATAATACTCGGAGCAGTGAGTACAAATAAAAAGTGGGAGTTCTGCAAAATATATATTAGAAATGCGAAGATAGAATAGAATATACAAATGCGAAGATACAACTCGCTAAAGGGCAAAAAAAGAGTCGCTGGAAACAAAGTTCACTGCTTGTATACACAAAACATCGCAATAAGATATTTAAGAATACGTATGATCGAGTCTCCAATAAATCTACGTATTTAAGCAAACGTCAGTGTATATAATGCGTCAAATAAGACAAATAAACATGTTGCTCAGTCACAGATAGTAAACTTTGCGCACAGAAAGACAGATGATCTAGGCAAGAACATAACTATGATCGCAGAAATCGTGATATGTACTTGGGCCATGCAGCGGTCGCGACAGTGCCATGTGGGTAGAATAATAAAGGAATAATGCATAAATCAGTACGAAAATGTGTAATTTAACTGCCTGCACAACGCCAGCAATTATTCTGCACCCAAAATAAAGGTGGGTATTCCTTCGTTTCAAAAAAGAAATAAAAGCAGGTAGCTGAAAAGGAAAGAAAAGGACAAACGAAGGCCACAGATGATGCGGTAAGTTGAACTACCCAATATCCGAGTGTGTTTTTGGCGAACGGCGCGTGGGCCGGGCTTTCAATGAGCAAGGTCGGTCAAAATTGGTTATTGGTATCCTCGTAATTTTTGTATTCGTGTGATAATTGTGATCATGATGTTAACTGCTAGAATAAATCGCGAAAATTTCTGCGGTTTTAAAAGCTAATGAACGGTCATACGTTTTCATAATTAAGAAGTTATGGACCTGAAGGAACAGTGCTTTTTACTTGCATTGATTTTTGCTGCTTCGCTATCTAAAGGACAAACTTCTCACGGCGGGAAAGTTGAGCGAAGCGGTCAATGACTTCGGACACGCTGATGCCGACGTCTCTGTCGGTGTATAGAAGCGCCCGCCTAACCATGCGTTCCACAGACATTGTAGAGCGCAAGTAGTTTTTTAGTAAACTATTGTTAACAAAATATTCTCTCTTTGCTGGCAGTGGTCACTGGAAGGGTGACTAGAAGATGCAGCAGTATTTACACATTTACATAGAACCTGCTGTCGCAGTGAGAGATGGGCATCTATTCCGGTGCTAAAACCTAAAACACTCCCTTAATGTCGTTGGCATACTTGTTTAGGTACCTTGCAAAAACAGTAGGCTGTTCGATTCCAGCGATGTCCGTCGTTTAGTCAGGAAGTATGGAGAAGCAGCCTGCTTTTGAATCTAAGTTTTCTTTGATAATGTCACCACAAATTTCTATAATTTGGTTTTGTGCGTCTGGGCTTAAATAGGAGGCAATACTGGGGCAACTTTACAAATGGTTCTACAGATATGTATCTCCACAATCAGCTCGCATGCGAAGAAGCACTCTGAAAATGCCTGTATTTTCAGCAGGGGCATTGCTTAAATCCATAGGGCCCCTGTCCCTGTGGCCACGGAGAGTCAAACCTTGTCGCCCGCAAAAAAAAAAAAAAAAAAAAAAAAAAAAAAAAAAAAAAAAAAATCCTCAATAATAGGCCGTTCACTTTCTTCTGTTTTCTCATATTTTACTTTGCCTGCCCTGGTCCACCTGATCAATCACATTGGGCACGCTTCCTGAAAATGTTTGGAGAAAATTATCAGCTGCTAGCTGACAGTCACGGTGATATTTAGTATTTTCGTGTGTGTGGGAGATTGCGAGCATGCGCTTCCATTTATGGAACGGCTTGGACACGAGCGTTCCAGTGCGCGCATGTTGGCCCAAGTTTATAAGAACATTAACCCCATAAAGTTCTAGAATTGAAAATCTTTTAAAGCATGCCTTTGGAAATGTCAGCGCACCTTTCGCGTCAAACGTTTATGAGAACTTTATACCCATAAACTTTCGTAATTGAAATCCATGCGCTCCGTTGATTCCGCGGCCGCTGCGAGATGCCGCAACGCGCCCGCTCGCTATCGAAAAGCCGTTGAAAGTTTGTGCTTGGATGGGGCTCCTTGCGTTACGTGACTCCAGGTGCAAGGGCGTTGTCATGAAATCCAGCCCGAGTTCGCAATGTTCGTGCCGAAATGTCTTTTCGAGCGTGAAAAGGACATTGTAGACAAAATCCAGCATGATTGCCGTCGTCGGTGGTAGTTTTGGTCGGCGGTGCATGCCAGCACGAAAAAATTTCGGGGGGGGGGGCTGAAGCCCCATCAGCCCCCCCCCCCCCCCCCCCCCCCCCCCTGGCTACGCGCCTGGTTTTCGGGTGGTCACAGATAGAAAGCCTGGAAGCAGAGAAGCTGTTCTGTGGATATTTTAACACGCCGGACATCACAGGTACGAGCCTCTTTGCTATACTCGTATTGAAAGACATTCTTTGTAGATTTAATCTGCCAGTTGAAAAGTGCCGCGGGCAGTGCTATGATGGTGCGGCAAACATGAGAGGAGTACAAGCTCTCATGCAAGAACAGGAACTTCGCGCGCTATATGTACACAGCCTAGCCCACATCCTGAATTTGGTTTTGCATGATCTCGGCCAGAAAGTAGACATGTGCCGTGATTTTCTTTACGCCATCACTGAACTGATAAACTTTGCGACCTGCTCTCCAAAGCGCGTTGCTTCTTTTCAAGAGATTCAGGTAGAAGAGGATGTGAACTTGCGAAAATTCTGCCCCACAAGGTGGACGCTAAAGGCTTCATCACTGCGATCAGTTTTCTCAAATTATAGCAGTCTCATAACGTTTCTCTCTGAAACAGCATTCGAAGAGCGAACTGAGGCTGGTGCGAAAGCCAGATGATTTTTAAGGATGCTGTTCAAGTTTGAATCGTTTTTCATGTTGACGCTTCTGACAAAAGTGTTTTCACGAATGGAAGCACTGAATACCGCCTTACAAAAAAGAACGCTCAGGTTTGACCAAGCGGAGAAAATGGTGAAATCCGTCACTGCAAGCGTAGCTGAACTGAGGCAGTTTTCCCTTGGTTGGGAAGGAGGTGTTGGCAGAGGCAGGAAAAGTAGGAGTTGAGGACCCGTGTGTTCCAGCTGCTAGGCGAAAGAAAACTCCACACCGCTATCAAGAAGGTTCCTCAGCTCACGTGTTCACATCAGCGGAGGACATGTACCGCCAGAGGTACTACGAAGTACTTGACACTGTACTGTCCTCGTTAAGCGACAGATATCCACCTGAGATGTGGCAGCATATGTCACACATTGAGCAGTTTGCCACAGGAAAGCAAGACGAAGCATACATAACAAAGTTCTACGGTGACGACCTTGAACGAGGACGGCTGATTTTGCACAGAGACATGCTCATTGACATCGTAAGCCAACAAAAGTCGGCACCATTGCACACATTCGAGGACGTTGCGCAGATGTTTTCGGGGTAGAAGGGCGAACACCTGCGAAACTTTTTGCCGGAAATGGCCAAGCTAACAAAAATTGCGTTGACCATACCGGTCTCGTCAAGCACATCCGAGGGGTCCTTTTCTTGTCTTCGGCGACTGAAAACGTACCTGCGGTCGACGACTGGACAAGCCCGTTTGAACCATCTGGCCATTTTGCACACTCACAAAGAACTCTCCCGCAAAATCAATTTAAATAAAATTGCCGACGACTTCATTGCTAGAACAAGTGCCCGAATGAACACATTTTCCCTCAAGGTGAAACCATCCCATCAGACAACGAAATAGGAAAGAGAAAGTTGCCAACTCACAAGTTAAAGCTAACCATTTGGCTAAGAAAACAAAGCAAAAACGTTATTTCCAGGAACGAAAACGGGGTGCATGACAGGGCAAGTAGGGTGAGGCCTTTTGGGTATGCAAAGACGCTTCGTTGCGCTATTTCTAAAGCTTCCCAGTCTATGCTGTGCTTTTTCCTTATTAATATTTATTTATCATATGCTGCATTAGCTGCTCAAGAACGCAATCCACGCTCTTACTACTTCCTCTCGTGCCCTTTCCCACTGTTGAGATATCGTTGTGTCTTATTTATTTATTTGTTAATATGACTGTGTATTTCTGCGCCTGATAATTTATTACTCCATAATCATTTATTCCGCCGCCGGGAAATAAATGAAACCAGTGGCATAAGGCATGCTTTGACAAGTAAATAAAGTATTGCGTCATGGAGTCACGTTGTTTTATGCTAATAATTGTAGTCATAGGTTGTGTACAGCAATTGTTATATATTGTGTATGTTTTATATATGTTATGTCTTATCTTTTCAACTGACCTTAGTCAGGAAAATATTTCTTGACTGTGTCTTTGTATATGAAAACTTTCCCAAATCGTTACATGGCTGTTTTCATTTATATGCAGTTGCGCAACTTATAGGCACAAAACACACATATCTCTCTAACGTGAATAACTTAATCGGCTTCTCGCATGGCTCATCCGAGAGACGCGAGTCTCTTTGTGGTACGAGGGGACTCAGGTTATGAATTTGAACTATATATATATATATATATATATATATATATATATATATATATATATATATATATATGTGTGTGTGTGTGTGTGTGTGTGTGTGTGTGTGTGTGTGTGTGTGTGTGTGTGTGTGTGTGTGTGTGTGTGTGTGTGTGTGTGTGTGTGTGGTGTGTGTGTGTGTGTGTGTGTGTGTGTGTGTGTGTGTGTGTGTGTGTGTGTGTGTGTGTGTGTGTGTGTGTGTGTGTGTGTGTGTGTGTGTGTGTGTGTGTGTGTGTGTGTGTGTGTGTGTGTGTGTGTGTGTGTGTGTGTGTGTGTGTGTGTGTGTGTGTGTGTGTGTGTGTGTGTGTGTGTGTGTGTGTGTGTGTGTGTGTGTGTGTGTGTGTGTGTGTGTGTGTGTGTGTGTGTGTGTGTGTGTGTGTGTGTGTGTGTGTGTGTGTGTGTGTGTGTGTGTGTGTGTGTGTGTGTGACCGCTTAAGCAAGCTGGGCGGTGAAATATTCTGTGCAATTCTGAATCTGTTAACGTAAAGGCAAATGACGGCTGCACGCTCGCACACAGCGGAAGACACAGCGGCCCATGCACTTGCCGCAGAAAATGCAACCCTCTCGTATGAGGTAGCAGGGCGACGAAAGCTTCGGAAAAAAAAAATAAAAAAAATAAATAAAATTGCCTTACGCGTTTTTGCGCGTAAATAAAAGCCTTACGCGTTTTTGCGCGTACTTACGTTTTCTAGCGCAAAGACGCAGCGAACAAGCTATTGCTTTGGGAGTAGGTATAGCCTGGTCACACGTGCACTTTCACGTGTATATTGTTGTGTCTGGCGGTCCTTAGGGACACAGGAGGCCGGCGCCGACTCAGACGCGCCAACCTGGCGCCCCTTTCTCGCGGCCGAGAATTGTCACCTGGGACTAAGGGATTAGCAGTTGGTCTCCGTGCTACCTCATGCGTGGCTAACAGCCTGTACACGCTCGAGCCGCTCATCGCCGCAAGCCGCACCGCATGCTGGCGGTTCAGTGGCGGCAGACGGTTGAAGCAACCGGGCGCGTATTCCTATTTCAGCCCCCGTACAGCGCTCGACCGCTGGCGCCACGCTGCGCCGCTCGCGCGTACCGCGTTTCTAGGTGGTTGCTTTCGCCGAGGGCGCTCGAACGCAATCATATGGTTCGCATTAAGTTCGCATGCTTGCCATAGAATAAAGAAAGGGTGCTTTTTATGCATGTGCTCTGAAGTAAACAGTGCAGAAGCACTGCTGGTCGTTTGTGCTCTTTGCATCTCAGTATGGGTTTTGTATCAAACCAGCTTTCCTTGCTTTGTACACGTGTTGTTTGTTTCCAGTGTTGTCACTGCACATTTTACTCTTTACGAAGAGGGGAGGCTAGGGAACAGCTTAAAAGTCATATCACTGCTCCACGTATTGCAATTATTAATTTTGTGCCAGGTGTCATGTGCTGTAATGTAAACAATGCAAATGTGCCGCATGCTATTTTTTGCGGATGTGACGACACTGCAACGCACCTTCTCTGCCACTGCCCAACCTTTCATGCTGAACAATGTGCTTTGCCAGTTATACTCCATCTCAGTAGTTCCTTGCAGCACTGGGGCAGCGGCAGGGCTTCTTAGCCAATAGGAAGGCTGAATTCCCCTCAAGATATGTTCATCCGTGCTGTGTCAGCTGCTCAGCGTCTACTCGCCATCCTTTCGATACATTAGCCACTGTTGGAGCAGTGACGCAACAAATGTTCCTACGTTGTAACTAAAGGCTGCGTTTCCATGAATGCTACTGTTGGGCTTCGCTTCATCGACACGCTATCTGAGCAGTTCAATACACCCTCCTGAGCCAGTTTTAGTAAAAGTGAACACCCTGATAAATGTTCACATGCACTACGCCATCTGCTCAGCGTGTATTTGACGTTTGCTCACCACTGTCATCACGTACCGTACTAGAGCAGAGTAGGAATTAATGATGCAGTGAACAATGACGCCTTCGTAGCGTTTTGCATCATGAATGCATCACCATTGCAACTGCTGTGGTGCCACCTGCCAAATAGAAACCGAACCACTTTTACTGCCTGTGTAGTCCTAGCAGTGTCAAAACAAACAGCTGATCTCAATAAGAACAACAAAAAATACCTAATGCTTTGTCCTCAGCATGAGATGAGACTACGCAGTGATGGATTTTACCATTTATTTATTGCTGTCAGGGCGTACAGCTAGTAAAAGGGCAAACTGAGATTGAAGCGGGTGGTCTGGGCTGCATGGGCGGTGCCATGTTGCTGCGTAATCACGGTTAGGGTGGCTACTGATGTTGCCAGTGCTAACCGCCACAGTAATTCATCGTACAAGATGGGCATGCAAGAAGGGCCTAACATCTGTAATTCTTTTGTGAACGTCACCATGTAGCCTGCACCAAAGGACAACAGAAAGCTAGGCAACATGAGAGACGTAAGGCGTGGAATTGACGAGGGAACAATGTTTAGCTTCATGCACCTTCGCAACGATCCATCTCCTTACATTAATTATCTGCCATCATGTCAACAAACTCATTACAGTTCGACTTGTAAATGTAACATGGATGTATTATGCCGTTGTCGTGATCTAAATAAAAAAAATGAAGAAAGGTGCATTAGGTGTTTTGCAAAAAAAAAAAGAGAGAAGGAGGTGAACCCTGGTTTCTTATATGGGAGTAGGCAAGAGAGAAAGGTCCTTTGCGTTGCTGGTCGGGCAAGGAAAGCATGCCTCTGTACACGAAGAGCAGGTCACGTTCTTGTACTACAGATTCTTTGCTTCTATTTCGGCTGCTACTATGCCGTTTTAAAGAATTCTTGTGGTAGAATACTCCTTGGAAGACACCTTACAACTTTTATAGTATAACTAAAATTTTCCGCAGGGCCCTGGTGAACGGTCCTCTTAAATTTCTGAGGGACCCATCAAGGGGTTGTACAAATTAGATGAGTTGTTTCTATGTAAACCTCACATTGACAAGCTTTGCAAAAATCTCGGCAAGGCTTCTTATATTCTGCTCAAGAGCCGAAATTGTTTTGATATAGAAACCCTTTGAGAAATTTATTTCAGCTTGTTCCACAGCCACCTGTGGTACTGTGTTACATCTCTGGGCCATTCATACATTGAGCCATTTATAAAACTTCAAAAGAGGACTGTCCACTTTATGACTTCCTCACAATACAATGCTAACACGACACCGCTCTTTCAACACGTACACATTTTACCGTTTACATCATTACTAAATTTTTAAACTCTTGTAATGGTTAATAGTAGCATCGTTACTGACTACCCACTCTCTGCTACCAACTTTACCGAATCAGGACGCTGTACACGCAGTGCACTAAAACAAAATTTTCTGGTTCCAAAGGCTTGTAATATGTGTGGTAAACGGAGAATTTGAAGTGTTGGAGTAGTCGAGAGGAACGTTCAGCCCACGTAAGTTAGAAATGCAGCTAATTTTCAGAGATAATTAAAACTGCATTTTCGTGATCTTCTTTCGTATGTTTATTAATACATTCACCGCTTCCTTTTTCTTTTTTCTGGTGCATTTTCCTTTACTTGTAGATGTTCAATGATACCGTTTGCATTTTGAAGATTCTTTGTATTGTATTCTCTACTTCTTCTAATGTAAAGTGCATATTGTTGCTGAGTTTAAGTACACGTGTCTGTGCTAAATTAATTGCTTTGCTTCCTCTACATTTTTTATGGATTGCAACTGGCCTCGAGCTAGTGATCCCAATGTATTTGTTCACATTATGTTTTACTCTGTACTGTACACAAGAAATAAAGTTTAATTCAAGGAAACATTTTTCTCACAGGGCCCCCTAGCCTGGAGCTGCAGCCCCCTTAGCCCATAGGTTAATCTGGCCCCAGTAGTAACTACTATCACGAATGCAAGTTTTGGCTTGCCATCCCTTTTATCAGGTTAACATTGATTTGCACAGCAGAAATCCTAACATTCATTGCTCCTAGTCCAGTGTTATAAGAGCAAAAATCCCGAGAAGCTGTGCGGGAGGCGCCGTCGCGCGGTACGCGGAATGTGAACGGCCGCATTGTTTTCGGAGAACGAAACCGCTCGCTCTTCGCAGCCGTTGCCGGAGCACACATGCCGAAGCCGTGCTGGCGCAGTTTGTCACAGGAATGTGCATTTGTATCAAATTGGCGCAGGAGTCCCACCCCTGGCACATAGCATAGCAATTTTGACTTGTCTTGTTGCTTTAAAGCAACTACACTACGGCAGTTGAGACTGACAAAGTGTTCTT
The DNA here is from genome assembly GCF_013339745.2 of Dermacentor silvarum. NCBI lineage: Eukaryota > Metazoa > Arthropoda > Arachnida > Ixodida > Ixodidae > Dermacentor > Dermacentor silvarum. The sequence goes on from NC_051155.1 coordinate 254,509,547, forward strand.
TGAAACTTCATAATTAGTAATTTTGCAGTAGTGTTAATTAAAAGAGAAAACAAAGATCAATGTTTCACTTGAATTTCACGCCCGAATCCCAGCGCTCGTACGTCATTGTGACATCACGGATTACAAAGTTTGTCGTAGTTGGGCCGCTGTTCCTCAGTACGAGTTGTTGAAACTTGCCAAGTTCAGTCCTTGGCTCTTTTAGCGCACCATGTAATATTACAGTTAAACCTGGATATAGCGAAATTGACAAATTCCCGAAAAACTTTGTTATAAAGAGGATTTCGTTATATGCAGGTTCGGCATGAAAATTCGAAAAAGAAACGCTTATCGTATTTACTCGATTCTTACTGCTTACCGATGGCGTCGTATAAGGCTCATTTATAGTCCGACCTTATCGGTGCGCGGGCCAGCGTCGTTTGCGGCAAGTCACGCTACGCCGGTTGCGCTGCGCCAGCCGAAACGCCATCTCCTCTATACTCCGTAGCGTGCCGTCAGCCTTTATCTACGGAGCATGCGCAGAACGACCTCAAGCCCGCACGCCGCTTTGAACGGCTGTCTGTGACCGTGGCGAAGCGGCGTGGGCGACTTTATTTCTTCGCGCGAAAGAAATAAAGGGCGACTTTATTTCTTCGCGCGAGAGCGAGCGCACACACGTGCGCTCGCTCTCGCCTCGGAGTCGCCGTGAATTTGAGCACGCCAAGCGCGATGCCACTGCTTCGCATTCCATCGCAGTGGAGAAGGTGCTTCCGGTTGCTGCTCGCGCAAAGATGACAAAATTTGGGGGAAAATCTGTAGGTTGTAGGCGGGGAAAATTCATTATTTCGGGGGGGGGGGGTCTCCCGCTGCCAATTCGTTACGTAGAGGTCTCAAATACATGTGCTTCTATGGAGTAACGGCGGGGAATAGAAAAACTTCGTTATATCCAGGAATTCATTATATGGAGGTTCGTTATAAGCAGCTTTAACTGTACATCTTTACTGATATAACGAGGCAGACGCCTTCACAATCCGTGACGTCACGGTGAGCTATCATAGAGGAGCTCGACATCGCTGTCTGCAGGGCTGCTGTTTGATGCTTGCCGACAGCCTCAGTGGGTGTGAGATCGCTTTCTGGAGCCGTGCGAACCGAGGAGGCGGCTGAAAATCGGCGCTTTTGGCAGAGGTGGCGTGTGTTCGACGCATTCACTGTCCCCGAAGCTCCGCCAGGTCAGACGCTGCGACTAGAGGGGTTGTAATTGGGGTCACCATTGGTGTCAGGTGTATGCGAGCTGACTATATCCAAGTTTGAATTATCCGGTGAAGGCCAATTTTTAGATCGACATAACAATGCTTTGGGCCCATAGAATTGTATTGGCGCAGGCCGGGACCTTATGTGGAGATCGAACTAATTGCAGGCGAATTAATGGAAGTCTACCGTACATTCAAAAGTTGTTGAAATCAAGTATATTGAGCACTGCAAACACACAACACTGTTTCCATGCTACAAGAGTACATGTCGCTTTACACCAAACATGATTTCAATTTCTGTAACATCTTTATTGACTAGAGAACTTCTTATGTGAACTTATAAAACAGGTGTCACATGCTATGCTAATGGTAAAAAATGTTCACTTTTCTTAACAACTCTATGCTTAAGATATCACCATAAAGCTTAGCTACCTGTGGCTACCACAAGAAAATATTCTCTTTTGACAATGTACACATACAAGGGAATGGCACACAGAATTACGTTGATGCAGCATGGCTACCCATCACAATCGCCTGTACTGCTCATCAAAACTATGTGGATGGAGAACCTCCACAGCATCTCATATTATACTGGCCCCATTAGCACCATTGGAATCACTTTCATTCTAGCTTTCCATGCTTGTGAATAAAACTAATAATGTGTTCTCATATCTAGTTAAAAAACATTGCAATGTAGCTGCCAACTCTGCCTATTGAGCAATACAGCTGCTATTTGCACAAGGCTGCGGAGTCCATAGGGCAACATTTGTCATAGATGCGACAATTGCTAGTTCGCCTGTGGTAACACTACTTAGGCTTAGACTACGTGGCCATCTACTAAGCTAGGCAGCTGTCAGCATGAAGTGTGAGAGCTGCTAGATTATGCAGCTTCTATTCTCAGCACGGTGCTTGGCAACTGAGCACTGTTGGTGCTGGCCTTGGAGCAGCCATAGCAGCAGGCCTGGGTAGCACGCACCTGCAAATGCGAGCGTGCATCATCTTCAGATTACAACTCCGAATGCAAAATCCGCTTGTGCAAAAGAACAGGAAGTGGACCTTATACAAAGGAATATCCTCCACAGGTTCTCTGCAGAGAAGATGCAATAAAATCTGACCACGATGTTGACTGGTGGGAATGGTCAAGAGCGTTTTGGGGCAAGTTCTGAGGCAGCTGTCTCCAATGATGGCCTCACCATTCGATATGGCTGTCAGGATTCATATGCAGTATAACAGCCAAAAACCTAAGTGCTGGTTTCGGTTCCCGTTCTCTTCAGGCAGAGTTCACATAACAGCATTCTGTTAGACAAGCTTGTTAAGGCGGCAGTACCACGGCAGCCACCTTGAACAGGGCAGTAGTTCAACTGCCAGGCAACAGTCGAGTTTTGCAAGAAAATAAATGTGCTGTTTTCTTGTAATTATTGTTACATAATGCAAATGAACATAAACTTCGTTGAACCAGAATGAAAAATATTTTAATTCAACACAGATTGCAAATTTTGCAGAAAGCAATGCACTTTTTGAGCCAATATGTTTCCTGCTGAATCATGTTTTGCTATCAGATACTTTCCTATTTTTATCATGCATAGAAATCCTTGCCCTGAGGTCATAGGGCCTTTGCCACGTGTCACGTTTCTCTTTCCACCTCCGCAACGGCGCGCAAGGTGAATAGAAGTATGGTGCCTAGAATAGTATAATAAAAAGGGCCACTGCCAGACTTGTACACGTTATAGAAAAGAGGTAACCGATTACAATTACTTCTTTCATAAATTTACTGCCCCACAAAAGTAATTGAGCAATTACTAAACAAATTATTTTAACTAGGGGTGTGCACGAATACTCAAATATCGAATCGAATAGTGAACGTTTGAATAATTCAATTTTTCGAATATACGATATGGACACCCACGCAGTGCCACATGTCGCGTGTGCCTCACGTCGTTTTCGGTGCAAAAGAAGCGCGCCGCGGATGGGCCACCCCGGCATGAGTGGACTATCGCGGCGAGTGCTCCTCGACACTGGCACAAGGTTTGTGCAGATCAACAGGACCGATCCAAATGATAACGCGGCGCGGACAAAAGGAACGGCAACAATAGCAGGGCCATAAAGTGCGAAGATCAGGCCGACTGGCCGCCAATGGTCATGCGGATCGTGTTGAATATGGGGCGACGAACTTCACGCCGCTTCAACAGCCGTAAATCGAACCTGCATGCATCACGCATCCAGGTTCTCATGCAGCGGCCTTGTCCCAGATCTCGAGACCGAACACACCCGTACGAACATATTAGCGGCAAGCATTCCGCAACGGCTTGTGGCCTGTTACCCCATCGGCCAGCAGCGAACTTGTGGTTAACACGGCCTACAGGCCAATCGGCGTCCGCGACTAATGTTTCGTGCCCAATAGCGACACTCGGAAGGCCGACAACACAGCTCACAAACGAAAGCGAGTGTACGGAAGTTGTTCACGGCCATCATCTTTGCGACATCGTACAGCGGCCTCTCGTCCACGACGCCGTTCGTATACACGCGCATCGGTGTCTTGTCGTAGCTTCGAGCAACCCGTACCTAGACTAGGTTTGGATTTACACGGCGGGTGCAAAAGTGTCATGACCCGGTTACATGCATTTGCCAGGGGTGGGACTGCCCAAAGTCAATTTGGAGCAATTTTTGGAGCCGAGAGAATTGAGTTTTGGAGCAGCTTGGAGCAGACTAAATTTCATTTTGGAGCAGGCCAATCTGAATTTTGGTGGAATAATGAAATATTGAATATGGCAGCGCACTTCGAAACCATGACGAAAGACACAATACACCAACACGAAGCGCATAGTAGAAGAGCGCTTTGTAGCTATAGCATACAAGAATATGCAAGAGTGGATCGAGCGGCGGCACGGCGCATGCTTTCCTGTAAAGTCGAAAACGTCGGTGGCACTACGATCGAACTATATACCCGTGTCGATGCTCATGATGATAGTGGAACATGTTCTCAAATTATGCGGTCCAATCGACACGGTAACATAATTTCTGGGTCACCATATGTCTCAACAGACCCATACAGCCTTAATCAACCCTGGGCTGGTATACTGTAAAACTATTCCAATCTGCTTTTACTATTTCGATAGCAATTATATAGACATTTCAGGTGCATTTCTGCCGTCGCCGTGATGTTCCGTATAAAGTCCACAGGCGATAACATCGTCGCCGCAGGCCGTATGTTGTATGTGCGAGTGAAAGCGTGTAAGGGTGATCGGACGATGGCGGCTCAATCTTGCGCACGCAAGAGGAAAGCGGGGAGGAAGCGCGCCATCTTTGGTTGCGTGCAAGGCACTGTGGAGGGAGGTAGGGGGGGCGTTCTCCGGCGGCAACGCGGGCCCTATCTTGAAAGCGGTCTGCGACGGGGACAGAGTGCGAGTGCTCATAGCTTCGTGCGCGCTGTTTTCGCCGCTTAGTGCACAAGCGAGAGGCAGCACGAAGGTCAATTCCCTCGCTGCTGCTGCCGCCCTTCCTCACTCCAGCGTTTAGACAGCGAGATTCCGCAGTCATCGAGTGAGATGTGTTCATGTTTGCTTCTGCGCGCGTGACACTATGCTTGTTAATTTAGTTTGTTGCTGCCCAACGCATTAAGCATATCATGAAAGAAGTTTAATGCTATTCTCAAGAAACGGTGGTTGCTGCAGTACGTTAATGAATGCACTGCTTTAGCGGCATTGCAGCAAAAGTGGTCTGGAACGTCTGATACAAGGGCGGATAAAATTAGTGAACAAAAAAAAAAAAAATTACGTAGGCTTGTGCTGCAGTGCAGACCTTCGCATAATTTTTAATTAAAACGAATTACTTCCACCGTGACACAGCTCGCCACTGCATTTTAGTCGGCTCAGCGTAAACCCTTTATTTCCTTGCTCCTACCGTGGGTAGCGCGCACATTCCCCAGGCTACATTCGTCTAACGATAATTAGTGCTATCACATAACAAAACAAAAAAGGCGACCTTTTCTTAGATCCCAGTTTCCAATATATTTTGCTCTGTAAGCAGCTCATACCTATTCAAAATTAAAACAAGAAAACTGATAAGTTTAGGTTTGCTGGGAACTATACCGAATAAGTTACTGGAGTTCTAAACACAAAAAAAAGGAGGGGGGGGGGGGGGAGGCAGACATATAAAGGCGAAATGTTTACACGCATTTCTGCATTTTTGAACATAATATTTTTATTATTACGCAGATAAAGTAATGTTTCCAAGTAGCTTCTGGTAGTCGGAAAGTGCGTTGAACGGAAATACTTTTATGCTAACCTAAACACATTTTTTTTTCTGCATTAGAAAGTGGTAATGCAATTTATTTGCAAGAAAACAGTGCAAAGCATGCTTGGAAATTGGGAACGATAGTGTGTGGTGCCCCACTAATGTTCAAGGTAAACCACTTCTACGAGTATACCTTGCGGGTTCCCGCTGAACTATTATGCCCCAGGTTTCACGTTAGTGCAGCTGCATTAGCGCTGGATTTGAGCTACACAAACGTATGTTTGTGGGAGCGATACCTTCTACGAACGCGTGGCTGCTGCGGCTCCCAGGTCAGACCCTTAACTGCTAAGTTTAGGTTTGCTGGGAACTATACCGAATAAGTTGCTGGAGCTCTAAACACACAAAGAAAAAGAAGGGGGAGGCAGACATATAAAGGTGAAATGTGTACAAGCATTTCTGCATCGTGCATGTCGCTTGCTGAAAACTTTGGTCGCTTACTGCAATGTGCTGGAGCTTGTTGCAATGTGCCGGTTGCTTGTTGCAAAGCACCAGTCACTTGTTGCAACTTACAAGCTGGCTGCACCGCTAAATTTATGTGACCGCCACATTCAAACGCAACTCAAGATGCAGGAACATTACAGATTGGCGACGTATCAAGGGGAACATAACACATGGAAGTCAATCGATTTGAGGTCAGGACAGCGAAAACCCGATGTAGCAGCCGGGAAAACACAGCAGCGAGGAACGTATCAACGGGGTTCCACTGTATTAGGAATCTTTCCTGCTAAAAATAAATAAACTTTTTTCTTGATTTTGTGTACATTTTGATGCTACGAATTTTGGCTGATACGAATATATCACGCGACCCCGTGAAATTCATATCACCGAGATTGTACTGCATATATAAATTACCAGATTAATGGGCCTATAATGTTGGCATTCTTGCCCATCACTGGTATACTTGAAGTTGTGTATAAAGGGTCGCAAGTGTGGGCTGCCCACAATAAAACCCACCTTGAGAATTGCCCCTGAGGTGGTCCCAACCTGTGGTCCCTTAAGAGGAATGCTTGTGGTCCTGTCCTGTGCTGCAGCAGATGCGCAGTCTGGTGACGCGCAGCAGCCAGGAGCACACAGTTGTGTACAGCTTGCCTGCCACCAGCACCAGAAGGAACTGGTGGGCCAGTGCCCACAGCCGGTAATGGGGACCATAGAACGGGTCTGACACCGCCGGGCACAGCATGCTGTTCAAGTTCACTTCAGTCACCTGCATGTGGTTCAGTATATGAACAGCCTGCACACACTGCTCAAACCGTTCCCTATCCCTACTTTAGTGAGGAAAAATGTATGGCTTAGTGTTCTCCTTTCAGATAATGGAATGTCATGTCCATAGAGGAGATGATTTACTACACAATCGCTTACTTTGCAGCGTGCAAAATTTCAGTTCGGAACAGTTACTTGACTCAATTGTGGCATCTTGTTCAAACACTGGGCGATGCATGATAACGACGACAACTCCACAATGACGACGATGGCCACTGCCATTGGTGTCATGGAAAGGACAGATGGACAGACAAAACAATAACTGCTGTCACAGTAAAGCTCCCACATGTGGCAGGATCTATCAGCTTCAGTGAAACGGCACAGGTGAGCACATCTTCCTTTCCTTCATCGCAGCCTTGCAAGCTTGACTCACTTGTTCTCAAACTTTTTCATGCCCGGTCTCATGATGATGATGATGATATATGGATTTTATTGGCACAAGGGCCAGGGATCCCGGTCTCATGCTGCGTATCATTTGACACATAAGCAATTTATGGCTACGTCTCCCACCAACTTTGTGCCAAAATATGCAACAAAGCTTGCTTCTAACAAACACTTAAATCACCCCACTCTTTTAGCTTGGCACAATCAGATTAATTTGTGGTGCCATGATTATGCTCGTTAGGCATGTGACTTTTATATTCACCTACCTCGATTCTAAAGTCAAATACAGTAATCCCTCGTTATAACAAAGTCAGCGGGACGGCGAAAAAATTCGTTATAAGCAGTGATTCGATATAAGCGACCACTCAAGAAAAGCTAAAGCAGTCAAGCTTTAATTGTGACACAACTGTGAGGAAGTCAAAATACAATGTATTCAGTGAAGCAAAACTTTATTCAGGTGCAAAAAAGGCAGTGAGCTTAGGCTGTTTCAAGTCCTTACCGGGTGCGAGCAATCCCTGCTCCAATTTGACCAAGCATTGCACGAGGCCGTGGTCGCCGCCCATGCATTCAACCTTATTTGGCAGCAGGCGTAGCTACTCCCGTGTCTGCACCATAGTTGGCAGTTTGCATGGCTCTTCGTCTTCCAGCTCTTCGTCCTCATCGGGGCCACCAACAGTGTCAATTATCTCCACATCCGTCGCTAGGGCGACCATGGGAGCAGCAGCGTCAGCCAATGCGAATGTCTCGAAGTCGCCTTCTACCTCTTGGCCAGCAATTTTATGAACAGCCTCGTACAGATCGTTGCAAGTCTGGTCATCGTCAGACTGGTCATCGTCAGGGTCGCTGACAACGGCGCGGGAAAAGTCGGCATGCGCAAGGCAGTTGGCAACCTTCGAAGGGCCTTTCCATAAAAAGTTCAGCAAATGGATTGCACCAAGCAAATCAATGTTGTACCTCTTGCTGGCGTCGTACGCTGTGAGCATGCGCTGGAAAAAAGCCTTGCGGTACAGCTTCCGGGTGGTCTCAATGATGCCCCGATCCATCGGTTGCAATGCCGCGGTTGTGTTTGCAGGAAAAAATTCCACAGCGATCGCCTTGAGGTTGTCCATTTTCCTGTGGCTCAATTATGAAAAGCACTTGCCGATTCATTACGTTGAGCCGTCTATCCAGAAGGTGCACGTAGTCTTAAAAAATAGCAGCAGTCATCCATGCTCGCTTACTTCTGTACCGTATGCATTCCCTAGGAATAGTTGCATTTCGGAAGCACCGCGGCTTCTCCGCCTTCCCCAGTATCAACAAAGGAAGCTTGTCCTCGCCTGTTGCACTGCCACAAAAACAGCACCGTGACACGCTCCTTGCTCTGTTTTCCTTTGGATGAGGATCCGCCAGCGGTAGTGAATGTGCGATTTGGTAGATTTGGTAGCGATGCATTACAATGATGCTTATCTCAGTTTTATGAAGATGCTGCAAACAAAGCTGTCCGGGGCTGCTTGTTCCACATGGTCCCTCTCTTGAGACAGAATCATCTGCAGCAGCCTTGACCCAGATTCTAAACAGTGCTAAAATACCAGGTGCATCACACAAACATTTTTCAAGGAGTATCAACTTATGCAGCTGCTATACAGAAGAGTGGACAGCTATTTATATAACTTAACAATCTGGCACCAGGTCATGGTGGCAGCTGCAGTTTCATTTCGAAAAGCAACAAGTACTGAATAGAACACTATTATAGTTGAAAAACACAAATCCTGTACTGTGTCCTTAACCCTTTGAGGGTCACATCTTTTCGGGAGAAGCATCCCCCAGTATCACATTTTTTATTGCAGATTTACAATATTCAGAGCAACTTATGTGGAGAAAAAACAAATAATTTTTTTACGTGACAATAAAGTAAGAATATTTTTTTCATGTGTGCAGTTTTATACATGGTTTATTGTAAAATACATCGATAAAATAGTGTAAACAATGTTTTGCAGATGTAATAAAATTCACACAACTTAATTTTTTGTTTTAGATTGGTTTGACATAAATAAACACGTCTTTTGAAAGATTGCATTTCGTTTTCCCCTTTTATTACATCACACCGAGGGTGTGATCTCGGCAAGGATGGCGGTGCGGTGGCGTCCGAACCAATCACAAAAGGCCAGAAGAATGAAAAATTAGGTGGATCACAAAGCAATACGGCCCCAGGGACGCGCACGGCCATAGCAACAGCGAAGCATGCCGTGTGAGCACCCACAAACAAACTCAGTGGTGCGCACCAGTCAGAAAAACTAAGCAAGCTAGACTCTTGCAGCAATCAATTGTTACGTCACCAGATGAGATCCTATCATTTCTCACGCATACTGCAAAAAGAGACGCATACGTGGCAATATCTCTGGTTTGCAATCGCCCATCTGTAAACGAAGTAATCACACACCTACAGAATATCCAAGCGGGCGAGCACATCACGCTAACGCTTCGAGTGATAGGAAATAAAATAGAAATAAGTTTTTCCGATGCCCATAACCCACAATGCGCAGCGAGAGAATGCCAATTATAAGGTGTGTAAGTGTGGGCTTGAGCATTTGGCACTAAACTAGGCGAAACAGCAATCCCAAACTGCCTCACTGGCAACCACCATAGCGCAAACCGAAAAATCAGTTTTCGTGCAAGTGGAGCAGCGGCAGCACACTAAGCATTTTTTCTAAAGTTGCGAAAGGTTGCAGTCCCTACAGAATGACCCTAGGCGGCTGTACGTACAGAAACAGTGCGTTTTTTCATATGTTCAGTCGCCAGCATGGCCATTTGGGATTTGCTTCCGCCACAGTACATGTATGGCAACGAACCTCAAAGGGTTAATATGGATATGTTGCTAGCACTCTAGTGCATTTTCCACAGACTGGCGAGAGATTTTTTCAGCGGTATGGCCACACACTGTACCGTTATCTGTGCCCTTAATGTTTGGACGTCAGTGATGTGTTTGCAATTTTCCTCTGCCTTGTATCTGTCCAGCGTGGTGCTATCTGCAGTGTCTGCCATGTTGGAAGAAAACCAACTTCCAACTCTTCTGCAATACAGTAAACTTCTGTTAATTCGACTCCGGTTAATTCAATTTATTTATTAATTCGATCGCGACCAAAGCTCCTGGCTGGCGCCCATGCATTTTTATGGGCGCAAACGTTCGCCAATTTCGATCCTAAATTTGTCATTTTCTGGATAATTCTAACTTGGCCAGTCCACACGCATGCACCTGAGCCCTATGGTGACCCCAATAACGACCTTTTAGTAGCAGTGTCTGTCTCGGCGGAGCTTAGGGGACAGCGAATATTCTGAACACCCGATGTCATCTCCCGTCGAAAATGCTCATTTTCATGCAACAATGGTAGCTCACATCGTCTGATTATGGTATTTACCCAATTCTAATGGGTACCCTTTGTTTTCAAAAGAAAAATTGGGTGGAAAATTGGGTGCCTACGAGGTGCAATCAGATACAAAACAAAAACTACCTTCACAGCGTTCGTACGCTTAACTGCATAACATGGCTGTATTTCTGTGAAGCTGACTTTAAAAACCATGCGGCAAAGTTGACTTAAGAAAACCAGCCGCTATTCTACAAAATCGGGTGTGCATTAGATTTCTACTTTGGTTAGGAGCTTTAAGTCATTTTTAAGTTACTTTTCTACTATGGATACATAAAAAAGTGGGTGTGCATTTGATTAGGAGGCATGTTAAACACGAGCAAATACTGCAAAATTAACCATTGCTGTGTTCTGGCGTTTCTTCTGTATCTTGTTTAATTCGACCCACAGGAATTCAATCGATTTCACCAGTGCAGTCAGGGTTGAATTAACGGAAGTCGACTGTACTTTTGACATTGCTTGGATTCCACTGTTTTCTTAATTAGAAAGAATAAATAATTTCCTGCAATTATCTCACCTGAAATGTTTCCTTTTTCAATGCCTTAACATACACAATCTGCGAACGAGGGCCAGCAATATCTGCAGCTCAATGCGACTTTAGACAGAAATCCGTACTCCTGCATTACCTCAATAAGTGCCTGACTTGACAGCTGTTGGAGTTGCTTATGCTACACCAACTCTATAACAAGAGATTTAAATGGAGAGCTGGAAATTTTTGCCTGGCTGATGGCCTGCTATGCTAAACCAGGTGTTAAGCATAGGCCAGCAGAATAAGCAGACACTCATTCACCAATATTTTTTTAGGTGCTCTCAGGGGCGGATCCAGGTTTTTTCTGAGGGGGGGGTCAGCTTCTGTCAATGATGATTATGGTGATGATGATGATAGCAGTCTTTCTTATTTACCAAAATTTACCGTTTTTCCTCACGATAAGCCCGCGTTTTATACGGCTAAAGCAACACCTGTAGCTCTCCGTGGTGGCTCAGTCAGCTCAGGCGTTGAGCACGAGATAGCCGGATCAAATACCGGCCGCGGCGGCCGCATTTCGATTGAGGCGAAATGCAAAAACGCCCGTGTTCTTGCGTTGTAGTACAGGTTAAAGAACCCCAGGTGCTCAAAATTAATCCGGAGCCTTCCACTACGGCGTGCCTCATAATCGGAACTGGTTTTGGCACGTAAAACCCCAGAAAGAGGGAAAAGACCTGTAGCGAAGCCAGGTATCGGTTTCTCCGAGCTTATAGGAAAAGGACGTTACCCAATACAGCCATGTGCTTGGCAGCTGCGCCTGATAATACAGGGTGTTCAAAACTAAGCTTTATGGTTTTCTTTAAATTAGGCACTGGGAGGCATGCGAAGACCACCTGTGCAAATAAGTTATGTGGCTAAGGGGGCACAAAGTGAGATGATAATTATCGGTGTGAGCAGTCCAATGAACTAAAATTGAACAATTCTTTTTTGTTTACTGCAGTAAGTGGGTATGTTTATATTGAAAACTTAGAGACAGTCGAGTTTCTACACAGTATCAGTCGGAAGAATTATTCTAGCGTGTCCGTGCTCCGAGATATCAGACTCCAAATTTCAATTCTCGTACTGCGCAGAATAATCGAGAATAAAGACGCGACAATTCTCATGAATTCCCGTGAATGATCATGAAGCTCAGTGACCACTTCTGTGGAGGTATGGCGGTGCCATCTTCTCTCTTGAGTCGTGGTGGTGTGTTGACTAGAGGGACGTTCTTGAATACGGGCGTAACGGTCCGTTCCAACGCAGCAACCACTGCGCTGGCTGTTTACGATATGCGAATCACCGCGTATGAAGACTCACGACGCCACCTACAAGAATAACGATGTGGCGTAGTAGGCGAGAGCGCGAGCCAGCGTCTTCATGTTTTGTTTCCCACGCGACGTCATCCTTTTACACAAGGCGCGCATCTGCTCCCGTTTCTCTAACCACGCGACGCCATCCTAGGCCCGCGCGCTGGCATTGGCCGCTGACGTCACGCTCCCCCACTTCGCCCCGCTCCGCGAGAACGCCGACTCAAACAAACGGATCCGGTGGGCTTGAGCCTCCTCTGCTTAATGTACGACAATAAAACTGCGAAGTTACAATGAAAAACTTGTAGCGTACGAACGGTACTGTGCTCGTACTGGATATTGTCAACGTGTAACTGTGATCAGAATGAGTGCTACAGTTAAAAAAAGTTGCCTATGCGTAGTTCTTAGTTTAGCTGTTAGTTGTTATTATGTATATATGAACACTTCAGCAAGAGATCTCTTTCATTAAGCAGGTTGGTCGCGGAACCGATGACAGCCAATGAGGCAACCGTTGACACCCCAAGGGGAAACTAAGTTAATCGGGCACGAAGGCGCTCGAGCGGACCTCGGCGTGTTTGGCAAAAGGGACGTCCCCTCGTTCATTCGACGCCACCGACGGGACGAGTAAGGCACGGCAGGCGTAAGGAGGTCCAAGGTGTTCATGAGAAAAAATAACGACGGCAACTTCGTGACACCACACTCCTACGGAATACAACTAAGCTTGTGAGCGAGCTAGCTTTACTTCTATGCATGGCTGATACCACTGGTACTCGCGAAAAATACTTTATGAAAAATGCTGGTGGCCACATTTTTTTTTTTTTTTGCGACAGGGCCATCCCCCTGTCAGCGAGGGGGCGATGCAGAAATTTTAAGGGGGGGGTCAGGACATCCGGACATCCCCCCTGGATCCGCGCCTGGGTGCTCTGTATACTCACTAACACCCACTCATGCCCCTTCATACTCGCATACTCTCACACCCTTTGTCACTCACTAACACTTCAAGCGAAATGAGTGCAGAGTGAGTATGAGTCAGTAGTATATCCGTGAATGAGTATGTCAACCTATGGTGTGAGTGAGAAATATGGTATATACATATATATATATATATATATATATATATATATATATATATATATATAGAAACTGGATTTTTCAAAGAGCCAAGCGAGAAGCACAACTTCACGGTTATCTTAGGTAACCTAAGATAACCGCGAGGTTGTGCTTCTCATCGTTTTATTTATATATATATATATATATATATATAATGATACTAGAACACACAGATGGCCAATACACACATGGGCACACACAATAAAGCTACTCGCAAAGTCTCATTAAGCTCTGCAATTTTCAAGTTTTCACGTCAAGAGACGGCTAGTTTGAAAACCTTTAAATGACAATTTGCTTGCTTCATTCTGCTTAGATTCTCTTAAATTCAATGCAAAATTATCAAGACGGGGCCCGCTCCTGTCGTGCCAAGTGGCACTTGGCAGTGGTCTCCAGTTGAGTGCCTAGAACAATGCCAATGGTACCAATTCTATTGCCTCCTAGCAAAAGACGTCATTTGCACTGTGGATACAAGGTGAAGACAAAATGAGATTTCGAGCACACTGACAAAATGTGGTTAAACAATTATACTTTTTAAAATAGATAATTGTACCCTTACATTTCTTGCAATCTATTTCTGTGCTGAGCTAAAATCTCAGTTCTTCGTTACATCTGTAATACCTTATCATCTCCAAAATAACCTCGTCACATGTTCTGGTCAGTTCATTTCATTTTGGGCTGTGCTGGTAGTACCATGTCAAGACATCCCCTAGTCCAGTTCTTTTCTTTCATTCAGTACTATTCCCCATTTGCTCCGTACTAAACTGCCACTAATAGCCACACGTGGTGAGCTATGGGGATGTTCTGCCTCATGGTGGACCAGGCGCAAAAGAAGCATGAGCCATTAAGTACAGCTCAATGAAAGGTTTGCCAGGTAGAGCCAAGCAGCGATAAGTTCGTTCTTGACCAATCTTCCAATTGCATTTTGGTAAATACATCAGCTCTGAGCATTTCTGTGAGCTAGTCCACGCCGAGAATTCTAGTGAAGGATTGACTTGAATGTTTGCAAGACGCACCAGTGCCAGTGCTTGCAGGACAAGGAAGTGGTAGAGGTACTGAAGGGCCAGGCTGAGCAGCCCCCAGCTGAGGTCGGCCAGGGGTTCTGTGCTGAACACACCGCCAAGCCGCATGAGGTAGCAGGGCACAGCCAGCATCAGACCATGCTGCACCCAGTACACCTCTCGTTCCAGCGGCAGCATCCGTGTGTTCAGCACCGGAAACAGAAGTGCCAGCAGGGGACCATTCAGCCAATGGATGTGCACTCGAAACAGCACCGTCAGTAGGCAAGATGTGGGAGGTGCCGCCAGCATTACTATCTGAAAAAGGCACCACTGACATGTCAGTTGTGCACTACACTTAGCAGCAGCAGCAGAGCGAGAATTTGGGGAGCAAGACAGGGGAGCAAGAAAAACATACTAGCTGAAATCAAAACTCAAGCACTTCAGCTCTCAAATCTTTACATCTGATATTTTACCTGGGGAAGAACATTCTACTGATTGTGTCGAATGTCCCAAAACCACACTGTTGTAGAGGGCTCCAAATCAATCTTTATCACCTAGTGTTAGTTATTGTGCAGACAAAAGCATTCTTCTTGCATTCCACTCTCATCAGAGAGTGGCCAGAAGTTGATTACGTAAACTCGCGCTCAGTACTGGGACACCATAGCCACTCAATTAAAAAAGACGTATACTAAGCACTATAATTTCATTTGCTTTGCCTTCTTATATTAAAAAAATAGGCTCATCCCTCACAGACTGCACATGTGTCACTGCTCACACAATGGACACAACTGCACACTCTCCCACATTTACATTAGCCATGACCAAGAGAGCACAGATTTAACAAGTGCAGTGGATGTTGAGCTTCAAGAAAGTAATGTGTCACTGTGCGGCAGCAAAGAGCTTGAGGCAAGTGCTCTGCACCTGTAGCATGGTGATGATGTGGCAGGGGTTGAGGATGTAAATGACGGTGCGTGAAGCAAACTTGAAGCCAAGCTCCATGCCAAACACCAAGCAGAGCAGCACCAGCAGGCACCGCTTGCCCCCACGGTCTTCTCGCACAACCTTTGGCGCTGGAGGCACCTGCGCATGAACATCCCTTCCGCTTGCCACTGCTGACATCATACAGGAACTATGCCTAAAACTTCTGTAGCTTTAAACAGCACAGTGTACTGAGTCATACGTGTCATTGACTGATATCAAAAAACACTTGAGTGCACTTTGCACTGCCCCCCCCCCCCCCCTTTACCTGAGCAATATCTTTCCAGCTGTCACTCATCAGACTCACGTGTCTATAAAAAATGCACAGCCCAAACTGGCGAAATCGGAAAGGCTTTCAAAGATGCTGCCAGAGTGTATGGTAAATGTTCTGAAAGAAAAAGAAATACAGTTAAACCTGCTTATAACCAACCTCCATATAACGAATTCCTGGATATAACGAAGTTTTTCTATTCCCCGCTGTTACTCCATAGAGGCACATGTATTTGAGACCTCTACGTAACGAAGTGGCAGCGGGAGACCCCCCTCGAAATAACGAATTTTCCCCGCCGACAACCTGAAGATTTCGCCCCAAATTTTGTCATTTTTGCGCGAGCAGCAACCAGAAGCACCTTCTCCTCCGCGACGGAATGCGAAGCGGCGGCGGCGTGCGCTTCGCATTCCGTCGCGTTGGTGCGCTCGAATTCACGGCGACTGCGAGGCGAGAGCGAGCGCACGTGTGCGGGCTGCGAGCGTGAACGAGGCGGGCCTGCATCCCTCGACCCGGCGATCTTACCGCCGCGGGCGTGACCTTTCCCCCTCCCTTTATCCAAACCTGATCCCGCCGTTTGCTACAGCTGGCCTAGCCCGCCAAGCCGGCACTCTCCTTTTCCTGTTGATGTTGCCGAAGGAAAAAAAAAAACTTTTTTTTTCAACGCGCTGACAGCGTCACTTTTTAGTTACTGCGCAAGTCTCTACGCTTCACTTCACTAACCTGAAACTAGGTGACACTATACGACGCTACGATGCCATCGTGTCGCTCGCTCTTCGTTTCCGACGACTACGCTTGTGCGAACCGACACGTGTCCACGCATCCAGTACGTGGTGTGACATTCCAAGGATGAGTGCTTCGACGAAGTTCGCTTTGAAGATAAGCCTGCTAGGGTGCACACTTTTTCCATATCGCAGATCGCTATCAAGATACGGCGGCAGCCGCCGAAGTAAACGCCTCCCCCGCCGTGCCTAGCGCGGAAGCGCGCTTTTCACCCCTGCCTTGATTTTAGCCACCAATTAGATAACCTCCGTTTGGCTATTTCTACCCGCTTAAAGTCTATTTTGCCTTCACTGTCCCTAAACCCCAATGCTTCGAAAAAATCAGCCCCGTTGCTTTGCACTGTAGGGTTAAGCCCTTTGCAGAAAAGTATGAGGTGTTCAGCCGTTTCCTCTTCTCCACACACACCGCACAACGTGTCTATACCTTGGTGCTTGACTCGGTCCATCTTAGTCCGCAATACTCCCGTCCTGGCTTCAAACAACAAAGAGCTTCCCCTAGAATTATCATAGATATTTTCTTTGGCAATTTCTTGCTTGAAAGTTCTGTATGTTCCCAGTGCTGATTTCGTCTGCATCCCTGTTTTCCACAGACCCCTCTCTGTTTCTTTAACCTTTTTCTTAACCGCTGTTTCCTGGTTTGCACTCCTCCTGCAGTCCAAATATTTGATTGACAATTTTCTGGTCAGCTTATTCCATTTTGTGTCAACATTCCTCATGTACAAATAACTGAAAACTCTCCTTGCCCACCGCTTTTCTGCCATTTCTCTCAATCGCTCCTCAAATTCTATCTTGCTGCTGGCTTCCCTACCCTCGAATGACGTCCATCCCATGTCACCCTGTACCCCCTGGTTTGGTGTATTTCCGTGTGCTCCCAGAGCCAGTCTACCTACCCCTCGCTGCTTAACTTCCAACCTTGCTCGAACCTCTGGTCTCATGCACAGGACCGCATTGCCGAAAGTCAAACTAGGGACCATCACGCCTTTCCAAATCCCTCTCACCACTTCGTACCTATTTTAATTCCACAGTGCCCTATTTTTCATCACAGCTGCATTTCTGCTACCTTTAGCCGTTACATATTTTTCATGTTCCGTTAGGTACTCAGCCCCATTGTTTATCCACACTCCAAGATATTTGTACTTATTCACCACCTCATCACCTCCTCATCCCACCAGCTCTTGGGTTTACGTTTTCTGTTCCCTTTGGGCCTCACTCGTACCTTAGCGAGCTCTAGCTCAAATAGCCCTGTTAAATTTGCATATGTCCATTCTGTTTTACTATCCTCTGAAATTCCTAAATTTGTTGGGTTGCTATTTCGAGCTGGTTTTCCCAGTAAAATATCCCACCTGGTTGTTCATCTTGTCTCCTACCTACATTCATTTCTCTTCTAAAACTCACCTTAAAACGTTTGTGATCACTACCTAGACTTCTGGAGCCATATTCATCTATGTTGATTACCTTTAGCCTATAATGCATCCTATGTGACATTAGTGCATAATCTATCGTCGACTGCAGGCTCCCTATCTCCCATGTTATGTGCCTTTCACACTTCTCAGTACTGTTGCATACCATTAAGTCATGCCTTTCACACATATCCAGCATCATGTTGCCTGTTGAGTCTGTGTACCCGTCCATGTCTTCTATGTGTGCGTTCATGTCTCCTAGTACAATAATCTTGCACCCTCCTCCTAGCTCATTAATGTCACCTGATATGCATTCCAGCATTTTTTTTTGTTTTCCTCTTTGGCATTTGCTCCAGTCCACAGGTATAGAAAGCCAAGGAGTGTCTGCTCTCCTGCCACTTTCCCTTTTAGCCATAAATGCTCTTTGTATTCCTGTTTGACCCTTTGCCAATTCATACATTTATGAATGAATGCCCCAATTCCACCCCCTTTTCTGCTGCCCTCTGTTCTATTGCAATATTCCCATGCACAGTCAGGATTACAGGGTGGTTGCTCCATGTCTCCAAGATGTGTCTCCACAAACCCATATACCATCAGCTTTTCCTGCCTTAGCTGCTCGTCTATCTCCTCCCACTTCAGCCTATTCCTGCCACCTTGCATGTTAATGTACCCTATGTCAGAATAACCTTGCCCCTGGTGCTTACGTCTATTTCTTCTCCTACCGACTCTACGTTTCTTGAATCTTGCGGCCTCTCTGGGTCCGTCTTCGTCTACACTGGTGGCCTCAGGGCTCTGGGTCTTCCCAAAAAAGCCGTAGCTTGGCGCCCTATCCTACTACCTACCATCTTGCCCGTGGCACCACTGTAGCGAATGCCACCCTGTGCAAAAGGGTGGGAGCCAGACCCGTACACGTCTTGGTTTACGTCCATTACGCTGTACCCAAGTGTTCGACTCAGACCCCTAATGACCCAGTTAGCCTCAACCACACTCCGTTCCATTCCGCTAGCCTGGCCTTGACCCTCTGGGATTGTGCATATGGTCACATGCACCTTCGCAGAGGCTTCTCTGAGTTTACGCAACCCAACCTCTAACTGTCTCTTTAAGTTCTGGCTCCTTCCCTTCAGCACATCGTTGAGACCAGCATGGATAATGACCAGATTTTCGTGCTCCATGTTGTCCCATACCACCTTCTGAGCTTTTGCTATTGCGTCAACCATGCACTTCCCTGACTGGGCGTCCACCTCACCCGCCCATCTGCCTTCACTTTTATAAGGACGCCCTCCTCAACCCTCACTACATTGGAGTCCCCCACCACCCCCTTCGCTCTACACGTTCGCCTCCAGCCTGCGATTGCTGTCCTCCAGTTCGCGCTAGCTGGTTCTCCTCCCACCGTGCGCCACTGACACGCTGCGACGGGCTCCCTGCCGCTTGTCCCGTCCCACCCAAAGCCTGTTGCGCTACCTCGCGTTGTGGAACCCCTGTGTTGCCGTTGGCTACGGCCCCTAGGTGTCCCTCCCTGCTCTCATAGCATGCCTCTGCCTGAGACTCCGCGGTGTGCCCGCCGCCCGCCTGACTCAGCTCCGACCCGGGATTACGCGCCGCCTGTGCTATTAACGCCTCCACCCGCACTTCCAGCACGGCCCGCTTTTCCCGTTATTCTTGTAGCTCGCCAGCTATTCGCTTTACCAGGTTGGCTTCGGCCCCCTCCCTGCCAAGCAACTCGCCGATCCGAGCTTCGAGCTCAATCTGCCGCTCTCGCTCTACCTTCAGCTCCCCTTTGAGCTCCTCCACACTAGCTGCCCATTCCCCTTCCATCCGCCGCACAGTCCCCTTAAATCCTTCACACGACCTGCACACGAAGCTAGCCTCCTCAGCGTCGGCTAAACTTGCGAAGTGCGTCATGTCCAAATAGCATCAATGTTTGCACTCCTCGCACTGCACCAGCTCGCCATCACCCCTGTCTTTCCTAGTCTGCCGCACCATCGTCCGCCCGACCACCTAACGAGAAAGCCCGCCAAAATACCTAAACAAAGCCCCATGGTAAGTCGTACGGCAATCTCGCTGTCCAGTTACCTCCACTAGCTTCCCTAACACGGTTTAAAACTGCCGCTTTACACTGCTTTCACCATGCAACACGGCGACAGCGAATTCGCACCCCCTACCGGCAGCTTCTCCGTGTTACCGGGAACTTATCTCGAAGGCCATGCTTTTGTGCGTGGCAATCGGCAACAGCTGTACGAGCAGGAAATACATCATGGTGGCCATGTTTAAGTTCACTATCGCTGGCGACTGTTGTCCGGGCGTCGCAACTCCAGAATCGAACGTCTGCGCACATGAGATTTTGCCGATTTTGTGCCTGTGCGTGTAGAACAAGAAAAATAGTACGCACTAACCATTTGGTGGGCAATGAGCGACTACGGCTTAAGCGGTCAGTCAATACATGGGGTTCAATGGGGGCTGGGTGGGGGAATCTTCGCGACTACGTTTAAACCGCAATAACGCATTAAGCGGGTACGTATTAACGAGGTTTGACTGTACTATCCTCACTTCGCATAGCTGTCTTCTAATTTGCTGCCGCAATCGATGCTTCGCCTTTCGGGCGAAACTGGGGCTTTTTTGTTCATCGCAACTTTAGTGTATTGGGAGTAAATCTTTAGCGATAGTGCATACGGTAAGCGCTTCTTTTTCTAATTTTCGTGCCGAACCTGCATATAACGAAATCCTCTTTATAACGAAGTTTTTCGAGAATTTGTCAATTTCGTTATATCCAGGTTTAACTGTAATCTCTTAATCATGTCTGTTAAAAATTTAGTTTTAACATATTTCTTGCACATTCAACATCATTAAGAGAGCACTGACAAAAATTTTCTAGTTCGCAACAATTGAGCAACTGTGGTTCAATTAATTTGTATAATAAGTTATCTCTGGCAGAATATTACTGTTGAAAGCTACCGAGAAAATATTTTAATACGAGTTTAAAGACCAAGCTGACAGCTGCCTCTAAACCACAGCATCTTGCAACATTGACATCAACTTTACGCGTCCTAGGCTCTCTGCGACATTCCACAAAGGCTGCTGATGTCCGATGGGAATGCTCAAGCTCACAGACCAATGACGGGAAAAGATGCCCCTTGTCTGCCGAGCTGCTCACCCGTCTGTTCTTGGCTCCTCGCTCTTCCGTCTGTGCAGTCACGGACAGAGATTAGTGCATGCTTAAGTCTGAAAATAGATTACCATGATGGGGTGGCACCATAGCAAACATGGTGTTCCATTTGTCTCCTCATATGAGAACTCAACGACAACAGTGGATAAGTTTTTGCAAAAGCAGATGCAAACAATGCATGCTGGGGAAGTGCAGAAATATTCGCCCATTTGACTTTGTGACAGCTGGTTACCAGAAAGGAACATGGGCTGCTTCCAACAGCAACCAATGCTGATGATGGGGCAACCCCTTTGTAATGATGCTTTTCCATAGCTGCCCGACTTTCTTGGCCAAATAAATACTAAAACTACCCCACAGGTCTTTGCTCCAGACACAAGGGCATGAGAAGAAAATATAAACATGTCAGTATGAGAGAACATTTCGGAGGTTGCTGCAAGGTCAACTTGTATTTTGCCCTGTTCACCTTCTCTGCAGTTTGCAGCCCAGTCACTTTGCATCCAACGAAACTGCTATGTGCATAATAGTGCCAAATCTGCCTTGCAGGAAATTCTTGACCTCGCATGACAATGGCTGTGAGAATAACCCCGACTCATAAGGCAAGGATGTGATGCAGCACATGTGGGACTACGAATTAATTCAGTAAATGGCAACTCAGCTAGTCTGCTCTCTTGTGTCATTGGTTTGCAAGTCCACATGAGCTCATGTGATTACCAGCTACGAACACCATTGTGTGGCACTCAATCTGGAGCAATGCCAGGTCTGGTCACAATTAACGATGTTACTGGCATGTAGGAGCATTTGCAGCTTCATTCCTTGATTATTGGACCTACACCTACTCATCAAAGCAAAATTCTATCAGTACTCCATTTAAAATTGATTACCATATAACTTCTGACTGTATTATCTGATGTATTGCGTTGCCTGTAAACATGTTTGTATATGTGTATTACCGTATTTTCCGGTCTATAAGTCGCACCTTTGTATAAGATGCACTTCCCTCAAAACGGCAGTTTTTCCGAAAAAAAAAAAAAGACATATATAAGTCGCACCGCACTGGTGTATAGATGCACCTATTCGTTCGGTAAGCGATTTAAAAAAATTATAGTGACGTGTCACTCCGTGAACGCGGGTTACAAGCAAGCGTATGTGTGCCATATACTTCCACTCCAGGCGCATTTCTGCCGTTGTGGTTGCCGCTATGTTCCGTGTAAAGTCCAAAGGTGATAACACCGTCCCCGCGTGCAATATGCTGTATGTGCGAGTGAAAGGGAGGAAAGAGGGAAGGCAGCGCAGAAGGGAGGGAGAGGGAGGCTTGTACTCTGGTAGCAACTGCGTAGTTTGCGCAGCAGCGCGCGCCGTATCTTGAAAGCGATCTGCAGATGCAACGAATTCGGGGTCGGCCGACTCGCGGTCAGCCTGCCGCCGCTTGCGTTGCTGCTCCGTCCTTCTCGCACGGCGCTCGGGAACTCGATCACGAGAAGAACGTACCCGCCACCTCGATAGCGCGCACAGAACCCGTAGCAATTAAGTTAACCAGCACGCTTTTGGCGGCAGTTTTTCCAGAAAAAAAAATGTACATAAGTGTTTTATAAGACGCACCGACGCAAAATTCTGAAAAAAAAAATGCGTCTTATACACCGGAAAGTACGGTACTTCATTTTGTGACTCCCCTATGTTAAGATCGTATTTATTCGAATATAAGGCTAGGTCTTTCCCCAGAATCTTTGGCCTCAAAGTCACCCCCCGCCTTATATGTGAAATTTTCCTTTAGGTGTGGCTTCACGGCATTGTGAATTTCTCTTTAAAGTGTGGTTTTACGGCAGTGCATGCCGCTATGCCATGAAGCCACTACTAGAGGCAAAATTTGTAGATAACTTGCACTTGTGTGGTGAAGCTCCCTTTCCCCCCTATTTCATGGTCATCATTTTGCGCCATTGTGCGTATTTAAGTTCTTTTTCTTGCGGTCCCCGAACTGCACCCTCGCCTTATAATCGGGACCGCCTTATCATCGAATAAATACGGTACCCCTCACAGAGGAGTGCAATAAGCTTGCCTTACACGAGGCAAGCTTATGGCTATTCAGCGAAGCATTGAACTGTGCTCAGACTGTTATGCAAATAAATGCAACCAATGGCGGCCTACTATATACACACATTTACAATCGTGACCCTATTTTTCGGACACGGACTAATGCCATGTTGTAGCCGGTTGCGGCAATCAACCAGCATGCAGGTATGCATGTGAAGCTTAGTGAAGCTCTTTTTCCAAATGTTTGCATTCGAAGTGGAGGTGCAGGCGTTGCACGAGGACGGGTCTTACATAAGTGAATATGGTACTTTTCAAGTGAACTGTCCTGGGAAAACAGCGATACACTTCAGAAATGTACAAATAAATATAATGCAGGCACTGGCAGCATATCCTTGCACAGAAGAGTGCACACTCATTCCATAGTCCTCACCTATAGGTAGGGTTGTGTTTTCCAATTAATTCTATAAGATCTGAAAAAAATGACAGCAGATCCACGAGGTGAATGATGATGAGTGGGCGAAGCTCCGGAGGGAATCATCGGATTTCCCGCTTAAGGGGACGCTAGCACAAACGCGTTAGAAACGTGCAGTACTCTCTAGTAAGGGGGAGCGGCCACAGCGTCTTACGCAGCCATTTACACATGCCGGAACGTGCACCGCGTTTGCCAACGCCATCACATGACTGCTGAGAGAGTATACCCCCCGTATTCATAAACGCTCCTCGACTTGAACTTGACTTGCCACCGCTTTGGGCAGCGCGTTCGAAACGCGTTGAAGGTAAGGTGGAGAGGCCACAGCGTCTTACACCAGCTTCTTACACGGGCCGTAACGCGCTAGCACAAACGCATTAGAAACGCGCTAGAAACGCGGCCTTTCGTTAATGTTGGGTATTTATAGCCATCGTGGTGCGTTTGTCCATGTCCGCTTCGTGGCATAGTGGGCTAACGCCGCGCGCTCGGAAGCGAGGGGTCCCTGGTTCGATTCCGCGCTACGGACACAACTTCGGAATTTTTTTCTTTTTTCTCAGACTGGTTACACACTACTACTACTACTACTACGACGGGGACGGAACGGGTGCCGCTATAAGGAGCTTCGCCCCTAAAACACTTGATGGTAAATTATTTGACAATTCAGATTCACGCTAAAAACGCCAGATTTCCAGGGCCCTCAGCTGTGATCACATGACTGCACTTTAACGTTAAACATTTGCAGGAAAGAGTGAGAAGTTCAAGGCATTTGTCACGACAACAAACTCTTCACAGAACCCGCTGACCAAGCTGAGGTTCCTAGAAAAAAAACTCAAACGGTGTGCTCTCCATAAGTACAGAACTAGAAGCTCAGTCTATTTACATGACTGCAATGCCTTTTTGCTGAATGCCTACAGTTGCTGCTAAGTCAATTAAATGAGGCATCTGCAACAAACCTTGTGGAGGACGTCAACTGCATGCTTGACATCTTCGGTGAGGAGAAGCTCTGTGAAGTCATTAACAGCCCCAGATAATTCTAGGTTGCTGTTGCAGAAAAGTGGAACGTCAATGTGCAGTGGAACACGACATCGCAGTACACAATCCAGTCACTCTGGTACCACGCTTTGATTGTGAAACAAAACACGAAGGCAAAAGTGTGCATTCAACACGTACGAGCAGCTGTTTTCTGTCATTCTACCACTGGGGTATGACTACCTTTTTGGCAAGGAAGGTCTCAGAATATCAGGCATACACTGTTAAAGAAATTGCTAAGCCCCTTGTTTCCTGGAGCAAGCAAGCATTAGACTGACCCGTCCTTTCAAACACTGGGCAGGATCTACTGGCTTTTCCTGCATCCAGTGTGAAAGTTAAAAGAGTACTCTTGATGTTTAGTCTCGTAAAGCAGAAAGAGTGCAGCGCAACGACAGGCTTCAACATTGGTAAATGTGCATGTACATATTATGGTAAGTTGGAACGATAATAAACCCTGATATTGTAAATGTTGAACATAAATGAAAAAAAAAAAAATGTTCCTGTGGCTATACTGCCTTTTTATCTTTTCAATCAAGGCTATTTTTCAGGTATGAGGAAGCTGGAAGGCAAATAACAGTCCAAAATCCGCAAAACCTCAAATTTGATTGTGCCTTAAAAGAGATTGCCAATAAATGCCAAATATTATTTTTAAAATGCAGAACCCTATTTATGGGACAGAAATTAGGAGGACCACAAAAAAGGCTTGAGAGGAAGCTATGAACCGTGCAACAAGCAATGGGATGGAAAATGATACGTGTAGCTGCACGGATTAGCTGCATTGATATTGTCACGGGCCCATTACCCAAGCGGGCGCACTAGGACGCAGCACAAGGATGATGAAGGCGCACCTTGGCTCGTGTGTGAATTTCGCCATACTGCCTGTTGTACGTGTATGTATATATAGGCTCCTGTAAGTACATATTTTACCTCTCGCTTTCCTTGTTACATTTTGGTGGGGGTGCGGGGTAACGCCACAACAACACGGAACTCCGCAGTGGACTCCTCGTGCACGCAGTTGGGTAACGGTCCCGTGACAATATTCTGGTTGAGTAAGAAATACTTTTGGGCAGGTCATGTAATGCACAGAGCAGATGCTCAGAATGGGTTTTAAGGGAAACACAGCCGATTATGGCAGACATGTTGCGATGATATTTGCAGGCACTGTATGGAGTCAGCTGATGCCTGACAAGTGTAGTAATAGGAGATCGCTAGGAGTGGCCTTCGTCCTACCGTGGACATAAAAAAGCAGGCTGATCATGGTTTTGCACAATGCATCATGTTCCAGCTACTGATGATGGCCATCTTTGCAACATATCAACTTCTGAACCCAATGAGTAAAAAAAAAAAAGAGCAAGCAGAGGAAAATGTGTAGTACGAAGAAGTGCTTAATCAAAAGAGACAAAACATTCGATTGTTCTATGCTCATGTCGAACTCTTTATCCCATTACAGCTTTAAATGTGCAATTTGAATGGCATAAATGAACAACTACACAAATTTGCTGTGCATACACCTGTTCTTTGGCGCTAGATTTTGCAACTTGTGGGAATTTTGAATTCTTTCAGCGCGTATTCACTGCTAGCGAGGAGCAAGTGGTTGTATGAGTATATTAATCATTCTCATTATACACATTTCTCTACTGGCCAACTATGGTGACAACGCAGTCGCTCACGCCAATGCGCGAAAATGAACGCACTCGGAATTGAATCGTTGTACTATCCCGGCTTTGAAACATCGGGACATAGGTAGGTGCGGTGATCCTGGCTTGGTCGATGGGCCACTTCATTTACCAACAAACCGACGCCGCGCACCCACCTGCAGGCGCCGCCAGCTCCACAGCGCTAACGCTGCAGTCCAGAGCACAGCCAGCACGGTTTCCCACAGGCGCCTCCGGATGGATATGAATTGGGCGCACTCGGGCCCGCCGTTGCCTGCCAAGCTGTGGTTGACGCCCGCGTATGCCCACTCGGAAACGGCGAACAACGACGCACTGCCTGAGGTGCACGGCTCAGTTTGACCGCTCGCCATGCCGCTCATAATTGCACAAATTCGACGCTTGTTTCAGCACTTCGAGTGAAAGCCCCGTGAGGCCCCCCTAACGTGTCACGACCCACGAAAAAAAACGGCAACTACGGCCTCCGGTGCACTCTCATTTACCGTGGAGGAACGAAAGCCATGCGTTATGCCATTTTTTTTAACGTTAATCTCGGAGGCTGCAAGGGTGGCTCACGGAGCTGATTTGTGATCCAATGCTATGGGCTGTGGATATTCTGTGGCATAAAACTTATAGAATTTTCTACATTTTTCTTTCTATTAAAAAAAGAAAAAAAAGAAACTCCATGCAAGAGACCATTGTCTCTTGCATGGACGAAGGCTTCCTTCATGTCTTTTGGCACAGCGCTTGGCATGGCTAGAGAGGAGGCTATGCTAGAGCCAACGCCTCCTTGCTAGAGTACACTCTAGCATGCAACGCCTTGGTTCTTTATTCTATGTGGCGCCCTCATGGGCTCAGCCCGCCGAAACTGAAAAGTGCGTTTGGTTGGTTTGGTGTTGTCAGTTTGAAAATGCACGACGTCGAAGTTTTTTGCAACAAGGTTGAGCAGGCCAGAACCAAGACAAGACAAATAGCGCAGGATTTCAAAGCTGCGCTGCGTAAACGCCAGTCAATAGGTAATTTTAGACTATTGTTCGCAAGTGAGCAGTAGCGGTACAACGCTGTGCTTGTTTTCCCAGTGCTTGAGCTTCACGACAAGTTGGAGAGCAGCAAGCATGAGAGGCGGAGATACACAAAGGGTATGTCCCTGCATTAATTACGAATCGAGCCGCTTTCATGATGTGGGAACATGTTTTAAAAGCTCGTAATGCGCGGAATAGCACTTGGTTTCGAGAAATTAAATTGTACAGTTTTGCCCCGTCTTCACTGGTTTGCGCTTTGTTTCTCAGCCATTGAAGATGGATTTGAAGACGTCGCAGATTTAATGCGGCGTTACCAGCTGATGATGGAAAGGAAGCAACAGGATATGAAACGTGTTGTTGCCCTCGCCGACATCTGTGACGAGAAACAGAAACACCTGGAACTGCACACCTTGGGTAAGTCTGCCTCTGCATGCTTATTCAATGCGTCCGCATGTCAGAACGACGGTGCGAGCGCTTTAGCGAAATGCGTGTGGCGTCTTCAGGCGCCCGCGTCCTTTGAAAAATTGCGTAATGCGCATCTCTGCACTTCACCAAAGGCAGCGAAAAAATGTAAGTTCAATGTGTGTCCGCAAAAATAGACATGACATTGGCACGTCTGCCTAGAAGAATATTTTAAGTACAAGAAGTGTTATGCCAGAACCGTTCAAATTCTAATCTTGCAAGCGAAGGATAGATAACTGGGGGACCATTAGAGTTACAGAATAGATACCAAGAGAAGGGAAGCGTAGTCGAGGACGGCGGAAAACTAGGTGGGGTGACGAAGTTAGAAAATTTGCAGGCCCAAGTTGGAATCAGCTAGCGCAAGACAGGGGTAATTGGAAATCGCAGGGAGAGGCGTTCGTCCTACAGTGGACATGAAACATAGGCTGATGATTATGTTGCGATTGCTGCCGCGTTTGCCACTGAATGACGAGTGTACAGCACTCCCACTCGCATGCGTGCACGCGTAACGTGATGTATCTGTTCATTATGTGTGGGTGCTCTGCCCATTACATCTGTCACAGCATGTGCAGCGAACGTAATAGACATTATAGAAAATGCTGCGGAAATGGCCCTGGCATATGTCTGTAAAATGTACGCAGCATGTCCCCATGATTTCCCTCATGGACATGCAAGGGATGTCTACAGGACACAAAAAGTGCAGCCAAACGATTGTGTGAGGGACACCCGCAGGACATATTCGACAGATCTCTAAGATATCCATGAACTGGCAGTGGATGTTCAAATATATCCACAGGATGTCATTGTTGTCACTGGGTTCATTCCATCAGTTTAGCGACGTGCTTAAATAAAAGATGGCAGTACTGTTTAACATATTCTTAAACTTGGCTGAAGAACAAGAGTTCCACTTCTTCAGAGACAAAAAGTAAAAACCTAAGTGCTCGTTCTACGTCCAAGTCGTAATCACCATTTGCGGTTCTTGTCAAATGTACCCAATCAGTGGCAAGTTTCCTCACGAGCTTTTATTTAGCTGAACCATTCAATTTTTCTGCTGCAGAATCTAAAGTTTGAAGCTTTATGATTACATTTCTGTCATAAGATGTTGCCACAGAAACTGACACAAAAAAATTCCAAGATTTACTTCGCTGTGATGGAAATGGGTAATAATACTTTGTTGACTTTCTTTTGTTCATCCTTACCTTGCGTATTATGATTCGTTTTAATTGCTATATTTTATTGTTGTTGTTCTTCCTAATATGTACAGCGTTTACTAATGATTGTATCCCCCCCCCCCCTGTTCCTATGTAATACCCTACCCGTGAGGGCCTTTAGGGGTAACATGAATAAATAAAATAAAATGCAGAGACCCAGGTCCTAAATGTTTCATTTCAAAGGCACATTGCCCATATCTTATACATGGGGCACTTTTGATCGTGATCAAGCTCAGTCAGAATCAAAGTTCTCCACTGTGGCTGGCTCCCTTCCACAGCTTGCGCTAGAAAGCCAATCGCTATAAATTCTATCCTGATTGGGCTAGATCGCAATTGGAAGTGCCCGTGTAGCTAGGGTTATGTAATATCTTATTGGTCAGATGAGCAAGATTTATTTTATTGACCGCTAGCATTCAGTGCCATTTTTGAAATAGATGTCATGGACAGCTAGCAAAGCACTGGAGCTAGTGAACTAAACAAACCGCATACTTAAAACTGGTTGTTGCTGGATTGGGCACCTCAGACAATAAGCTCACTGCCTTTGTACTATTACGAAGATTTAGCTTGTTCATAAACGTAATAACATTTTGGAATGCTGGGTTGCTGGAAAGGTGCACAGCAGCAACAATGCTGGTAGTGACATCTTGTGACGCAGAGTTTAAACAAAGAGCACGGAAAGCTAATACTGCAGTGACCTACAATATTCTACTTCTGGCGTGAACTGTTGGTAGCAATATAATCATTTGCTTGCAGTCCTTTTATGATTTTCCTTTGACAAGAGCACTCGTGCAACACAAAAATAATTTCAAACGCATTGTAGCTAGGCAAAGCATGACAAGGGTGTCGCTACCAGCATTTCTACTGTTGTAGTGGGGGAGGTTGAATGCACAGGTTGGTGGGGATGTGTGGCTCTCACGCGTCTCCTGTAATCCGGCTTCACCGCGTAGCTAAGTGCCGACGGCGGTCGTGGTGGTTGCGGCGCATTGCGAGAGATGGCGTGAGTGTCGCGATGCTGGTGCCACCGGGCGGCGGGGTGACTTGGGAGAAAGGGGTCAACGGCGCTTCCTCTTTGGCTTGGGATCGGCGACGAACACGCACGAACGCTTCGCGCGACCGTCGCGTGAGGCTAAGAGCAGGACACCGGTATGGACGAACCCGGATCGTTCGAGCGCGCCACCGTTCGCGTGACTGTACACGTGAACGACAAGGCGATGGTGTCATAGCATGGGGCGAACGTATTCGCTCGCTATCGGGTCGCGGTGAATCAGACTTACTTGATTTGTCGCGCGCCCGTGTGAATGTTCTATTGGTAGCAATTCGGCTAGTATGTATTAGTTTATGAAAGGTGCAATAAATGCCCTTTTGATTGTTTGCACTACTGTGTTGTCGTTCCTTTGTCCCAAGAGCCCGTGTGAGACCCCACAAGGTAAACAGTGAAGTGCTGTTGCAATGGTGCAAAACAGCATCTGTGGATTTGACAAATCCCTGATGCGCAACTCTCTTGACACTGCAGGCCTTTCCGCTCTCCTCTGTTCATTTTCTTGTTTATTTATTTCTACATCTATATTTTTATTTCATTGTTTATTTAAATGGCTAGGGTACTGTATCAGAGGCTGCCTCTTCTAAAGTGCAAAGCCACTCATCAGCATCTACCATCCACGGCTCTGCTAACCCAGCAATTGCAAACAGTTTACAAACTAAACCTCTCTATTTACTGGTCACTGCATCGCTCTCAGCGGAAGTTCTAGTGTGCTAGGAATTGTGAAAGGAGAAAGGTCTGTATAAGTGACTCAAAAAGCAACTTTACCCTCTTTGTGTCCTGCTTATATGAAATGCTTTAGAAAAATTTATGCAACATGAAATTCTTTCATGACACAGGCATCAGAAAAGTACTTAATAATGAGTGTCATAGAGTAAAGGTAGAACGGTTCGCTATTCCTTCGAGATGCCATGCGGCAAATGGAGGAGGAAATAAAGGACAAATTTCTGCTTCATACTCAAACCACAGCCTTTATTAAGTCAGCGTGATGTCCCAGATTTCAGAGTGTTTTGTATATTTTGGCCATGCAAGAAGCTTTCAGAATTTGCCAGGTTGTGTCTTTTTTTTTTGTATTTTCATATGCAGTGCAATTCATTTTATTGATTACCAATTAACTACTGCTGAGATGCTGCCATAATCTGTGACATCATGGGCAGCTAATGTGCAAATTTCTAGTTGGCATCATCAGCCGTCTTTCATTCTTGCCTCCTATCTGGGTTTTGAAAACTTTGCCTAAAGTAAAGCTGACTTATTCACAACTTTAAATGTAGCGACCCTTAAATTTAAGCTATTTGTGCTCTTGCCGTATGCATGCTCACAGAAGTGCAGCCTTCTTTGTGTTGGAGGAGGAGCGTGAAAGTAGTGTCATCGTCTATAATTATTCAGAAGCATTTACCACATTGTAGAAGAGCTCAGAAGTGGTCTGTTAAACATGAAGCCTCTTGCATTTTATACATAACTGACTCCATTCTGTTTCCAAATATGGAAAGTCAAGTTTATAGAAGATGTGAATTCTAGTGTTACCTTTAGGACAACAGCAAATATCCCTTTTGTAAAGCTTATTTGGTTAAAGAAACAAAACTTATGACATTTGAAGAAATTGCAGTTGAAGTGTGTTTCTCTTCTCAGAATTGCATCTCCACGACCTGCTGAAGGCAAGGATAGAAGGCGAGGGGTGTTTGGCGGACTTGGCCGTCAAATGGGCTGGATTACAAGTCGTATTAATACCTGGTAAGCTGTGTGTCCGAAATGAAGATGTAAATTAATCCCTAGCCTCTTGTGATTAATTTAGGTACACTTTCAGTTGCTTGTGAGGACAATGTGGTTGCACAGTTACAAGAGGAATTCGCAGCCAGAAACAGTTGCTTGTTCAAGTAAAGCTTTTTCATGGTCTAGTATGGTAGACATTAGACAGACTTGGACATACTTTGCTATCTTGAATTCCAAATTGCTTGTTCCTTTGTGCCACAGCTAAAGTGGATATCTGCATGCTTAACCTAAAATTTCAAGGTGGGGGCCTTGAGCTTTGAGAACGGTATTATAATATTATAAACGCATTGTATTAATTCGCTGGTTGGAGGCATTTACAGAAATCATTTTTATTAATTAATTTAACATAACCAAACAACTTGGCAAACATTAGACACACATTGTACATGTGTGCACATATTGATTAGCTAAATTGTTGAAAATCAAAGAAGTCGCTGAATATATAATGTGCTATTCCATGAAGAAGTTGGCATGCTTTAGAAATGCCTATGAGCCAACTTTGTGTGTTGAGGTTTTCTGTAGAAATTTATTATGCTCAGAAGCGGTGCTTATTCACAATGTGCAAAATTGCACTACGACCCTTTTCTCTCTCCATCACTTTTTTAAGAAGATAGTGCCAGCCTTTCCTTTTCTCATAATGAACCAGTTTTCCTTCCCCAGTTTGAAATTTAAACATAATAAATACATAAACAATCTTGCAGTCTGTTGTAACACTATATAGCTTGGGCATGACTGAGCACAGCACGGGTTTGCCGTAACTTGAAGTCTGAGCCCAGCCTGGGCTCGTGGCTCCAAGACCAGGCCTGGGCTTTCGAGTATACAGGCTTGTGCAGTGTTCTAATGACTATAGCGACAACCGTAATTAGGCTTTTCACAGCGGAGACAAATAATTTAATTAATTTGCCACAATGTGGTTCCCATTTGCATTAACTGTGTGTTATTGATAGTCAGTTATCGCAAAATTTCAAGTAATATCACTAGCCAAGAATTGCAAAACTATTGATAGCACTGCCAACAGTGAATTATTGTAATACTATCAATAGTGCTATCGATAGTCTTTTTTTTTTACACTATCTGTAGTATCAATACTGAATTTACCTACAGTTATGCATCACTAATAGCCAGTTTTGGTGACGCTAACATTATATTAGCAATATAAATTTGCTATTGCAAGGTCCAAGTATATGTGAAATCAATTATACATAGCTGCCAACATTTACGATTTCATTCTAAAATGCCTGGATCTTAGAGCTTGTTTACAATTGTCGTATAGGCGCTAGTGGTTTTATAATTTTTTAACAGCTTTAGGAGAAACGTTCGAAGTCCGCAGAAAACTTCGCGCCGTTGCCTAGCAACAACGAAACCACAGCTGTGCACCACCTGGCCCAACCTTGCCTAGCCGTGCATGCGCCGAAGCAGTAGCGATGACGTCACCTCGCGTTGCCTAGTAACTGCCGGTACAGGTGCGTGCTCGCTTCGCCCGACACAGACGCGGCTCCACCGAGCTCCCGCCAGCTGCGCGCTACTGCGCATATTCCGTGACGTCATCCCGGAGTTTCGTCTGCTGCGTGCCGTCCGTACACTGTGCGTAGCTTTTGCCCCACTTCCCCTACGTGTGCTCGGACTGCAAGGGCTTCGCGAGGCGTTCCCCAATGCCACGGACCACGGGGAAATGCTTATACACTTCGTATAACTTAGAATCACTTGGCATTACTTTGTATAACTTAGCATCACTCTTAGCATCATCAGCTCCACAGTGTCTTTATCCTTGTGCCGCTAGTGCAAGCTACCCCGAATTTTTTTATTTGCATGCAGGTTAGGGCAGAATCTATTTTAAAAAATGCAAATAGAGCCACTGACCAATTTTCAGAGCCAGATTTTACAGACCCACACGATTATTCAGACGCATACCTGCAGCAATGCCACCTACTCAGCTGCACCCATGTATAACGGCAGCCATATTTTTGGGCGCTGTTATGTGAATATTTCATGAATAAACTTCACAAATATTTCCATCTGTGATGCAAATCATTCTAGCTGTGATTATAGAGGAGTGTGCCTGTTTACAACATTCCTATGGAACAAAAGCTGTTACACTCCTATAGAGGAGTGTAATTGAAGCTTTTGTTTGCCTCTTCATTCGACTTTTCCATTGCTGCTGCCTTGCACGCCGCCGCGTCGGAGGGTGGTTGAGAGCTCAAGGCAGGCGTGCGGAAGAAGAGATAGGCGACGTCAACGACGTTTCTGTAGAGCGAGGCCGCAATGCCCTCTGAGGCACCTTGGGGGATGCCACAATTCCCTCTGGGCACCATAATTAGGCGTGACTTGCCACAAAAGCATTGCAGGAGCTGCCACGCTTGCCTCTGTGCTGACGCGCACCACCAACAACAGTCCAGGGAGGAGGCAGTGAATGGGTACAACTGAATCCCGTACCAATGCAGTCAGGAAACGGGTGGTTAACCTTACCCCTCTGTGCTCGTGGCACTTTGCCTAACATGACACGGGAGAAAGAAAATGCGTGGTCAGAAAGCATTCCTCATTTGGACTCTCTTCAGTAAAGGAATAAGTGAATGAATGACATGTCACTGTGTGTTCTGTGTACTACGTGGACAAACACAAGTGCTGGCACGGTAATATTTAACACCACATCACAACTGTCGTATGCCGAAAACATCACCGTAAAATACCGTCGATGAACGCAAACAGCACGGAAAGCTTCACTTGCATCAATTCCCACAGTGTATGAGATCTGGCCTTTCTTTGCCTCTTCCCTTAACTTTTCTGCTACAGCTGCTGCTGATTTGCCCACCACGTTGGGGGGGGGGGTGATTCAAAGCGTGGAAGGAGCATGGCAGAGAAGAAAGGTGACGCGAGAAACTCGTTCGAACCTTTCCATCGCGTCGTATGTGCACAATGCCCTTTTGAGCGGCCTGGGCGTCATTACATTAGCATCTTGACAGCTGTAATTATCCGTGACTCCCCCACAAAAGCATTGCAGAAACAGCAGCATTTACTTGCACGGTAGTAGAAGCTAATGTGCAAGTCCGGGGGGGGGGGGGGGGGGTAGAATGGTAGAGGGAGGAGGAGTAAGTGGAGGCATAGAATGGGTAAAACCGAAGCAGTTGTGAAACGAGTGAATAACAGCCTTGCCACTCTTCGCTTGTAGTTCCAATACAGGGGGGAGAGGGAAAAGATGACTTGGAAAGGCAAGGAAATGCTACTACTATAGACACAACAGCAGGTTGCGGGCAAACTGAAGGTACGGTACGATATGTTTCTGCAATGTTTAAAAAATAAGCACCATGCCAATTTGTCAAGCGGACAACTGACGCAGGGCATGCACATACAAAGCTGCATTAAAGCACGCTTTGCAGCTATGGCATTCCTCGAGGTTGCGGGTTCGATTCCAACCACGGCAACTGCATTTCAGAAACGCTAGTGCACTTAGATTTAGGTGCACGTTAAAGAACACCAGGGTGTCACAATTAATACAGAGTCCACCACTACGGCGTGCCTCATAATCTTATTGTGGTTTTGACACGTACAGCCCCTAATTCAATTAAAGTTTAACACTTCTGCCACGATGCGAATGAACTACGTGAGGCAATATGATGCTCAACACTCTCAGAGATTATGAACAATGGCGCACAACAACACCTCAAGCAAACACGTCTCCCTGTGTCTTCTGTATACTATGCAGACAAAGAGCAGTGGTGCACGTAAGGTTACATTTAACATCAACTCATCACTCTCATATTGGACTAAATGCTGAAGAAATTAAACGTTCTTTGTCAACATCACCGTTAATTATCGTCAATCAAAGCAAACAGCACAGAAAGCTTAGCTTACATCGATTCCCACAGTACATGGGAACCGCAATTTTTTTTTTTTTTTATTAACGATACACTTTTTAAGTACCAGCAAATATTTAGTATTTCGAACCAACATTTCATATTTTGGGGCTTCAACTGTAATATTAAATTCTCGAACCTTAACGTTGGCAGGTCTGATTATATGTTGAATAACACTTCCCATTTCCTTCAGTCTTGGTGGCTGAAGATGATTTGGAAAAGGAGACATCTTTCATTGCAGTGCACATTTTTCTGTACATTAAAGAGTTTGATGATTTATAACTTGGTCAGAAAGAAAATTTCTTCTTTTTTCTCTCTTTTATGCTGTCCAAGGTTTAAAAAAAAACTGAATGGGTGTTTTTTGTTAACTTAGATTTTTTTATGACATTTTCAAACTGACAGAGGTAAAGAATTTTAAAGAATTTTTGTTTTACTGCTTGTTCAGTGTAAATCAGGATATTCCTTTGTGACATAGAGCTATGCATGTGGCCGATTTAAAGAAGCTCTAGCGTAAAAGACAACTTCGATAAAACATCACGAAGTTAGGGACACTTCAAAAATGCGGAGCATTTGACTCTTCTTTTAAATATTTGCTTTCTCAGGGCACCAAATTTTTATTTAATATTACTTTCCATTATTTACGCTCGCCATATAAAAAAATTTGATTGTCGTGGTTTCATTCTTCTGACAATATATTGAAATAAAGAAAGCACACTTTCTGTAAAAACGGTTCCTCCACCTGACACTGTTTCACAATTTTTCTTGTAAACTGGTTGCTCTCTGGGGAAGTCATGTTTTGTTTTGTGCTTTTGGCTGATTTGTGCACGATATTTAAAATTATGAAGGAGCTTAAAAAGTGAAATATACAACCTCTCGTGGAACCGCCTCTGCGTAATTGGAAAGGGTAATGTGAGAATGCTGTGCTAGTTAATGCTGCATCACTAAATGCATTAACCAGCACAGTGGAGGACCCCCTGCTTTGTCTTATTCTCCTTCTGCATTTTTCAGGTTGATAAACAGAGCTGTTGACTGCATTGAAGACCAGTTGTCGTTCATTCGCAGGGCATGGCTACCGCATATGCCTGACACTGCTGGACCCACGCCAGCCTCAGCGCTGCTGCAGCCTTCTGCTGGGGCTTGACAGTGAGGGCAAATACAGAGGTAATTGTAGCACTTGCTTGGAAGCACCTCTGGCCTTCGTTTCTCACCTTTTCTTTCACCCTTAAGCCTTTCAGTTGTGCCCAATAATACAGGAACCCTTGACATTAACACTGCTCAAGAGATGCAAGTGAAGACTGCCATCAGAGTGGACTGAGCATTCCCGTCGCTAATCACTGAGCTTCTCGTTGCCATTTGCAATTGCTTGTCTTTGCGGAGCGCACCCAAGGTTGGTGTGAAGCTGATTTTGTTCAACTAGTGGCATAATGAACATCTGAAACATAGTCACAAAAAGCTTCAAAAGTAGAAGCAATTCTTATGCTTTTTGGTGCGTGTATTTTGCATAAAATGAAAAGCACTCGGGGTGTGTATTAAGCCAGTTAAGCGCCCCATCACTGTCAAATGTTTGAGAATTGCTGACCTTCTCATTGTCTGCCTAATTTCTAGCCTGCTCTGTGCACAAAGTGCCAGCATGTATCATAAATATGCTGCAACATTGTTTACATAAACATTCCCAAGTCAATAAGGTGTTTGTACCAGAAGCAGAGTAGCATTGCTAATGATTTTTTCACAGGTAACTGGAAGTATGCCTGTAGTTTAATGTAACACAATTAGGCTGTGTGAATATCAGTGTTTTGGCTTGAAGTGAATAGTAAGAGTGGTCAATAATTTCCAAGTGAATAACTAGAATAGCTGTGGGATTTGCATTAAAATGTGACGGAACAGCCAGAAGTTGACCAAAAAATAAGGAAAGAAAGTGCGGGTTCCTTTACTTTTTAAAATAGAGGTTCATCCCAGGGAAACAGTCCATTTTCAGATTGCTGTTATGCAGATAGTTGGCTTGTAACAACAAAGGTTGTTTAACATTATTTATGCCTGCGCTAAACTCCACTGTCTTGAGTCAAGCAGGAAAATAGCCTGCTTGTGCCTCTACCGCATGTTTTGTCACTCGCCCGTTGCTCGCTCGGTTAACATACCAGGGGGGCATTCTGTAAGTGTCCAGCTAGTGGTCTGTCCATTTTGGCTGCTGCTGAAGTGCTGAGCGGCTGGCCTGGGCTACGAGCGAGGCAGGCGCCCCTCGTACCCCAGGCCAGCTACCAGTAGTGGACACTTCCCGAATGCCCCCCTTGCTCATCACCTTTCACAACAGTCATTCTAAAGCTGTGTACCCGCTGCCTGCAAGTACTACCGCGCATAACTCTTCTTTCGTTCGAACGACTGGAATCACCTGCCCACTGACGCTGTGCACCACTGCAATCCTAGCCACTTGAAGTCATTCACTGAAAACCGTACATAAATGTAACAACCAACCCCTCATGTAAATACCTCGCACCAGGCGCACTTGATATATAAGTAAATAAACAAATTAATTAATTAATTCGCTTGCAGTAATGGCATCTGACCGATGGTGGTGTATAAAGGAGCAGTGAGAGCATGTCTAGTGACTGAGGACACTGGGAAATGTCATCAAAATTCTAAGCACTTGAAAAGGTCATGGTATTGTCTGGGAAAACTTTTGTTAATGATTGACGTCGAGGAAAATGAGTACAGATCGAGCATCTATGTACTTGACATCTCACCTTGTATTATGAATGTATTACATTCCTTTGAGCAAGACTTTCAATCCTGTGTGATGTCCCTTGTACTGTATGCAATAACAACGTAATAATGACAACCATGGTGGCGTGAACGACATGACAGCATTTGTTTTTACTGACATCCAAGACAGTGAAAAGATGTCTTAGGGGGAGCAATGCTGGAAACAGCTACTGCTTGCACAAACGTATTGCCATGCCATCAATCTTTTATTTTATTTTTCAGAATTTTTCGTCGGTGCGTCTTATACACCGGTGCAACTTTTGTTGTATTTCATTTTACCCCCCCCCCCCCCCCCCCCGGAAAAACTGCCTGTCAAAATCGGATTGAATGCTACGGCCACGCAAAGCGCACTGGGTTTACCTCCCGTGGCTGTTGCTACGAGTTGTGTGGGCGCTGGAGGTACTGGGTTCTTCTCGTGATCAAGCGTCGCGTGAGAAGGAAGGAGCAGCAACGGAAACGACAGCAGGCCGACCGCGAGTCGACCGCCCCCTAAGTCGTCGCATCTGCAGATCGCTTTCAAGATATGGCGTGTGCTGCTGCACAAGCTATACGCAGTTGCTACCAGAGTTATAAGCCGCCTCTCCTCCCTTCAGCACTACCTTCCCACTTTCCTCGCTTGTGCATAATTCGGCTCACTGTCGCACGCTTTCACTCGCACATACAGCATACAGCGCACGGGGAACATTGCGGCGACCACGACGGCAGAAATGCGCCTGGAGTGTTCGTATCATTGCTATCGCAATTATATAGGCATGGCAGACATAGCTTGCGCGTGGCCCGCATTCACGAACTGAAAGGTCGGCAATTTTTTTTTTTTTTTTTTAATCGCCTACCGAATGAACAGGTGCGCCTTATATACATCTTTTCTTTTTTTTTTCCTTCCGAAAAAACTCTGCTGTCTTGAGAGGGCCTGACTTATAGGCCGGAAAATACGGTATGTGTTGCACATGAACTACCAAAGACAAAATTTGAGCGATAGATCAGTACACCCGGCTGCCAACTGTGTGCACATTGCCACAGTGGCTTGACCCCAGCAGTGGTAAGGCTTTTCAATTCAATTCAGTTTTATTTCGGGCAGCCACTGTCCAGGAGCCCTGGTCTAAAGGCAGCATACCGTACTTGCCTGACGTGGTCTTGTTGTTTTCCTTTACCCTATGTAATGGAGGTGGTCTGACAATGACGGACAACAGGACGAAGCGTAATGGAAAGGACGGATGGATAGCAGTCTCAGTAAATAAGGACAGACAATACATGGTCTGTTTTTGCTTTCACAATGGTTTGTCTTGTGCTTTACCTTTTTCTCATCTTGTAGTTGTGACATGTGGAACAAGCTAAATATGGTCACACTGATCCTCAAGCTCCGTATTCTTGTTTGGTTCATGCTTGCTTTGCCTAGCCGCTTTGAAGGCTACTAATGCCTGGGTTTACCGTCTTGTAACAATGCACCACGCTGTCTTTTGCAGTGTCCGAGTGCGAGCCCGGCCTGGCCAGCTTGGATGGACTTCTGAAAGAGCTGAGACGAACCTGCAACCTGTTACACTTTGTGCGTCATGTGCGACAGCAGTTCAAGAACCTGTTGCTTGCACATCCAGTGGAGCCCTCTGCAGAGCTAGCACAGATTGTTGATGAGCACCAAGAAGCTGTGGCCAAGGTGTGCGATGCATAGCACTTGCATCATCTTGAAATTGTTTCTTCTCAGAGTGACGGTTTTCGGCAGAACCCATCTCGCAATGATCGTCGACGGTAATGCAATTAGCAAACAAGCAATGTAAAGAAATACAGTAAAACCTTGTTTATACATTTTAGAAAAAGATGTGAGAAAAAGAACATACTAACCAGGAAAATGTACAATTCGAAGTCACTAACTCATTCGTCAGACTCAACTGTAAATGACGTCTACGTAGTATGAAGCATTGTGCGAAGTATTGCAGCACGAGACACCTATGCGCGGCGATCAGGCAAGCTTATGTTTCAGTAAAACTTTCTGCTGGGCGAGTTGGTTCATACTTGCAAAGGAAATGGTTATGCGCAAAGTATATATTGACTCAGAGTATATATTGACAACGTAGGAAAAAATAGTCAGTTGAAAGTTTGCGTTCGTCCCCGTCTACTTCTGTGTCCGTGTTTTTTTGTTTTTGCGCATAACCATTTCCTTTGCAAGCTTATGTTTGCGCTCCTCGAATTTAGCCTGGGACAGCAGCTTCATTGGACGTGCATTTTGACGGGTAGTATCGACGTGCCCACTCGGCGAGAATCGTTGCGGCACGAGACGTGCATTGTTGTTTGAAGACGGCGATGGGAAGCTGGTGGGCAACACCAGCATGCAATGCTGCCAAAGCGAAACATGATGCTCACTTCACGCTGCCTGCAGCAGGAAACGGCGGCACATTTGAGTTGTCGCCTGTTAAAAGCATGCTTCCTACGCCACATGTGCTGTGAAACAGATAGTTGAAAATGCTTATCACAATGGGTTGGCGGCTATAGCTG
Source organism: Dermacentor silvarum (assembly GCF_013339745.2). Taxonomy (NCBI): domain Eukaryota; kingdom Metazoa; phylum Arthropoda; class Arachnida; order Ixodida; family Ixodidae; genus Dermacentor; species Dermacentor silvarum. Next base: position 254,550,399 of record NC_051155.1, read on the forward strand.
TGAATGGCGACGATCTGCGAGGAGATATGCAGGTATGTACCGGAATAGGAAACCAAGTGTGTGGAAGCATTTTCATGTGACACGGGTGGGTGGCTACTGCTCTCGATTGCGTGTGCCTCACACCTTTGCTTGTTTACATGAAATCTAGCTGCCGGAAAACGTATCATACGATTGTAGTTTGGCAATATACGGACGTTAGTGCCGAAAGATCGCATTTTCCGGGACTGTATTAACCGGTAAAAGAGAAGCGTCTCATCTCATTGTCTCATCTTTTGTGTTCTCGATCGCAAACGTTGGTGCCCTGTATAGTACGAAATGGGATCCTATCAATGAGGTTATACTCTACATACATTTGGCAGCTTCCGGCCATTTGGCACTCCACCACACCTTGTGCTCCACAGCGCATTTTCCTGCTTCATTCAGAGTGTTCCACGCTGTAAGAAAATCACTCTAAAATCGGCTCCAGACATCACATTTACAAAATGTCTTGTTTATTTTGTTCACAATAGCTTCTGCATCAGATGCAGCTAAAAAAAAAAATAAAGTGAGTATATAAAGTTTAAAAAATGCAGGAACACGGATAGCAACTTTGTGTTTTTCGCACTCGGAATGCCTCTTGGACTTTTTGACTTGGCTCTTGAAAACTAAACAGGCTTAAAGGTTTCTTCTACACAGTATGTGCTGAGACAAATGAGCCCACTCTGAAGCCTGTATGCTTTTTTCGAACCTGGTACTTGGGTTGCAACGGCTATAACAACAGCATATTCTGGCGAGTGGGAAGCTTTCCACTGTTTTACTATTGTAGAGAGATGTGATGGCGGCTGTACGAACCATGCTGTCGTCCCTTACTTAGAAGGGCGAAGGCGGCAAGCCGAGCGGCGGCTGCGACGACCAGCGTGACTGGCTTCTAGAACAACACTGCACGTGCCGAGCTTGCGCCTCGAGCACGCGCTGCGCTTCTTTATTTTCTCCTTCTCTGACAGCCGGCGCCAAGGTACCGGCTGAGAGCGCCAAACAAAGTGCCCCGCGCTGCGGCGTGGGTGGGCGCTACAGGGCCCCCCGCCCAGACGGAACGTTGAAATGGTGAGCCAGTTGAATCGCGGTTAAAAAGTGCCCATGGCCAGTCCAAGTTGTCAACGTGAAGGCATCGGGTCACCACCACCACTCAGGCGGGCGGCACTGGGAGCTATGCAACGGTCGATGGACTCGCTGAACGGACGCTGTAGGGAGGGGCACGTCTAGCCCGCGATATAATGCTTGGTACATGCGTCTTGTGGAAGGAGGAACTGAGAGGCCTTTGAGGTGAATGGTGCGTCGACAGTACCAGCATGAGCGTTGTCGGAGGCGTATCACAGACTGCATCATTGCGTGGCGTCGAGGGTGCGCACACGAGCCATGGAGTCGAAGCCCTTGAGAGGCCACGACGCGTGCCTTGCAGGTGGACACGGCGCACCATGTCGGGAGGCGACGACGATCGGGCACAGCTGGCGATGGGACGCATCATGAGGAAGCCACGAGCCGGCCGGGCAAAGTGGGGTCAGGGGCCACAAAAGTGTCCGGTGGTTTGGTAAGGACGCCTGAAGAGGGATGCAGCGCAGCCGGCACTGCGACATCGCAAAAGCCGGGAGCGGGACGAGGCCGTGAGGCACTCAGCGGCGAGGCGCGAACGTCCGCGGAGGCAGCACTGGTGAAGACCCGGATGGGCTGGGTAGGTGGAATGACCTGTGCCAACTGCGCTGAAGACTGCGCTGACCGCTGGAGATATGGCCTGTTCGTTGTCGGGTGTGGCAGAAGGTCGTGACCCGTGTCCGCTGTGGCGATAGCCGGCAAGGTCGGAGGCAGTGGGATCGGCACAGTGCCGAGCTCGCGCACCGCTTCGGAACCCTGCTCAGTGGATGGCGTGGACGGGTCGGGTGTCGTTGGAGGAGTGATTTCGTTGGAGACAGACCCGATGGCGTGGGGTTTGCGATGTGTCCGCTGCCTCGCGTCATCGTAGGTGGCGATGAAGGCGATGAGGTGGCCTGAGGACGATGGCATGCGGGCGCAGGAGCAGACGCGTCTGGTGCTGGCGGTGAGGGCGCTGGCAGAGATGACTTGCGCACCGCGCGGTCTACCTCTGGAAGAGGGTGGTAGGCAGCACCATAGAAGTCGAGCACGCACTGCCGCAGTTCGTCGTACGGGCGCGGGCCAGGCGATGGGACGCCGAGGTGGAGCTGGAGAGCAAGCGGCAGGACGTCAAGGAGTACTGCGTACTTGAACTCCTGGATCCACATGTGGTTCAGCTCCAGAGCTGCCTCGAACTGGGCGAACCATGCGCCGACGTAGCTAGACGAGAACGGCGGCAGTGATGGGTCAAACTATGGCTTCGGCCAGATGGCCATGACAGCGTGTCGCTCGGGAAAAGGCGCGCTTCACCGGGTCACCACTGTAGGAGGAACGTGATGGCGGCTGTACGAGCCGAGCGGCGGCTGCGACGACCAGCGTGGCTGGCTTCTAGAACGACACTGCGCGTGCCGAGCTTGCGCCTCGAGCACTGCGCTGCGCTTCTTTATTTTCTCCTTTGACAGCTGGCGCCAAGGCACCAGCTGAGAGCACCGAACAAAGCTCCCCGCGCTGCGGTGTCAGGTGGGTGCTACACTATCAATTGCCCAAAGCAACTAGAAAATAGCCTGCAGTGTGCTGCCATCTATAAAAAACTTGTCAGAGCATCCGCTCTAAAATCACTTTGGCCTCTTCTGGTGTGGTTGGCTCAGCGCTGGCCGCGGAAGCGGATGGCTTAACAGTTGGTTGGCCATGTGGGAATGCTTTCATTTCAACAAATCCACCGCATGATTTTCAAATTATGACAGTGTGTCTGGATGGGTAAACTTTGAATGCTGCTGTTGCAGTTCTATTCATTGTTCTATTCTGTTCTCTATTCTATTCTGTTGTTAATTCTATCCTGGTTGAAAATGTGAATGAGTATTTGGTGTAAGTAACCAGAGGCTCTAGAAGTTGTTGCTTTTCTTCTCAACTTTATAGCAATGTAACCTCCCTGCAGTAATGCTTTTCTTTCGCTGTAGGTACTTCTAATAAATACTGAATAAAATAGTGTGCAAGACCCTTGCTCTGGGCAATGATCATATAGTATTGTGCAGACATGCCTGAAATGTATAATTTTACAAAATGCAACATTTTCAAAGTAAGACAAGTATTCCACACTCAAGTGAGTGAATCAGATGGATGCAACCTTACCAGGAAAGATAATATAAGATTGGCACAAGTTGCCATCATTCTAGGTTGTCAGTCTTGCTTCCATAACCATCATCAGAACCATCTGGCTGATTGGACCAGAGCAAATAAATGTTTGTTACTACATAATGATTCGGTGCCTTGCTCATTATAGTCCACAAGCAGAAGTGCGACAGTCCTCATCGGCAAGCTTAAAGGGACTCTAAGGACACATTAAATTAGTTTGGACTGATAATGTGTTCTTTCAAAACTCTATTCCATTAATTTTGCAGGAAAAGGTTGATTATGAGAAAAGGAAATGAAGGCCAAACTGCGATTTCTTAACACTTGGTGCTGTAACCAAAAAGCTGGTATCGCATGGTGACCTCGGGGACTGCAAAGTATTTTCTCATATTTGAGCCATTTTGGGACACTAAAACTTTTCAAATTTTTTCCAAGTTTAGTCATTCAGTCATTTAGAATATAATGCAGTCCATTTTTATGAAAAACATTTATGACTGAACGATGAAGGTCGGTGTTAATGCGATTAGCATTGAAGCGACACACCGTATTATTGCCAGCACTACAACCCACCATGCATGAGGCGTGCATGCAGCCGGGCTTCTCCTACTGGACACGCTGCGCCATCTAGCGGTAGCGTCACAAAGCCTGCGCATGGTGCATATTCAGACAATTCGATTCTGCATTGGTGGCAGGCAGACAAGTGCGCACCCTTTGCTGTAAGAAAGTAATCATTTGTTTATCAAGCCGATGATCCTGCGGTTCATGTTTTCTCAAGTGTCTAATTATTTCTACAATAATAGCTACATGCTTTTGTGGTTTCCTGTCCAAATGATTTGGTCACATACAAGTCGAGGCTTTTTCTTAGCCAAGCTAAGATGGTAGGATATGCCAGTACAGTCGACTTCCGTTAATTCGACCCCGACGGGACCGACGAAATTAATAAATTGCAATATATGCCGTAAAGTAATAAGCTAAAAGCTTAATTGATAGTTGTTGTTAATTTGCTGATTTTGCATCTCAATTTGTTGTGCAACAAATGTCTGCCTCAAGTAATTTAGCTCAAGCATTACAATTGTGCTATCTGCCACAAGCGATCTAAAAAAAATACTGTATAGTCTAAAAGAACATCCTGTATATCAGACACGTTCTTGGAATGCTTAGGAGTCTTCTAGGTATACTCTATTTGAAAGATTTTATTTCTGTAGTAGTTCTGACGTTTGAAGAGTCAAGTCCACTTATACGAACTCGGTGAAACTCTAAGGACAACTTTTACTGTTTTGCTTCCATCTGCTTTTTAAAATGCTAATGATGTGATCAATGAGCCCTCTGTTTGAAGGCTGCATTGTTCTAAAACGGCATTCCAGTTACATTACACACAATATATGAAAGGACAGAAAAGTGGAGCCAAATTGTGTCAGTAGACCCTCAGTTGGCTTGTCAGAAAAAGAAGTTTCATATATTGACTGTACTTGTGGCCAGAGGGTAGCAGATAGTACAAGGCCTCTTGGTGTTTGCTGCACATAGTGTTGTTTTTAACAATTTGCATATATTGTTGGATGCCAGTAAAAAAGAGCTCAGTTGGAAGTTAGTACCTGTGTTGTCGTCTTGAACTTGTCCACATTTTTCATTTATTTTTTCCCCATTCACTGGTGAATGTGCTATACGTCCTACGTACAGGTGACATGGCAGTAATATGTCTTTGCCCTATTATGTTGCAAACTTCATGCAGTAAATTTATAGCAAAAGTCAAGCATCTGTGCAGCTCATGTTCTTTGCTTGCTTTGAAAATAAATATCAGATTTTAATCAACTCGCTAAAGAAGTTCCTTTCTTTCACTTCTCTTGCAGTCTGTGTTCAACTCGAGGAAAGGTAAGCTCGAATGTTGCAAAGATTGTTCATGGTGCACACCTTGAGAAGAAGAAAAGTATCGGCACCACTCTGGCCCAAACATGCTCTTTAATTTGTTCACATTATGATACAATATCTAAATGCCACAAAAACAGACTGATAGATCTCGTCAAACATGCAGCTAGCCCCAAAATGGCCAACTGCTGCATAGGTGGTGAAAAGTGTATCTTAGATGTCTATGGTCATCAGCGCCAATCTTCCCAATCTGTCACTTGTGATTTATTGAACTGAGCCATGGTATTCAAGGGTGACTGGAAGACACGGAAGAATGAAGATCTGCCAATTGCAAGTCTAGTTGTGCTACTGATGAGCAGCTTGTAGCAGCTCAAGCTGTGGTTGTGCAGTGGCCAGTGATGAAATCATCAGGGTTGTAAAGCCTGGCTGACGTGCTGCTCGAGACAAACAAGCATGTCATGTAGTTTCGTTGAGCGGAATTACATGCAGACAGAGACGAAGTGGACAGGACAGACGCTCTTTTTTGCAGCAAGCAGCGCTCCGCTCACAAGGAGGAAGAGAAGACAGAAAAGAGCCCATTGTAGAAGAAAGGTTCAGAAGCGTAGACTGTTGCACCAGTTGACGCATCATGTAGTGTCCACTTCGTCTCTTCCTGCACCTAATTCCGCTCTACACTACATGATGCACCAACTGGCCCAACAGTCTACGCTTCTAAACAAGCGTGTGCTCATTGCTTGAATCAATACTGTCATGGAACGTCGATCTCTTCGGTTCTCGTGAAGAACACACTCAGGTTGGACCCACACAACTTTTGTCGGCACTTATGCAATGCTTAGCTGTAGGGACGAGCATCTGTCAAAGTGAATTCAACAGTGACAATAAGTGCGCCTACTCATGAGTGCCTTTCATGATGTCTGCTTGCACAGCATTGCAGTGAGCGAGAAATTAAAAATACAGTTCCATGTGGCACCAAATGTTGAACGCAGTCCATCAAAAAAATATCCTTGACTCTCTATCCAGGCTCCGGACCAAGCTCCTGGACATAGCTGGCAGGAAAGACACCCCAGTGGCCATCTTTCTCACCATGCCACCAGCCATCTTCGGCACGGCTATGCACTGTCACCAGGTCACCTGCATGCACACACACACTACATTTAGCTGCAGCCAGAAAGCGTGCAAGTTTTCCATTATCAGGTCAGCTGAAATGGTCACAGTGGTGCTCACAGAATGGCTTGCCCTTACCCTGTGCACAAACTTCAAGACTGTGTGAAATGACACTGGCTTTGACAGGACAGCAGCAGGTGTACATATGGTGTTTATACTAACACTAACAGTACTTGTGCCATTCATGAATGAATAAAGCATTTTATTTCAGAGTAGAGGTTGGAAATTTTTGCGGCATGCAACAAAACTGTGTTCTTAGCTCATGATGGTAATAGCCCGCATTAAAACTAGTAGATGGCATCATGTTTGTCGGAATACTTTGCACACTGCAACTGACTGTGGCTCACAAGGCACAATGTGCAGCTAAAACAGTATTTCTCCTCTGCACAGTTCTCCTTCCTCAAATGGTTGAGCACAGTGGCATTGGCAGATGCTTGATGTTGTCTAAGAGTACTATTGCCACACCTGTTTAAGTAGTACGTCATACAACACTTTGTGGCAGCAGTGCAGATCAAGTATCGCCACCATGGGTCATTCCATGCCAGACATTGGGCTCGACCCTCTCGGATTCTATTCTGAAAAATTACGGCCAATCATTTTGGTGCACTGTTTGCTCTCATAAACTATTTTTGCAAGAAAAAAAAAAGTTTCGTTATCTTAAAGCGATTCGAATGTTGCCGTGGTAGGCGAAACCTAGGTTGTGAAAAAACACTCGTAGAAATACAATACTGCATGGAGTGCCTTAATAATGTGCTGTATGCTAGAAAAGGAATTGTGCTTTCTTATTCCCTCCCATTAGCGGCCGCTACTTCGACTTGCAATGTGCTTTGTGCTGAAGCAATACTGCGATTCTGTGCCAAATTTGACTATTTTTACAAAGTTATACAAGTTTTACAGACCCAATACAACTGCATCATGTAGCTGGATAGTTGGCAGTATGTCAAAAATGTATCGAAGTCGATGGGCGAGTAGTTTCCAAGTGGAAGAGGCAAATACATAGATAAATGTGCAAAGGGCCTCATGTTCAGGCACATGTAGATTGGTGATGCAGTCCAAGTAAAAATGCATGCTTGAATCCGTTTGGAAGGGCGTACAAGAGAGATTTATTTCTGAAAGTTTAATTGGAGTACTTTTTGGTTTAGGTGAGAAAAAATTGATGAGTCATTACAGGCGCAGTTGTGTAATACAGTTGGTATTTAAAAAATTCAGCGACGATTATGATACTCCTTGCGAAATTTTCTGAAGCTCTATATGTGCTTTCATGGACAATCTGTCTCATGCAGCACGTTGCAAACAGAGCGAAGCGTGGAATGACTGCCTCGATCGCGAGAAGCAGCGGGTGGGTGACGTGAGGGCGCAATTCACAGCAGCCACCACAGACAGACCTCCACTCATGCAGCAGTTTGTTTTCATACAGCCAAAACGCATTACTCTGGTGCCAGCAGATAGCCATTGTCGCTACAGAGCCTCTCTTGCGCGGCACACTTTCCTTCTCAAGCTTTCACCGTACCCTCCTCCTCCGCTTTCCTCTTCACTAGCGCCGTCTTTCATCTCGCACTGCGTTCGCTCTATCATACTTTGCTGTGCTCGTTCACTCGGTTACGCTGAAAGCGCTGACACTCACCTGTAGGAACGTGTGCCCAAGAGCTGCATTCTAAAATTTTTTTATGTCGAGTGTCCGCCAAATCCCTGGGTGCTGGCCTGTAAGTCCGCTTCACCCCATCGCGCACTCTTCTGGGGCAGCGAAAAGATGCTGTGCTCTTATAGTGACAACAGGTTGGTCTGTACAACTGAAAGTGGAAGTGATAAAAAAGTCGCAGTTTCGCCTAAAAGGCGAAGCATCGATTGGGATTGCAAAATAGTGGACAGCTATACGAAGTATAGTAGTCTTATTGGTTGTATAAACTTGTAAACATAGGCATACTAACTAAATGAACAAGCATGGTGTCACGCACGCACAAGCAAACGTACACATCTCACTCAATGATCGCGGAAACTCGCTGTCAGAATGCTGGAGTGAGGAAGTGCGGCAATAGCAACGAGCGAATTGACTTTCGTGCTGCGTTTCGCATCAACGCGAACTAAGCCTTTTCACAGCGCACGGCGGACTGGGTCCCCGATGCAGATGGCTTTCAAGATAGAGCGGCCCAAGAGGGCGGCCACGCGCACTGAAGATTTATATCTCTTAGTTTACGCATGAACTAGTAAAGTAAGTATATCTCACGCCTTCGTCTTCACAGGATGCGCTTGTTTTTTAGACCATTTGGAACTATTAAAGTTAAGTTGTGGTCGATTATGCTTGTCAAGTTTCTAATATAAATGTATACGCAATGGTGAGATTTAAAAAAAAAAAAAGAGTACATATTAAGAAGACAATCAACAGAAACAAATATAATTATTGATTTTTTTTTTTATGTGTGCATCTGGTCATTACTCCTTTGTGAAAGTTCTGTACATCGTGCAGCATATATTTCTTTAAGAACACGGCAGCAGGAAGTCTCTCCGCACATTTATGTCCCATTTCCTGCACTTTAGGAAGTCAGCTGCCCGCATGCTCACTTGACCCTATAGATTGCCACAAGACAACACAGTCAAAACAACAGCAGATATTTAACGCGCAAGATCTCGGCGAAACAGATCGTCGTCTCCTGAAACTGCAGTGTAAATGTACCCACGGCATCTCTGTCGTATGCTACTATCATTAGACTACAATAGGCTGCTAAGCTTTTGCCATTGCGCCAAACTGCTGGGATGATATATAATGCATAGACTGTGGGGGGGGGGCTGTTTTATGTCTTGCGAATTGAATGGGAAACTGGTCATGCTTACCTAGGCCTAACTGCAAACGAGATAAAATGAAGTTGCCACTGTTTTTTTATTTTTAGAATACATGCCTCACTTTCGTGTTAGGACCAATTCTTCTGAAAGAGGGATCAACCTATTTTTTTTTACCCACTGATGTTTCCTGGGAGAAGCAACGGTGGCATGTTCTTGTTTAGCTTGTTTTGGTAAAGATGCACATTTGTAGGGGTGTGTGAATAGTCAATTTTGAGGCCAAATGAAATACCAAATAGTGCCGGCAAAGAATTGAATACTCTTTGAAGAGTTTCAAAACAATGAACAACCTTTTTCACAATTCTTATCATACTATCTTCACATGTTAGCAAACCTGTGTCATTGCATTGCACATTGATATGAAGCATTGTTTATACTAAGAACAAATCCAGCATTAGGAACCAAAAAGCAGTGTTTGTATACTTATGGGATGCATGATATGATAATGCACACTTGCGTTATCAGATAGAAGTTTAAAACAGCCTTGTGCGCCAGTTAGCGTCTGTGTATACGTTCTAGGCAAAACCAGAAATGGGTGTCATTTCTCGCAATGGCACAGCAAAAGAAAAGTAGACATTTTCTCTACTTAGAATGGTTGCAGCTGATAAACGCACTGAGATTTAATTTTTAAAAAAGAACATCCAGGTGCAGCAAGCATAAATTGTACCAAAGTATACCAACTGCCAAATTTTGCGTCTGAGTGAATGATTTCAGCTTAGCAGGAGCTGCCTGGCTCAGTGTTTAATGTGTGACTCAACATTTAACTTAACATGTTTTATGTCCAGTATGGCTGCTAGGATGAAAGCTGTCATATTTTATCAATTTTATGTTTAACTGTGCGCTGCTGACAATATGGAGCATTATAAATGTATTCAAATCCGCAGTTAGTGATTAGTATTAGATTCGAGGGAATGAATCCAATATAAGACAAAATACATTTAGTTATTTGGAAGCTTTAAATACGCACGCACCCCTACACATTCGTCTTTGTCTCTTTGTGTATCTGTATTGATTTAAAGGCCCAGTAGGATTGTAGTCAGATGTGACTACTTTCTGATCACATGACAAACAAACCATACTTGCCACCATCTTTGCAAAGTACTGCTCTACCTCCATTGATATGTTGCAGAACACATACTACCTGCTGGAAACTGGAAACTTTAGCAGAAAAAGCTTTGATATAATAAAGCTGGAATGTTTTTACAAGCCCTCTACATTATGCTGCACAATCATATAAGTCTTCATCATGATCCTAAGCAAGAACCAAAGCTGATAATTTTTTTTGGAGCCAGCTGATTTCTAACAATCCATTTCATTTTTCAATCATTTTACGACGTTAAGGCCACTATATCGCCATTATTGCTGGTGTTGGCCACTTCTTACAACACATGAGAAAAGATTTGAAAATGACATGGAATGTTACAAAATACAGAGCGTGAGAGAAAATAATCGCCTCACTATTTGTGAGGTGCACAGACCTGTGAATAGAAACATGCAAATGTGTGCCGAAATCTTCTGCCAATGTTACTGGACAATGAATCCTCTAGAATATGACTAGGACTCAGCATTTCCAGGTAAAAAAAAAAAAAAAAAAACACTGATTTTTTTCTGTCCTGGAGTTATGCCTTAACCAAAAAGGGTCAATGAACGCAAGATGGCAATCGGCACGCAATTGCGAGGCTCCATAAACTCCAATACTACAAGCCTGGCGAGGGAAAGTTTCAAGTTTATTTCTTTACTTATATTATATCGTACATATATATATGCAAAAAAGTGTTTGGACCTATATAGCCAAAGTCTAGCAACGAGTCAATCGACAGCCTGCCGCCTAAAAAATGGTTACCATCTTCTTATTAGCGTCCATATTGCCTGCCACTGTGAGGAAAGCAGGAAGTGAGGGGAGCACCCTTACCCTTGCAGTTTTTGCATTAATGAGCAGGGCAAGTTCATTGAAGGCTAGCACAGGGTCGTATCTACCTAGTCATCTGTTTCTGTATTTGTTGGAGCTCTGCACACACGTAATGGATACGCATAAAGTGTCATTCTATTTGTGGTCAAATACCAAATACACTCACTAATAATGCCTGCATAGTCACATTGCCTTATGGCATCATGCCGTTGCTAAACTTCTGTAAAACTTTGTTAATCTGTGTATTGGATCAACAGTGTTATCTGCAATGAGCCAGAATTCACTGAATGCAAAAAGTTATCCACCAAAAAAATATATATGTTTCACCTGAAAGCTGAAGCATCGATAGCGATGGCACATTAGTAGACAGCTACATGAAGTAAGGACAGTAGTTTTATCGGCTGTATAAGCTTGCAAACATTCGCTTCAACTAAATTAACAAGCATGGTGTCAGTTCGCACAGGCAAATATGAGCACATCACACTCGATGAGCACAGACACTCGCTGTAAAGAAGCTGGTGTGAGGAAGTGCAGCAGCAGCAATGAGTGAAGTGATCTTCGTACTGTCTATCGCTTCGATGCAAACTGAGCGGCGAGAACACAGTATGCACAAAGGTATGAGCCACCTAGACTCTGCCCCTAACAGCAGATCATTTTCAAGATAAACCCCGCAGTTGCTGCTGGAGTACAACGCCGCCACTCCCTCCCTCCCCTCCGCCCGGTGCCTTGCATGCGACAGAAGACTGGCACGCTTCCTCCCAGCTTTCCTCCCTTGCGCACGCAAGATTGAACCACGATCGTCGGCTCCCCTCCCACACTTCCACTCGCACATATCCAGCACATGGCAAAGGTGTTATCGCCCTTGGACTTTACACGGAACATCACAGCGATGACGATGGCAAGAATGGACCTGGAGTGTCCATATAATTGATAAAAGAAGTCTGTAAATGCAAGAATATATTCACAGAAAAAAATTTAATTTGGGTGAACATGAATATTGAAAATGCTGAACCCTAAATATTACTCAGTGGCAGAGCATAAAAGTAAAGCAGCGTATACGGAGCATAAAGCTCCTGACAGCGGAAAGGTGTGTAGTCATCTTGAGGTCTGCGCTTATTCTACACAGCATATGAGCTGCTTAGCTGTGTAATTGTTTGGGCAGCACTGTTTGGCTGTGGCTTTTGGTTCCTGGGTGCAAAAAGGGCAGAGCACAAGTATGTGCAAGGTTAATTGCTAGTAGGATTAGGACAGCACAGAGGCTGTGAGTTCTTGCTGCCATAAAGTCTTGCTTGGCCTTGCTCTTAATGTAGATTTTCATACCAATATTTTTGCCAAGGTAAACAGGAAATAGCTTTGTTTCTTTTCTATGGCAAGGCACATACGAAGCTGGTTAATCCCACATACTAGATGGCAATTAATCAGGTTTTATGTATGCTGCGAAAAGACCTGCATATATTGTCACGGTATGATTCATCTAGAGGAGCACCGATGAAGAAGACGCTGATGATCTGGCGCGCGCTCTCGGCCATATGGTTGAACGCTTGATCACCTTGTAAATATAATGTAAATACGTTTTCCTGTTTTGTTTGCCTCCCCGTAACAATATTTTGCGCAAGCAGGCATGAGCTGAACCAAATGTGCCTTCCCCCTGAATATAGCAGTGTTTGTCTTGCCTGGTATTGCAACCATGCATAGGCCTTGGGCAAGCTGCGACAGAGAAATGAGCTATTCGCTAATTGCAACAGCTGCACTTCAGTAGCAAAGACATCATCCCAGGAAAAATGTAAAGCACATTCACACAAGCATGCCACCAAATATTGGGACATGAAAAATTCTGCTCTGTGGCACAAGCTCTGTTGCACAGAATGCATCAACATGTACCGTGAGCTAGGTGTAAGTCACAATGAACCTTTTAAACCAATCATAACGAATTTCTGATATAGCAAACATATTCTTCACAGTGAAGATGTATCCAGGATATACAATATACAAGTGTGTAACCCATCTGGGAATCGGGTGGCGTGTTAGCAAATGGCGGATGCGCAACTCCAACTGAATTTTGAAAACATCAGCGCTTGACTGGCACAGGACAAAGCAAAAAGGCACTTCGTCCTGCACCAGCCGGGCCTGTACTCTGTAAATTTAATTTACGTGTTAAGTGACAACCCCTTGTCAGCTCAGCTGCGCGCACCTACACTTGCCTCTCCAGATTCCGCTGCTACCTCAATGTCTAACATGCAATGAGAGGCTTGCATACGCAGTTGGAAACAAAAGAGCCAAAGAAAGCCACCACTTTCAAAGGAAAATTGCAATCCATCCAGTTATAATTTGATGCTTTCTTTCTGAGGATCCCGCACAAGTTTCCTGAGCTACAACCAGATGGTTTGCAAAATTTTCTCTAATGGCTCTGAAGCTGTGCAAGAACTAAGGCCAGCATTTCTGTACACCACTGCAACTTTTTGAAATTGCATCAAAGTGCAAACTGCACCAAAAAAAGACTTGCTTGCAAGCACCTGAGCACAGGCTGAGCTCATCATCCATGGTGGCCTTGTAGTCATACAAGGCTCGGCATTGTGAAGGCAACACATTGGCATATGGCTGCTCTTCTTCTTCCTGCTCAGTCTCAAGTGACACGGGGACCTCAACACCCCCGTCGGCAGCCCCACGGTCCCACTCCTCGGCACTTGAAGAACGCCGCTGAAGCCAGGGCGGGATCTTAAGCACCGTCTGCGCCAAACCCTGCACAGCAACATTCACACTATTTTCTGCAGCAAAGGAACAACAGGCTGACAGCAATTTCTCCACCCGATTGCCTCTCAGTGTTGATCACACCATTAGCACTGATCAAAAAAAAAAAAAAATTGAGGCACTTCATTAAATTACAGAACGAGGCAGGAAAGGCCAAAGTGCACCTTCTGTCATACGGTACTACTGTAAACTTTACTTTGCCAGTGAAACTTTGCAGCAATCTTGAGGTTGTTTAATGTTCACTACCACAAGCTAGTTTGTCAGCTATACTTAGCTACCAACATGAAATGTGGCCCCGAACTTACCTGTCGGTCCCTGCGCTGCTCTAAATGTGGAGCCAGTGGATGTGGTGGCCTTGGTTGACCCTCCAAGCCTGCCAGACAGCACTGCACCTTGTGGCGCTGATGCCTCCAAGAACGCCAGGCTTTGCCGAAGCTGCACAACACACATGATGCTCTGTTATCAGAGGACTGTGTACGAGAATCACCTTTTTCCTCCTTTCTCTTCAAATCTATGCACTGGAAATATATGGTGTAACTTTCAATACAGTAATATATGCATGCCTGACAAGTATATGACATTTTGGATGCCGTGTAGCATAGCATCTGCTGCAGTGTAAAATACAGGTTAAAATTTGGTGTTGCCTTTGTGCTATGGTATGTGCACTCTATCTAATCTATGATCTCTCCTTATTGTGGCCTCTGCAAGCTGCGAAGATTAGCGGACCACTAGCTTGATTTTTGCGAGCAAAACAAAAACTTCAAGCACACAACCAGATGAGTACGGTGAAAGAAGACTGAGGCACACATAGTGCTCGTGTGTCTCAGTCTTCTTTCACCGTCCTCATCTGGTTTTGCGCTTGAAGCTTTTGTCATGTCTCACCCTCACCAACACGCCAAACAGCCACGTTTTTGCAAGCAATATGTGCATGAACAGTGAACACTAACTACTTGCCTGGCATCTGGCTAGCTGCCAGTGGCATATCCAGAAATGTGTTTCAGAGAAGGGGGAGGGGGGGGGGGGGTTACTTCGCCACCCACTACCCTTCCGCCCCTTTCTTCACCCTCTCGATATAATATATTGAAAGACGGATGACGACTAGGACAGGCAGCACTGGCAGACCCGTTTATTCCGCAGGCACGGCCCAGGCTCGAACACGAAGAAGAAGACAAACAGGGATCATGATGGCTATGTACAGATGAGAACGATGAAGTACGATGAATTTCCCCCCCTCGTGGAAGCGGCCAACCTGGCCGCATTCTAAAGATCGGCTGAACGGGGAATAAAGTGCTTCATGCGGGAGACGTGAACAATTTCTGCACTACGACGACGGCGGTCCGCAACGGAGTGAAGTGGAGTGACTAGATAGTTCACTGCAGAAGTTTGTTGTAGGACTGTGTAGGGCCCAATGTATCACTGAAGAAATTTCTCGCAAAGCCCAGGGGTTCGAACCGGCATCCATAGGAGGACTTAGTCTTCAGGATGGACGGCAATGTCGCGGTGTTTACTGTCGCAGCGTAATTTTCTTTCTTCTTGGGTAGCGGCGGTGTTGCGACGAGCAATTTCACGGCAGTGTGCAACTCGAGACACACACACACACACACACAGAGAGAGAGAGAGAGAAGAGAGAGAGCAAGCAAGAAAGAAAGAGACACCGAAAAGAAAAGTTGTACACCAGGCAAAGACAAAAACTCCTAAGCGCTCCTCGGAAAAGCACGCTTTATCGACGAGGATGCGCGTTTTTACATTGCCGAATGACGAAAATTTTTCAATGATCGCCCCAAACACCCACTGGGTGAAACCTGCTCCAAACTCTGGGGTGCGAGCCAAGTGGCACGATCCCGAATGAAGAGCTGTGGTGCCCCATTCCTCTAAGACTCGCGGCTCACATGCAACTGAAACCGTTGTCACGAAACGTGAATTCTCACTGCTATGCCACCCGGCCCAATGCAAGGCGCGGGCTTATTACTACGCCCTGCGTTATCAAAATTGCGAAGACGTCCTCTACGTCAACACTGCAGTCGGTCTACTCAAAGGAACGGCCACGACTGCTGCCATGACGGAGGACAGACGCATTACCATCTCTGCCTCAGTTAAAACAGCTTGAACCAATGTGGCTGAGGGGGTCGCATTAGCCCTAGCAGTGGTGCATGCGGCCGCGGATTCTACCATTACAGAAATCTACACAGATTACCCAAGTGCATATTGTTACTTCCTTCAAGGCATAGCGCCTGAGACGGTCGCACACATTTTACAAAACATCCCTTTGCTTCCCCATCTGGTGACCATCACGTGGGTGCCTGGGCATGAGTGTGTCCCCGGGACGAGCGCATGAATGCGCAAGTCTGAGGACTTTCCTTCCAGACCCTGGACGACCACTCACCCAACCCCATGGAAAAAAATGTCACAGTTTCGCCCTAAGGGCGAAGCAATGAATGCGATAGCAACACAGCAATGTCATATGAAGTAAGGTGAGCAGCTTTGGTAGCAATATGAATTGTAGTAAACATGAGCTGATTAAGTAAGCAGGTGTGCTGCGGTGTAAGTAGACCGACATGAAGAGAGACTCGATGACCACGAGAAGGCGCGTGTGAAACGGTGGTGTTGATGAGAAGCGCTTCCCATGGGCAGCGCGTGCGAAGGGACACACCTGTAGCGCTGCACTGCCGATTCGGGCAGCATTGCATGTGTAGCGTGTGTTGGAAAATGTGGCCCGACTATTACTAACTGAATGAACTATGACAAGGAAGTCTAGCACGGCTGTGGACGGCACGAAGGACGCCGACAGGAAGACACAACAGCGTAGGTTTCGCCAGGCGCACCAGGAACAGCGTCGAGCACGAGCCCCACTACAGTAGCGCTGGCGATTCGGCTGCGGAGCTCTACAGAGCTCTACACGACGCACTTCTTCTTCCTTACTTCTTCCCCCCTCGCTGAAGATGGAGCCGCACAGGAGGCCTAAGGCGTCGTGAGGACGAAGGGCTCGTGATACGGCTTGAGCCGATCGACGTGGACAGTTTCGCGGCCTCGGCGACGCAGGTCCGTAGGGGGCGTCAGAGGTTCGATGACGTAGTTCACCGGAGAAGTTTGCTGCAGAACCCGGTAGGGTCCATGGTATCGAGATACAAACTTGGAGGAGACACCTGATGTCGAAGTAGGAGGCACCCACAACCAAATGAGAGCGTCAGGCGAAAACTGGGTGTGGGGGCTCCCGTCATCATGACGAAATTTCTGTAGCGCTTGTTCTTGCGTTGTAAGGGAGCGAGCTAGTTGCCGACATTCTTCTGCATACCGGGCGGCTTCTGAAACCAGTGTACCCTCTGATAAGTCGGGACGGTAAGGAAGAATAGTGTCAATGGGAAATGACGGTTCTTGGCCATACAGAAGAAAGAAGGGAGAAAAGCCCGTCGTTGCCTGGGGTGCCGTATTGTAGGCGTACGTGACATAGGGAAGGATGATGTCCCAGTTGGTGTGGTTGGAGGCGACATACATCGAAAGCATGTCGCCAAGAGTTCGGTTAAAGCGTTCTGTCAATCCATTTGTTTGCGGGTGATATGCGGTGGTACAGCGATGAATAATGCGGCACTCAGTGAGAAGTTCTTGAAGGACATCGGCGAGAAAGACGCCGCCGCGGTCGCTCAGTAGTTCGCGGGGAGCGCCGTGACGTAGAACGAAGCGTTGAAGCAGGAAGGAGGCAATGTCACGAGCCGTCGCGGCTGGTAGAGCAGCCGTTTCGGCATACCTCGTGAGGTGGTCTATAGCTACAATGACCCAGCGATTGCCAGCAGCTGTGTATGGAAGAGGCCCGTATAGGTCTATTCCAACCCGGTCAAAGGGTCGTGAGGGGCATGGCAAAGGTTGCATTGGTCCAGAAGAGCGGCAAGAATCAGGCTTGCGGCGTTGACATTCTGTGCAAGAGCGAATGTACTTTTGCACAAATGTATACATACCGCGCCAATAAAACCTATGACGTAGTCTGGTGTAGGTCTTAAAGAGACTAGCGTGTGCACACTGAGGGTCGGCGTGGAAAGCGGCGCATACATCGGTGCGGAGCTGCCGGGGTATTACAAGCAGCCATTTGCGGCCGTCGGAACTGTAGTTACGGCGATAGATGATGCCGTCGCGGATGGCGAAGTGCGAAGCTTGCCAGCGTAGTGCTCGGGATGGTGGGCGTTCAGGTGAATCAGAGAAGTAATCTATCAAAGATGAAATCCAGGAGTCCTTGCGCTGCTCCAAAGCCATGTCGACAGAAGCGAATGGGGGAAGTGGGTCGTCTAGGACGGAGACACTGACAATGTCGGTGTGGACAGGCGAGCGCGAAAGAGCATCGGCATCGGCGTGCTTCTTGCCTGAGCGGTAGACAACCCGGATGTCGTACTCTTGGAGCCTCAGCGCCCAGCGGGCTAGGCGGCCACAGGGATCCTTGAGGGACGACAACCAGCAAAGTGCGTGGTGATCGGTGACAACATCGAAGGACCGGCCGTACAGGTATGGACGAAATTTTGTAATGGCCCAGATGATCGCTAGACATTCTTTCTCCGTGACTGAATAATTTGCTTCGGCTTTCGTAGGAGTGCGGCTCGCGTAAGCAACGACATAATCTTGGTAGCCGGGCTTTCGCTGGGCCAGCACAGCGCCAAGACCAACGCCGCTAGCATCCGTATGGATTTCCGTGGGAGCAGTTGGATCAAAATGGCGCTGTATCGATGGTGTTGTAAGCAGGAGACGTAGCGTCGCGAAGGCCTCGTCGCAAGCCGGGCACCACGCGGAAAGATTGGTATCTCCCTTAAGTAGCTCTGTCAGCGGTGCCATTATCGAAGCGAAATTTCGAATGAAGCGGCGGAAGTACGAGCAGAGGCCAATGAAACTACGCAAGTCTTTTAGAGACGTTGGCCTTGGGAATTCTTTAACAGCACGGAGCTTTGCGGCATCGGGGAGAACGCCGTCCTTCGACACGACATGTCCGAGAATTGTCAGCTTCCGTGCCCCAAAGTGACATTTTTTCAGGTTGAGTTGGAGGCCAGCGTCACTGAGACAGCGTAAAACCTGCTCCAAGCGATCAAGGTGAGTAGGAAAATCTGGTGCAGACACTACTACATCGTCCAAATAACACAAGCACGTGTTCCATTTGAGGCCTCGAAGAATAGTATCCATCATCCGCTCAAAAGTCGCGGGCACGCTGCAAAGGCCGAATGGCATCACATGAAATTCGTATAAGCCATCTGGTGTGATGAAAGCTGTTTTAGGCTTATCGTCTGCAGCCATAGGCACCTGCCAATAACCAGAGCGTAGATCGAGGGAGGAAAAGAACTCTGCACCTTGTAAGCAGTCTAAGGCGTCATCAATCCGTGGCAATGGATAAACATCCTTTCGGGTTATTTTGTTTAGGCGACGGTAGTCCACGCAAAAGCGGATCGAGCCATCCTTCTTTTTAACTAAAACAACTGGCGATGGCCATGGACTGTCGGATAGTTCAATGACGCCACGCTTGAGCATTTCACCTACTTGCTCATCAATGACGCGTCGTTCTGTCAAAGATACGCGGTATGGTCGCTGCCGTAGCGGTGAGTGAGCACCGGTGTCAATCCGGTGACATACAGTCGTCGTTCGACTCAGAGAAGTGCTATGGCTGTCAAAAACAGGGTGAAATTTGTCGAGGAGACGAAGGAGGTCATGGTGCTGCTTGGGGTTTAAGGCGTTGTCAATGACGTGACTGAAAACGTCTTCAGGCGATGTGGCAGGTACGGGACAACCGGAGAGGGTGTTGACCTCGGACGATCCATTAGGAAGTTCCAACGCGGGAATGGTGTCGTAAGGCTCCACAGTGCCGAGAGATTCACCGCGAAGCAACGTAATTGGGAATGGGAAATGGTTGTAGACAGGAAGGTGAGTCGCACCTGCTTGAAGGCCAAGCAGCGCGGTTGGGAGTGGTGAGATGTGGCGACGAACGAAAGCAGTGGAAGGTGTGAAGAGTACGGTAGAGTCGGAGGCAATGGAACAGGATACAGGCGCCAGAACGGATGCGTGCGGAGGTATCTGGATGTCGTCAGTGAGGGATAACTTGGTGCAGGAAAGCGAAACGTCGTCAGATATGGCATTGCCAAGCGAAGAGAAGGCGACTTCTACACGGGAGCAATCAATAACAGCTTGGTGACGAGAGAGAAAATCCCAACCTAAAATAATATCGTGGGAACAGTGGGGAAGAACGACGAACTCGACGATGTAGAGCACTCCTTGAATTTAAAGTCTGGCGGTGCACGCAGCCACCGGCTGGACGTGCTGTGCTGTGCGCCCTGCGGAGTAATGGACCGAAGAAAGGCGTCATAACTTTTCGTATTGAGCGGCATAGGTTTTCGGCAATCACAGATATGGCGGCACCTGTGTCAATGAGGGCAAGCACAGAGACACCTTCAACAGCGACATCAATAACGTTGGGCGGCGAAAGAAGAGGGCTTGAGCGTTGCGACGATGACGCAGTTTTTGCCTCGGGAACTGCGCCACTTAGTTTTCCGTGTCAGCGGTAGAGGGACGTCGGCGCATCAGGGAGAGCGAGTGACGACGAGGAGAAGGAGAACGGCGGTCAGAAACTGGGCGAAGGCTAGGGCGGGGAAGAGGTAAATCGCGGTCTGGAGCGTAAGACAACGGATGGTCGTACGCTGCTGTGCGTGGGTCGTCATGTGGATGAAGTGGACGGCGGCGGCACAGGCGTGCAACCTGTCCGGGAATACCACACGAATAGCAGATGGGCCGATTGTCTGCTGTGCGCCAGGGATTAATTGCTCGATGGACTGGAGGTCGTGGTGGCGGGGAAGTAAAAACAGGGCTAGGCATCGGAGGCGGAGCCCGGAACGTCGGTGGGCGTGGTCGTGCGACGGCGTCGGCGTAAGTCAGGGGGGCGGTGAGTTGAGGCGCCCGCTCCAGAGGAAGGACCTCGGACACTTGTTCTTCTATGACGTGTCGTAGGGTCAGACTAAAGGACGAACTGGACTCCGGCAGGTTGGAGATAAGGGAGAGCTGGCGAGCAACTTCTTCCCGGACGAAAGCCTTGATCTGCAAGAGGAGGTTGGAATCGTGAAGAGGAGAGGTCAAGCCGGACAACAATTCCTGATGGGGAATAAGACGGCGGGTGAGGAGGCGTTGACGGCGGAGCTCATCATAGCTTTGGCAGAGTTCAATAACTTGGCCAACAGTCGAGGGGCTTTTTGAAATGAGCATCTGAAACGCATCCTCGTCGATGCCCTTCAGGATATGCTTGATTTTATTGCCCTCCGTCATGGATGCATCGACGCGTTTGCAGAGAGCGATGACATCTTCGATGTAGCTCGTAAAGGTCTCACCAGGCTGCTGAGAGCGCGACTGCAGACGCTGTTCGGCACGAAGCTTTTGAACAGCAGGGTGGCCGAAGACCTCGCTGAACTTTGTCTTGAACACAGTCCAGCTTGGGACTTCGCTTTCGTGGTTGCGAAACCACAAGTGGCCAATTCCGGTAAGGTAAAAAGGGACGGTGGTCAATTCCGTGGTGTCATCCCACTTGTTGTTAAGACTGACACGTTCGTATGATGATAGCCAGTCATCAACGTCGTGGTCATCAGCACCGCTAAAGATGGGAGGGTCCCGCTGACGGAGTGTGCCTGGGCATACGGAGGACTGGGGAGCAGGTGGTGGTACGCTCGTGGCGCTTGCGGAGGTCATGATGGCAGGGAGGATTCGGCTGCGCAATTCCAGGATTACAGGAGACCCAGCAAACCTCCACCAATTATGGCAAGGAAGTCTAGCACGGCTGTGGACGGCACGAAGGATGCCGACAGGAAGACACAACAGCGTAGGTTTCGCCAGGCGCACCAGGAACAGCATCGAGCACAAGCCCCACTACAGTAGCGCTGGGATTCGGCTGCAGAGCTCTACACGACGCACTTATTCTTCCTTACAGAACAAGCGTGGTGTGAGCGCGCACAAACAAACATGAATAGATCACACTGAATGACTGCAGACAACGACTGTCAAAATGCTGGCAGCAAGCAGCGGGCGAAGGTACGTGCGGTCTATCGCTGCAACGGAAACTGAGCGGCGGATGCACAGCGCATACAGAGGTCAAAGCCGTGTGAAGATAAGAGCCGGTGCGGGCGAGCGACGAGCGCGGTTGTTGGCAGAGTAGAAGTGCCCCCCCGCCGCTCCCTTCGGCGCTAGCTTCTCGCTTCCTTGCTTGCGCGTGGGAGATTTAGTGCGTTCGCTCTCCGTGATAGCGCGCGTCCCCGTACGCTTCCGCTCGAGCATACGGCACGCGGCGAAGATTTTATCTATACGGAACCTCACGGCGACGGTGACGCCGAGGGCAGAAATCCGGTTGAAGTGCCCATATAATTGCTATTGCAATAAAACCAGGAGGGGGGATCTACACCTACCACCAGATTACCACGTATTACAGAAAATGTCGACGAGGTTTGCCTCCCCCTCACTATTCCCTTACGCCCCCCCCACATCAGAGGTTCAATCTGGCGCCAGATCTACACCAAGGCACTTATTTCCCCCTATCTGGCACATTTAGTTTACCCTGGTCTCCATAATTCACAATATACCACCTGCCGAGCGCCTCGGGCAGATCTTTTCCACTGTTTGTGGAGCTGCCTGAAGCCCATGGCGGTGGAACCTATTCCCAACCCTTCCTTTTCCTAATGGGAGGCCGATCTTCGGGCCACTTGCTTGGATGACCAGCTCTGGCTCGTGGACCCGGCCTGCCTAGAGATGTCAGCTAGAGGGCTCCCGAACATCTAGTGGCCCAACCACGTTTAAATAGAGCAAATAAAGTTTTATCATCATCCACCCATCCACCTGGCGTGCAGCCACTTTGCATTAAATTATGCTATCGTCCTTATGCTATTTTTAAAAATGAGGCTATTTAAAAAAAGAAAAGACCATAACATTTAATTTACAACTTGATGGATTTATATACCATATGTTGATGAGCTAGTTAGTTAGTACGGGAAGAACAAACCGCTAAAACTGAGACCAAACAAAAACAAGACCGCTGACGGACTGTCTTGTGTCTTCTTGGTTTAGCACCGTGTTTAGCATAGTGTTGTTTGTTTTTCCAAGCATTTATATAAGCAGCAATGTTTACGAACACATGGTGAACAGCGTAATGCATTTTGGATATATTCTGCACATGCCAAGATATGTATTTTACAACCACCATATTCTCGTCCGCAGATGAGCAGAAGAATGTACCTTTGTGAACTTCACCTTTACCATTCCAAATCCCACTACTCTATCTTCTAGGTTTCAGTGCAGCAAAGGGTCTTGAATGGCAACAATATACATTCCCTCTCGGCAGATAGGTGAGGGATCAGTAACAATGAAGACAAAAAATTTTCGCATAACTACTAGGAAGGCCTTTGAGCTCGCGTGGAGTGTCTGTGGAGGAGAATTCGTGGTTAGCAAATGCCACACAGCCGGGCACGACAGCAAACTTGGATTTTTGCAAATGGTCCAAAAATACGCCATCTATCCATTTTTCGTGAACAGTAAAAGGACTGGCATTTTCTTCAATCATTACTTGATGCAGAAAAAGTAAGGAGAACGAAAGGCGCTAGAAAGAAAGGGAAAGAGCAGAAAGAGGCCTGTTGCAGCCTAGGTGAAAGCGGAGACAAGCATTGTTTTCAGATCTTCTAGTGAGTGGTTCGGCCACAGCTACATATGAAGGATGGTGCGCACTATCATACAAGTCACCTATTGCTCAATCGCGCTTCCTGCGTTGTGCCCATGCTATATTCTATATTTAAAATACAGGAACAAAGCATTGCACCAAAATTTGGATAGTATCATATGATGCAAGTTTCACTCACTTTCCGTGTGTTGCTGCCCGACTTGTTTGAAGAGATGTTTGGAAGAATTTGCAATCGTAATACTGCACTCATCATCACGCGACGCATATTGTTATTTAATCACACTCGGGAATGAATGAGGCAGACAGACTGAAGCAGGGCTGCTTTCTATGTTAGAAGCCTTTCTCAAAATTATGGCATCCGTAGTTCACAGTAACATAAGGGCTAACAGGTCTGAGAGATTTGAAAGTCTTCTGTCTCCTGACACCCGGCTGTTCTGAAGACTGCAGAGATTGGCTCTCAGCAGCAAGCAGCACCTGTTACGACGGGGCAGGTGAGCAATTGGGCAGTGACGAGACACTCTTCCTATTGCTCCCCACTCTGTTCTTGCTTCATTGCAGTACCATCTCTTCCTGGCCAATGTCAGCCATCACCACCAGCAAAATTATCTTTCTTTCAAATGTACTTACTTTCTCCACCATCAGATGGGAGTTTTTGCCTATTTGTTCTTGGCGTGATGGCAAAGATGTTTTGTGCATGTGCATGAAAGAGGGGATCGCCCCCATGACGCACCCTCACCCCCACCCTTTCGAACTACCACTAGCCCACAATTTGCTTTCACATTCAACGTTTGCCTTTCATCCATGCCACTCCTTCTGAGCTTATTGTTCTATGGGAAAGGGGGTCGGAAAATGTCAGGGAGAAGGGGTTTTCAGCACCTAATCCCCACCCCTTGGCTACGCAAAATGCTAGCTGCTATACTCATCAGGTCCATCCTAGAGGGCAGCACAAGTAGGAAACAGACAGAAAAAGTTCGCAGTTTTGCCCTGAAAGGTGAAGCATCGATTGCGATAGCAAATTAGTAGTCAGCTATACGAAGTAAGGATAGTAGTTTTATCAGCCGTATAAAGTTGTAAATGTTCGCTTACTAACTAAATTAACAAGCATAGTGTCACGCACGCGTAAGCCAACATGAACACATCTCGCTCGATGACGGCAGAAACTCGCTGTCAAAACGCTGGACTGAGGAAGCAGCAGCAAGCGAATTGACCTTCATGCTGTCTCTTGCTTCAACGTGAACTAAGCTGCGAAAACACAGCACACACGAAGCTATCAGCACTCGCACTCTGTCCCCTTCGCAGATCACTTTCAAGATGGGGCCCACACGGCCGCGCCATACCCAGCAGCCGCCGGAGTACAACATCCCTCCCCCAGGTGCCTTGTGCACGACGGAAGATAGCGCATTTCCTCCCTGCATTCCTCCCTTGCACGCACAAGATTGAGCTGCCATCGTCAGCGCACCCTCGCACCTTTCACTTGCACATCAGCATATGGTGCACCGCGACAATGTTATCACCCTTGGACTTTATACAGAACATTGCAGTGATGGCGACGGCGACGGCAGAAATGCGCCTGGAGTGTCCATATAATTGCTATCGCAATAAAACATGAAGAGGTAGTAATAATCGAAGCGAAAAGGATGAGAAACATAGCCATAGTGAATGTTATGCGGATAACAAATATAATGCAGTACGAGGTGTACGGAAAAAGGGGTAATCATTTCCTAGCTTGCATTTGCTTGCTCAGTGCCGTGATCAAATCTGAAGCACAGTCGAGACTTGAAGACTAACTCATACTGTGGGTTACAGGAGAAATGGTAAAGACAATAAATGAATGCCTGGATTACACAAGTGCAAGCTCTCAACTGGTATTTTTATCCAAAGATAAAGTAATTCATAATAAACATCTCTTGCAAGTGCCATCTGGTAGCGAAAAAGTTATAAAAAAAAAAAAAGAAACCTCAGCAAGAACATGCGAGCTGGCTTTTATAGCTACCAGTGAGTTTTGTGCTGCACAGTTGTGGCTACGGACCACATTCATGGTCACCCGAATGTCAGTCAGCCGTGTATCTTGTTTAGAGAAAAAGAATATCCATACCTGTGCAGCACATATTTTAGGACTGACATTCAGGAAAAGCCAACTGTTGCTAGTTTTCATTTTTTTTTGTTTAGTGCATGCACGGGCGTATCCAGGTTTTTGTCTGAGGGGGGGGTCAGCTTCTGTCAATGATGATGAAAGTAGCCTTTCTTATTTACCGAAATGGACCGTTTCTTCTCATGATAAACCCGCTTCGTATACGGCTAGTGCAACAGCTGTAGCGAAGCCAGGTATCGGTTTCTCCGAACTTATAGGAAAAGAACGTTGCCCAACACAGCCATGCGCTTGGCGGCTGTGCTTGATAATATATCTAAGTCTGTATTGTTTCTGATAATAAAATTTGGGATGATCTGTTGCAGATACGTCATAGGTGCGTAAGCACGGGTCCGTCTTGGGAGTTCTGCTGGGACACCTTGATTTCCTTAAAAGCATGAATTGCTGGGATAGTTGGTTCATGTTCTAAAGTGAAAAAAAAAAAAAAAAAAAAAAAAAAAAACAGCGAAAACCAAGGCGCAGGACCAGAAGGAGGCACAGAGTCGCTTGACTTACAACTGATTTATTTGAAGCATCCACGCACTTTTATACACCGGTTTTCCTGCGCTATCACATGTGGCAGATCAGTATTTAAATGTTTTTAGTGCCTGTTCAAAGAACATGGTTTTTACCAATGACGTACCAGGTGACAAGAGCATTTGGTTCCTAGATTTAGAACTTACGTTTTCACCTGACGGACACATGTGTTGGAAACAGTGGTGCACCGCCGGGGGGGGGGGAGGGAGGGGGGGAGTTTCAGGGGTTGTAACCCCCCCTGAGGCCGACTTAACCACCCCTTTTGTTTAACCCCTTTTCTTTCCTTGCGCATTTGAGTACTGCAACAAGATATAAGACGCGCAATCGTCTCACACTCGCACAAAGCGCATTGTTTGACAATTTCCCGTGAAGAAAATGAAATTACTGCTGTTTAGATGGTATTGGCAAACTGTCAACCCCCCCTGGCAGAGATCCTGGGTGCGCTACTGGTTGGAAATATGCTCGCAGGTCTAAAAAGGCACTTTTGCCTTTTGGGTCTGCCCACTCAAAGTTAATTAAACGCAGCATTGCTAATATGTGTTTCATGAACGCACTGAAGAAAAGTTGCCCGCACGTTATGCAGCAAAGTCTTGCGGAGCAGGTGAATCGGCTAAAAGCTTCCGGTTTTCCTTCATCTGTTCTGTTGACGGTTGGTGAAACTTTGGCAAGAAAAATGAAGAAAGCGCGTGAAAATTCAGATTGCCTATTAGAAGAGACAAGACACATTGAGGTGATTCCCTACTTCCATAAAATTTCCCACGGGCTGAAAAGAGTGTCCCAAAAATTCGGTGTTAACTTGGTGTTTTCAGCTCCCCCGCAAGCTTTCTGGCCTTTGTGCCCGCATCTCCGGCCGTGAACGAGCTTCAGCCTGCAAAACCAAGCACCAAACAGAGTTCACTAAGTGCGCCGTGGGGGTGGTTTATTCAATCCCCAAGGCTTGTGGGAAAGTATATATCGGCCAGACAGGACAGTGCTTAAATGAACGCCTCAGAGAACACGACAACACACTTCGATCGGGTACAGGGAGCAACTTGGTGTTGCATGTGAAAGATTGTAACCGTTCTCGCCTTTGTTTTATACGTACCTGCCAAGTTCGGAGAAACAAAATCCGGGAGATCCTCCAACCGGGCGGGGGGGGGGGGGGGGGTCAGTCGTTTATACAACCCCCCCCCCCCCTCCCCCCCCCCTCCCTCCCTAAGTTGATGTTTCCAAGTACTCCCAGAAGAACTTCATTACAATTTTATTTATAGATATACAAATGACCACATGTACATCAAGGTCTAAATTTTGCAAGCATTTCGTTGTAGCTAATTTTGCCTTCAAAAATTCTTTAAAATTTAATTCTATTCTCGGGTCTTGCGTCCCACAACCACCATCTGATTATGAGGCACGCCGTAGTCTTTAAAATTTAATTCTATTCTCGGGTCTTGCGTCCCACAACCACCATCTGATTATGAGGCACGCCGTAGTGGGGGAACTCCGGATTAATTTCGACCACTTGGCGGTTCTTTAACGTGCACCTAAATATAAGGTACACGGGTGTTTTTGCATTACGCAGTCAACGAAATATGGCCGCCGCGGCTGACGTTTGATCCCGCGAGGTTTGAGCAGCACAATGCCAAATCCACTAAGCAACCACGACGGGTGTTCAAAAATTCTTCAGATAATGAATGATTGTAAGAAATTCCATTTCTTTCACATTTTGGAAGGTTGACATTTCCCAGCGGTCTTGAACGAGCAACACATGGACGAGCGGCACTGCATCCTCATATTTTTGACCATGTTAAATTGCTGCTCGCACTCTGCATTTCTCTGTGGTATCAACAAAATACCTAGCGTCACTTCGGCTGAGTACTATATTAAAAATACTTGAAGATACTTTTTGCGCTGGCGCTCCTTGCTTTTAAAGCCATGACTGACCGTAGGCCTACGCAATGCCAGAGCGGCTGACGCCGAGGAGAACGATGGAGAGTCTAGTGCTGCTAGTTGCGGAAGGCAGCATTCGCTGGCTAGCTTACCGAGACTAGGACCACTAAGGCACCCAACAACCCCGTCAGCATAAGGAGCGGCTCTGTGGTTAACGAAATAGTGCATGTATCATCATCATCATCATTAGCCTATATTTTATGTCCACTGCAGGACGAAGGCCTCTCCCTGCGATCTGCAATTACCCCTGTCTCGCGCTAGCGTTTTCCAACTTGCGCCTGCAAATTTCCTAACTTCATCATCCCGTCTGGGTTTCTGCCAACCTCAACTGCGCTTTCCTTCTCTTGGTATCCATTCTGTAACCCTAATGGTCCACCGGTTATCCATCCTATGCATTACATGGCCTGCCCAGCTCCATTTCCTCCGCTTAATCTCAACTAAAATATCGGCTATCCCCGTTTGTTCTCTGATCTACACCGCTTCTTCCTGTCTCTTAACGTTAGTCCAAAGATTTTTCGTTCTATCACTCTTTGTGCGGTCCTTAACTTGTTCTCGAGCTTCTTTGTTAGCCTCCAAGTTTAGGCCCCATATGTTAGCACCAGTAGAATGCAATGATTGTACACTTTTCTTTTCAACGACAGTGGTAAGCTCACAGTCAGGATTTGGCAATGCCTGCCGTATTAGCCCCGAGAACGACCTACAGGGGCGCTGGTGACGTCAGGGCACGGACTCGCGCCTGTCGTCTGCTGCCATTCGGGCACTGTCCGGGCGCCTGCTGCAGTGTTTCCGTTTGTTCGCTGTCATTACCTGTGCTTGTATACTTATTACGGTCATCCCAAATACATTTTTACGACGTCTTCATTCGCGCAAACTTATTCAAAGAGCTTATTTTTTAGACGACAATTTATTTCTCAAGGGCAACGCTACAATGCCAGCCGAAGGAGCTCAGACCAGCCCATTGCACGTTTTTCATGCGCGGATCTAGACTTTGCAGATTGAGGGACTAATGAAAAAGCATAAATAGCACGTGACTAATAAGAGCATAAACGCAAGAACATATCACATAGGAATCCAGTTAGGATACCATACCTGCAGTGGTGCAACGAGCATGTCACTGCATGCTACATATGACTGCTACATTTACCTTAATTTTAACCCATTAAAACGTGCCCGTTTATGACGAGTAGCGCATGATATTATATCTAATTTTTCATTTCGCAAACGCTCGACAATAACACGAGGACCTGAATCTGCAGTTTAGATTCAATCAGCACCGCTTGTTTCTTTAATTGCTTCTCAAAATTAGGCCGTTCTTCATCGGTTAATTTTAATTTGCGGTAATTTGAAGTAAAGGTAATGAGGCTTACAGCTATTTGCAGAATACGCAAAGGAATGTACCAATATTTATTCACGGTTCCTTGCTACACGTTCAACTCACTTGTGCAATTTACTGCCGCTTGTTTCTTGAGGAATAGACATCATGAATCTGTTTGGCGAACTGACACAGGCTGCTAGGCTCAAATTTTTTATTGAAATATGCCTTTTGGACCGTATGGCTGCAGCTAGAAAGAAGCCTAAGCCTCATTCATTAGTAGTATGGGGCTTATTGAAGATATCATTATTCCCCTGTGGAGGTCAAAAATCAAGTGAATTCATTTGAGGCTTGTGGTGTCTTCTGTATGAGGCGGGTATGTGAGGTTCTCTTTTATGCAATCACGAAGTGAATAGTTCTCAGTTTGTGTAGTTGGACAACGCAGGATCGAGATATGGTGAGGCAGAAGGCGTTTGAATTTTCCTCTTCAGCGCAGCCTACAGCGAGCAGGATATACAGCGCAGCCTATAGGCTGCGCTGTATATCCTCGAGTATAACATAGGCATTGCAATTGGCGCTTAAAGAACTGCTTCATGATTTCAATTTGAAGTTGTAGTGAACTGATGGGTTTCGAGAATAATGCATCGTCGCAATATCGACAGTCGGTAGATTTATTTGCATAAGGGCTGTGCCATGATGTCGATAAAGGCAACTGAGGGTCACTATGAAACATTTTCTCGCTTGTAATTTATAGGCTCTCGATCTTAACCACGAAACTGCTCTTTCAGGTGATTGCTGTTATGGTATTCCTAAAGTATATACATACTATACGTGACGCGCCGTCGTGTTAACAGCCATGAGCAATGCGTTTCCTGGGTGCCTGTTT
Source organism: Dermacentor silvarum (assembly GCF_013339745.2). Lineage (NCBI taxonomy): Eukaryota > Metazoa > Arthropoda > Arachnida > Ixodida > Ixodidae > Dermacentor > Dermacentor silvarum. The sequence goes on from NC_051155.1 coordinate 254,580,605, forward strand.
CAGAGAACAGTGAAAGTATTAGCAAACGTTTTTATACAAAATGCGCGCCTAACTTTTCCTTTTACGCATTAATAAAGTACCCATATTTGACTAGAACAACTCACCATAGTAATAAGAATCATCATAAAAGATTCGCTGTGCAGTTTCCTTCTAACACGCTTTTATAATATTGACATCAAATACCAATACCAAGCTTTTTCTTCCTTGTGAAATGCAATGTCTCTCATAGCTAAGCACTAAGGGAATGTTAAGTGTTTTGCGGAGCATCATACATAACTTCGTGTGTTGAAATTGCAGACATTCTTTTTACGCAAAGTTTATGGACAGACACTGTGCATATACGCATTGCAAAACCAGTAGACCCCTTCAATGCTACATACCTGGCGATATCCACGCCGCAAATTTTCACGACTCGCGGTTTTGAAGAAGAAACTGCCGTTCAGGCAAGACAGTAAAAAGAAGCCGACATATATGTCAATAAGTACGGTTCGAGCCACCAATACTCCAAGCATGCATGAAGGGAACGAGCGCGCGCAGCAACCGAGCGAGCACCATCCTGTCCGTGACGTCACTTGTAGAGGGCGCCACTCCAAGTTCTCGCCGGTAATATGCACTCCAACCCAATTTTATTCTTCTGTAGAGAGAGAGCAAGGAGAGGAAAGGCAGGGAGGTCAACCAGAAGAGCATCCGGTTTGCTACCCTACACTAGGGGTGAGAGAAAGGGGGAATAAATTTCTTTCTCGTGATCAGGGTCCTCTATGAGCAACTGACCTAGATAAACGTACTCCTTTACAGACTCTAGAGGCTGACTGGCAATCCTGAATTCTTGTTCCCTTGCCAGGCATGGAACATTATCTTTGTCTTCTGCATATTCATCTTCAACCCAATTCTTACACTTTCTCGATTAAGGTCCTCAATCATTTGCTGTAATTCGTCTCCACTGTTGCTGAACAGGACAATGTCATCTGCAAACCGAAGGTTGCTGAGATATTCGCCGCTGATCCTCACTCCTAAGCCTTCCCAGTCTGAGAGCTTGAATACTTCTAAGCATGCAGTGAATAGCATTGGAGAGATTGTGTCTCCTTGCCAAACCCCTTTCTTGATAGGTAACTTTCCTGATAGGTAACTTTTCTGTATGTATAGTGCATGTATAGGGTTTCCCTACTACTTTCTTAACAATGTTTTGTGCGATGAACTTCTAACTGGATTAGATTGGGATGAATTTTTAATTTTTTTGCCAATGTGGCCTGACAAAGCGCTGGACACGGGACACAGCAGCAATTTCTGGGAGGTTTTCCTGTCAATCGTACAACCGGAAGAAATGGTCCAAATCCGGGAGTCTCCCAGGTAAACCGGGAGAATTGGCAAGTATGTTTATAGCACTAGCATCATCAGCAGGAGGAAGTCTAAGCATGAGCGCGAACTGCTTGAAGCGTCTTCAAGCAGTTCGCGCTCATGCTTGGAAAAGAACGAGTGGGTTTGCATAAGCGACCCTTCCGTGCTTATCACAGAGAAAGAGCGGCGGTTTTTATCGGGGTTTGTTTGACTTCTTCAATGTGTCTGATTGGTTTCCTTCGTCTGCACGTGAGCTTGTGCAGGAAAAGCGGTGTATAAAAGTACGTGGATGCTTCAAATAAATCAGTTGTAGGTCCAGCGACTGTTTGTGCGTGTGCCTCCTTCTGGTCCTGCGTCTTGGTTTTCGCTGGGTTTTTTTCTTTTTTTTTTCGCTTTAGATTTACTTAAGAAGCTTCTTTGTGTTCGGCTGAGACACCTTCGTTTGCTTTGGAGGACTAACGCTTCCGTGCCAACCACTACGCTGGTTGGTTATGACATGCGAATCACCATGTATGAAGACTCAAGACGCCACCTACAAGAAGAAAGATGTGGCGTAGTAGCCGAGAGCGCGAGCCAGCGTCTTTTTCTTCATGTTTTGTTTCCCATGACATCATCCTTTTACACAAGGCGCGTATCTGCTCCCGTTTCTTTAAAGTTTTGTTTACCACGCGACGCCATTCTAGGCCCGCACGCTGGCCTTGGCCGCTGACATCACGCCCCCCCCACTGCAGCCGCAGCTCGAGGCTTCGCCTGCTCCGCGAGAATGCCCACATTGGCAAACATATCCGGCAGATTTGAGCCTATGCCTATAATGTACGACAATAAAACAGTGCGAAGTTATAATGCAAAACTTGTAGCATATGAATGGTACTGTGCTTGTACTGGATATTGTCAACGTGTAACTGTTATCACAATGAGCGTTACAGTTATAAAAGTTGCCTATGCGTATTTCTTAGTTTGGTTGTTAGTTGTTATTTATATATGAACATCTCAGCGAGATATATTTTTCATTAAGCAGGTTGGTCGCGGAACCACCTTATTGTGAAATTGAAAGCTGCACACTCTTCCTGAAGAACAGATGAGTTGTAAAAAGAGTACAGGGAGAGTGACTCCTTTGAATAAGGGGGACACAACACTCAACTCTCAAAAATAAACAGTGCACAGCTTAACAGTTTAATATTTTATTATAGTTTATCACAAAGAATGAAAGCAACACGGGAATAAAGCAACATATAACAAGACATTACTGCTGCATTTGTGCACGGTTTGCTCCCTGACAATCCACGCAGGGCAACAGCGAGAGGTGATGAGTGGACCTTGCTTCGTTTATATTTAATTGACAAAGGCTCAATCGTCATACATTTGAGGTAAGGGCTGGGTAGTTCGTTCACTATTGTATAAACGCACGATACAATTTATGTCACATACAGATTGCGTAACTGCATGGTATGAAGTTTTTGGTGTAAAACTAGCTAGAACTCGCGTGAAGCACAAAAAAAAAAATATTGTGAGCCATTCACTCTGTGAAAGTGGATGACGAGTGAAGCTGTTTGGCACACAACACAGAGGCCTCCCCATTACTACGGCAGAAGAGAAGTGAAATTCAAAATGAAGAAGGCAACTTATCTTTCTGGTTTTTTATATACATTCGTGTGGACTTACATGAAGGAAAAGAAAACCCGTAAAACAAAGAGCGTAGTTATACACTTTTTGGTATGCATAATTACCTTTGCTGGCTTCAGTGTCTTGAAATGAACGCTTGGACACAGGATAAAAAATTACGGGGGATGCTTAGAACATTCTAAGAATGTAAAGGCGAAAGCCTATTTGTACCCATAGCGATGTGGAATGAAGCTCCGAGCCCACGCGGCGACGTATACAAGGCGCGCGAGCGCGCTGCGAGCGTGCCGCTGCTGTTTACGCAACATTCTACGGCCACCACCGCTGACATTTCCATCCTCCCTCCCCCCCAGCGCCGCCACCGCGGTTGCCCTCAACACTGCAATTGCGCTGCTGCTGAAATTTCACTCCTCCTCACCAGCGCCGCCGTTGCCCTTTTCCCTCAACACCACCCTGTTGAGCACGAGGGGCAGTATGGGAACGCTGGCCTGATGAGCGGCGTCAGAGCCAGCTGTGGAAGACAACGAATGCGCGATTAGTGGCACGAATGCGAGGCGAGCTCGGTCACTTTTTCTGTACCTCACAGCGACCTTGAAACAGAGATTTAAGGCTTTCGCCTTAAAAATGTCGATACCTTTTTCTGTGACATTGCAGCGCCAAATTCCGTGCAGTCGATTCCCGGCATTGAAGAGCAGACAGAAGAACTCCAAAAGAAAGGGGGACATGTTAAGGTGATCTATTTACAGGTTAAGTTGTTCAAGGTTAGTCTGTACACTGGGGTGCGCCGCGAGCGCCCGCCCGCGCTAATGTATCTTGAAAAGCATCTGCGGCGGGGGCAGAGTCCGCCCTGCCTGTGTTTTGGCGGCTAAGATCGCGTTGATGCGGGTGCTGGCACAAAGCACAATTCGCTCGCTGCTGCTGCTGCACTGACGCACTCCAGCGTTTTGACAGCGACGTTCCGCGGTCATCAAGTGAGATGCGTTCAGGTTTGCTTGTGCGCGTGTGAGACAATGCTTGTTAATTTAGTTAGTGTGCCTATGTTTACTAGTTTACACGGCCGATAAAACTACTATCCGTACTTAGTACAGCTGTCCACTAATTTGCTATCGCAAGCGATGCTTCGCCTTTTGGGGCGAAACTGCAACTTTTTTTTTGTCTCCAGCTTGAACGCTCTACGCCGCACCTCTCGCTTTTCCAGGTATTCCGGTAAAGGCTCATTCACACTAGGCCGACACGACACCGATTTTTGTCTGCCGACTGTTGGCGACAGCAGTTTACACGACGGAAAACGCTGCGGCCAACGGTTTAAAGGAAGGGAAACGCTGTCGCCAACAGTCAACAGATCAAAATCGGTGTCGTGTCGGCCTAGTATGAATGAGCCTTAAGATGCAACCGATGACACCCCGAGGGTGACTAAGTCAATCAGGCGTGAAGGCGCTCACGCGGACATCGTTGTTTTTGACAACAGGAACGTCCCCTCGTTCGCTCGCCGCCTCCGCCGCCGGGACGAGTGAGGCGGCGCCAGGAGGTCCAAGGTGCTCATGAGAAAAAATAACTACGGCAACTTCGCGACACCACACCCCTACAGAAAACAGCTAAGCTTATGAGAGAGCTAGCTTTACTTCTACATGGCTGCTACCATTAGTACTCGCGAAAAATACTGTTGAAGAATTCCGGTGGCCATATTTTACGTGACAGGGCCATCACCCTGTCAGCGAGGGGCCATGCAGAAATCTGAGGGGGGGGGGGGGGCACCTGAGTGTATGTCTTTGTGTTTGACTTGGTGTATGTTTGACATAATGTGAATTAGCACCACTGCATGCAATGATGAGGAAATATGTGCATTCTTAAGCTAATCACTTTCAATTTCTCTGCCACTTGTTGACTAAAACTGAAAACCTAAATCTAATGATTTCATACAGTTCCTGCATTCAAATTGTGAAGATACAGAGACAACTACTTCAACTCGTTTATTTATCGATGGCAGTCATGAGTGTTGCAATTGAGAGCTTATTTGAGTTTGCACCGGCCTTTACGAAGAAAGGCAGACCCAATGAGTGCTAAAGGTAGTACAATAAAAAAAGTGCCAAGGAAAGGTCATTTTTACCAGGGGGCCTAAGCATGACTATCTTGACAAGTTGCCTCTATGATTACAACTGAGCCTTACAATATTTTATACAATACTGAAAGCAAGCTAATGGGTCTATAATTCTTCAATTTTTTAACGTCTCCCTTCTTATGGATGAGTATAATGTTGGCGTTCTTCCAGCTTTCTGGTACTCTTGAAGTCGTGAGGCATTGCGTATAAAGGGCCGCAAGCTTTTCAAGCATGATATCTCCTCCATCTTTGATCAAAACGACTGTTATTCCATCTTCTCCAGCAGCTTTTCCCCTGGTCATGTCTTTCAAGGCCCTTCTAAATTCATCGCTAGTTATAAAAGGAGCCTCTGTATCCTGTTCATCACTTACTTCGAATGGTTATATTTTATTAATCTGGTCTTGCACCTTTTTAAGAACTTGCAACATTCGATTTCACTGCCAAAGAAGTTGCTTTTTCAAAGCAACTGTTCTTGCCACGAACAACTGCAGTTCGGAGTAATGGGTCCGCTTGCACTCCCACATATGCCACAACTGAATACCAGGCCTTGCAGGAACCACAACCCATTTTCTTGTCTTCAATCGCCTGAAAGATTCAATGTCAGCTTTCGGAGCGTAAATTAATGTAACCTTTGGTAGCTTAGGATTCAGAACTTGCACCACATCGGAAGCAGAGTTGATGGCAGATGAGGCGGGATTTCGAAGGTTGTGTAGCGTCGCTTGGTGCTTCACAATGCCTCCAATTCCATCGCCGGCGTTTTTACCGTGTCCAGTAGCACAAAATAACTACTTGGCTGATGCGTACTAATTGTTTTTCAATTCATGAACTTGAAATTTGTTCTTCAAACGAGCAGCAGCACCGTCACTGACATAAGTAATATGAGTGTACACTGCGATGTGCTCTTCAAGCCATTCGTGCACCTTAGCCACGGCGTAGCACGCATGGGCCGAGTCATGGCACATGTCATCATTTACGACAGCAAAACTGTGCACCCCTTTCTTGGTCGTGGCCACACTGGTGAATATGGTGACTTGATTTTTACTCCAATGATGAATTTCATCTGGTAGCGTGACCCTCCAGTTCTCTGCGAAATCAAATAGCACTCGCCACCCATACAAGCGAGGATGCCATAGTGGTCTTCACCGACTCTCAAACAGCGGCACGCAACTACATGAAGGGCAGGATCTCCATCAAAGCGATAAACATACTGAAACATGTCAACACTCCTCCCCCCTACACCTGCATCATGTGGGTTCCAAGACATGAGGGACTCGAGGGGAATGAAGCGGCACACACCGCGGCCCGCGCAAGCGTCAACCGGGCCTCCCCGCACGAGATTCTCGACATGTCCCACCCACGCAAATCAGCGGAGGAAACGGAAACAATACCGCTAACCTATCAAGCACTACTGCAGCACTATCCGCTTGGACGCAGGGTATACCCTCCACCACATCCAAAACTAATGAGAAATGAAGGCACTGACTACAGGCGACTCCAGAGCAATACCTTCACCCACGGAAGCTTACTGCATCATTTCCACCCGACGCTATACAGCTACACCTGTCCACATTGCAACGTGCCAGACACCCTGGTGCACCTCCTACTGCAATGCAAGAACACCCGAGCAAGCATCACAACGACACAACCAATAGCAGCAGACTCAGACCCAACCCTCCTCGCTGAGACGTGGGAGGCTGCGATCTCCAAGCCGGACCTGGTCGACCAGCGCGAACTCGTCGCCCGGGCCCGGAAGGAGATCCAAGCCAGAGGGTTCCTGGAATAAGGAACCCTCCCACCTCGAATGCCAAGTCACTGTTTCAAATAAAGGTTTATTCAATCAAAATGTAGAAGAACAGTTGCATTCTGCGTAGACTTCTTTTCTTTACTGATTGCTTCGCCTTGAATGCACCTGACGCAGTTGTGGCTTATCCATTTCTTTAGGCATGTCTGAAGGTGCTCCAAGAATGCACTCGGGGTAGACTCTTTCTTTATTAAGTCACCTTTCACCCAAGTCGCATATAATATTTCTTCCATCTTCGGGAATTCTAAGGTCAATCAATGTGAGAGCTCTGACCGTCGGACAGCTGGACACTCTCCAAGTTCGCACTTAAAGGAAAAGGGACTGCACAGGCAAAGGTCACGAAAGTCTTCGGTACTTTTCTTCTGACCGGAGCTCTTTTCCAGCACACGTACTGCCAATTTTATGCTGGCACAATAAACACAGACACATACTTCCAGTGTGGGCGTGACTAATTTCGGTCGCAAAGAGTAGAACTTGGTCCGATCAATTGCAGTGTCAGGGTGAGCTTCCTTAAACATGTGGTAAGTTTCATGTATAGAGCGTGTCATTACACGCTTTGCAATAAATTCTTTCTTGCCATCCAGTATAACGCGAACCACATCCTTCTTATTTGGGCTTGGTTGGCTACAATTAAACTCATCTTCAGTGTAATAGTCCCAATGCTGCTTCAAGATCTTTCTGGTTTACCCTTTTTCTTGTGTAAGGGTCAGGGCCAGACCACACACCATAATCTTCTTTGTACTTTCTGGATTTACGGATCATGTAGCGTGTCGCTGCTGGAATAACATGCTTTGTCTCTTTGATGTCAAGCGACTTTGGCAGCAAAGTTAAAAGACAACAACGCTCGTTGAACAACTCCGAAGCTTTGAAGGCTTGCTTTAAGTTGTTCAGCCAGTCTGAACAGGTATTGCAGCTTTCTGTCGATGTCACATGCTGGCTTTCTGTGTCATATGCTGCTGATAAACTGGACCTAAGTCTCTTCTTGAGAGCATGTTCAATTTATCCTTCCTTTCGCTTCGCATATGAGCTTCGATGTTTTCTTTTAATCAAATGTGGAAGTTTTAGTGGTGAAACTTCTGGGCACCGCATATACCTGTTAAGCTCTTCAATGGCCACTTGTTTTGGAACGAACACTTCCTGTGACGTAGGCTGCCTCCTCAGACTCAGATTAAACGTCGTTTCCAGATGTTTCAACCAGGGTTGATGCATCCTCATGTGTCAGCGTGCGCTCAGGAGCCGGGGAAGTTGAAGAATCCGCGGTCAGTGCCTTGAAATGATTGACACAGTTCCCGCAGAGAAATTCCGTTTATCGAACAGGAACACTGTTTTCAGGCAGTGTTGTATAGGAAAGAAGATGAGGATGGTGGCGCGGATGATAGCTTTTCGGCATTCGGCTGGAAGCTCTGAAGCTCCAAAAGCCACCATGTACGTCTGAAAGGCCTGCTTCCGCTGGTCCCATGGGACAGCCGGATGACCAGGCGAAGGCAGGAAAGGTCATGCTAAGGAATTTTGCGACGATGCTTCAGTTCATCACGTTAAAACCGCACAAAGCTCTTCTCGGTCTTCTGAACAACCAAATGAACGCACAACTTGTAATAAGTGCAAAGCCAAAGCATCTGCGCATCCCGTACAAGGTGCCACGAACCTTCGAGCTTGCTATCGTTGTGGAGCGACTGATCATCTTGCAAACAGTCCTGCATGTAAGGCCCGCAAGCGCAGATGTCGTCGCTGCGAGAAGATTGGCCACTTAGATTTTATGTGTAGGTCGTCTGGATATTCAGCTGAAGTTCGACAAGTTGATGACGACGACGACGCTAGCTCCCAGAGTAGCGGAAAAACAGTTTGTGTTGTCAATGGAAACAAGCATGGCATTTATGCATCCGTCGCTGTGGAAGGTCACCCCATCTCGTTTCTAGTTGATATGGGATCTTCTGTGACTATCCTGACTTAAGAACTCTATCACCAGTTTTTTGCAAGCACTTACCCTTTGAAACCTACCTCCGTGCAGCTTTTCGACTACTCCAAGTCAAAGATAAGAGTTCGAGGATGTTTTGTCGCTTCAGCTGCGTTCCAAGACAGAACTGCTTGTATTCTTCTGTATGTTGTATCTGAAGGCACCACTGTACTGGGCTTAGACGCCATTGCGGCACTACAGATGAATATTGAAGGTAAATCGCTTCAGTGTCTTGCATTGGCCTCCAGCACTCCTACATTGCCAGCTGAGCTACGTTCAGAGTATGAACACCTTTTTGACAAACAGCTCGGACTTGCCAAAGGATTCAAACACAAAGTTAAGGTTCGTGATTCCGTGCCACCCGTTGCCAGCAAGCTACGACGGCTGCCGTTTACCCTTCGTGAACAAGTGTCGGCTGAATTGCAGAAACTTGAAGCCCAAGACATAATCGAGCGCGTTGACGCCTCTCAGTGGGTTTCTCCTATAGTGGTTGTTCGCAAGAAGGATGGTTCAATACGAATGTGTGTTGATCTGCGAGAGCCCAATAAAGCTATAATTGTTGACAGCTTTCCACTACCACAGACAGACGAGCTGCTGCACAGCTTAGCTGGCGCCAAGCGATTCTCGAAACTGGATTTTGCGTCTGTCTACCATCAACTAGAGCTCGATCCTGAGAGTCGTGATCTGACTACCTTCATCACGCACGACGGGCTTTTTCGTTTTAAGAGAGTATGTTTCAGCTTGGCTTCAACCCCGTCAGCATTTCAAAAGATGATGCATCTCATACTGAAAGGGTGCAAAGGTGTACTTTTCTACATCGACGACATTATCGTATATGGTCGTTCTCGAGAAAACCATCTTTCAAATCTTCGCATCGTTTTGCAACGACTTTCTAAAGCGGGCCTGAAACTCAAACAGAAGTGCGTTTTCGACGTCACGGAACTAACGTTTCTGGGACATGTTGTGAACGGCAAAGGACTCTTCCCACTAGCGTCATCTATCCAAGCGATGAAAGAAGCTCCGGCGCCTTCAAACATCAATGAACTTCGTTCCCTGCTTGGTCTGGCGGGATTTTATTCCAAGTTCGTTCCCCATTTTTCGGATGTTGTGGAACCTTTACGGGCATTGCTTCGAGGCAACAAGCCATTTGCTTGGATGCCAGCTGCCGAAGAGAGTTTAGTCCGTTTGAAATCACTGCTGACAACTTGCAAGGTTCTACATTTCTTTGACCCGAACCTACCCGCCATCGTCACGACCGATGCCTCCGGGTATGGACTGGGCACTGTGCTGCAACAAGATAACAAGGGAATTCTACAGACGGTTGCCTTTGCCTCCCGTACCTTGAGCCCACAAGAGAGGAAGTACTCTGCAGGCGAACGTGAAGCCTTAGCATGTGTTTGGGCCTGTGAACATTGGCACGTGTACCTTTGGTGTCGCCCCTTTGTCTTGCGAACCGACCACAGTGCTCTTGTCACCTTGCTGTCAACCAAAGGTGTTGGACATCGGCCATTGCGAATTTCACGTTGGTCAGCGCGACTTCTTTGTTACAACTACACCGTAGAGTACCGTAAGGGAAGCGATAATGTGGTGGCTGATGCGCTCTCTCGACTGCCTTTGCAAGGAGAAACCAATGAGGTTGCCGAAGATGAGTTTGTTTGCCTTCTTTCTCCGATGTTAACCATTGCAGAATTACAAGCGGAGAGTGCATCTGACAGTACAATCGCAAAAGTCATGGACTTTGTTTTGTCCTCTTGGCTGGATAAAAAATCTCTGGAAGCGGAGCTAATGCCATATTTTCATGTACAGTGCAGAACTATCCATTGTACACGACTTGCTTTACCGTGGTGACAGGATCCTAGTTCCAGGTACCCTTACTCGTCGTTTGATGGAAGTCGCACACGAATCACACCCGGGGATCATTCGTACGAAAAGCCGTTTGCGAGAGTTGTACATGGTGGCCTCGAATGGATAACCACGTAGAACAACTGGTTAAAACATGTGTTGTTTGCCAGTCATGTGACAAATCAGCACGGCCAACCGTAGAACTTATGCAACCAGTAGCTTTCCCTGACAACCCTTGGGAGAAGATTGCCATTGATATTATTGGCCTATTTGAGCAAGCTCCCATCAAATGCCGTTATGCAGTGACGCTTATTGATTATCACAGCAAAAAGCCAGAAGTTTTTTTTTCAAGACAAGTTTCTACGGCGACGGTCAAGAACTTTCTGCTACAAGTGTTTTCTCGTGAAGGCTACCCGAGTGAAATAGTTTCCGACCACGGACCGCAGTTCAGCTCAGTTGAATTTGAAGAATTCCTTCAGGAACGTGGCATACGCCATTGCTTTTCTTCTGTTTACCACCCGCAAGCAAACGGGCTTGTAGAAAGGTTCAACAGAGTCCTCAAATCTGTTGTCCAGATGGCAGTATACGAGCGGTATGATATCCGTGTCGCCGTGACAGACTATTTGGGGGTCTACAGCTGCACACCTCACGCCACAACGGGAGTTGCACCCGCCGTTTTGCTGCACGGACGACTGCCACGAACACGCTTAAGCATTGTTGGATTACTGGATTCTTCATTTCACGAAAATCCAGCACAAGCGATGAAATGGCTGCGCCAACGTGTCAGACAAAACCAAGCATCTTCCAAACTTTACACAGACTGCCGTCGTGGAGCCCGGACAAGACACTTTGCCGTCGGCGACTACGTCCGCGCGAGAAAGTCGTCAGTTCACGGGAAAATATCTTCACGCTTCTCGAAACCGAAGCAGATTATTGAGCAACGAGGGCCAGCTTCATTTCTTTTGGATGACGGTCGAGTGTGGAACGCCTCCAAATTTCAAGCGATGCACCCAGAAGCTGCGGAGAAGTTCACAGGCAATCGACCTGGTATTCTAGAATGGACTCTACCACTACCTGACGAGTCTCTTCAAGGTAGTGCATTTCCTGCGAGTGAACAACATGCTGACTGTCCATCTACGTCACGGCAAGAAATAGCAGCACAAGCCAGCAGTGAGTCAAGTACTCAGCCGTCTTCACTGCAGGACAAAATGACCGGCCAACCCCCACGGAAGAGCGCACGAGTTAAAAGAACTCCATTGAAGCTCAGGGACTATGCGTTACGCAAGCGATAGTTTTTTTTTTTTTTTTTTATCGACCGGGAAAATGTTGTATAGGAAAGAAGATGAGGATGGTGGCGCGGGGACACAAAATAAAGAAGATGATGTTCAGGCATCAGATGCATCGTTCCTCTGTGTTCTAAATACAACAGGCAGGTGTTGCCTTATTTGAACAATGTCCAAGTCCTTTACGCTACGATAGTTCCGCTGATACAAAATTTTCTTCTTGAGTTCTCTGCAGATAGTCAGCACAAACCACGTGTTTCAGGCTATACTTTGCGGCTTCAGTCATCACAGCAGAGGAAGAAACATGCGTTGTGCACTGGAGGTGTCCTCCCGAAAACTACCGGCAGACCTAATGTACTATACCTTGTTGACGCACTGACAGCCTTTCGCTTTCTATGTTCCTTATCTCATTCACTCTCCGAACTTCGGTGTCACGCGCAGGCGGACTCCGCTTACAATCGAAGCGGCACTGATGAAATGTGAGCGCCCGCGGCCGCAAGCGCCCGCCGCCACGGATCGCCTGCGAAAGATTGCTCAGCGCCGGATCAGAATACAAAGCTTGAGGCACCATGCAACCTGGTGGCGCGTTTTTTTTTCTCTTTCTTATTTTTATTCTTGGAGGGCTTCTTTATGAGTATGTCGGGTAAAATTATTGTTGAGCGACCTGCGTCTGACTTGCAGTGCAATATCAGTGGCGCGGCTGCTAGGCTGAATCAGGTCACATTTGACACATTGTAACTTGTTCGGGATTCAAATAATGCAACTTTTTTTTATGGACAGCGGTAGACAACGTCCTTGGCTTCAACCAAAGCGATTTCCAAAAAAATTTAAAACAGCTTTTTTTCTAAAAACTATTTTCAAATTTCAATGTTTTTGGCAAACCGCTTACGTTTCAGTGCTATTTTTAAATATAATGGTGCTTGACAAAGCAATGTAAATTATTTCGAAAGAATGTGAAAACTTAAAAGTTCATGTGCACCGAGTTTTATTATCCTCACTTTAATTAGCCTAGAGCAATAAATTCCTGAATTCCAGGTATTTTAGTCCGTTTACCATGTTTGTGATTTTTTCCCTCAAAATTCCTTCCGTAGCCAAGTCTAATAAAATACTCATAAGGTAGCATTTCACTTGTTCTTTGTGGGGAACAAGATACTGTGATCGAGAAGTGTACCATTGTTTCTCTATGTCCGCTCAAATTTCAGAAATCGCAAAATTGGCAGAAAAGTGTTTTTGGCGGCCGAAATTTGTGCATTTTTTTCACAATAGTAAAAGCTCGATGATACGATCACGGCTAATACGAATTTCCGGATGATACGAATTTTTCTGTGGTCCCGGCCGAGCCCCATTACTTTGCAACGTGCTAGAGAACGGTTGTTACGAATAGATTTTCAGCCTGCGTCGGTTGATACGAATAAACGCCGCCCCACCGACGGCCGCGAAAGAGAACAGCGCGCAGTCACGCGCTTTCTCTCCTTCTATTTTGGTGCGGAGGTACAGCGCCGGACAGCGCGGACTCCGCGACTGGGCGCGAAGAGTTTGAAGCGGTGGCGCTTTTGGTGCTTTTGTACTTCTCCTCCTTTTCTGCGAGCCGTCAGATGGAGTGGCTGCTGCGCTTCGGGCCGCGTTCTTCGTGTTTGCGCCATTTTGCCTAGTCGCAGCGAGCTATGTCTCGCAAGCGGAAAGCACTCTCCTTTAAAGAGAAATTAGACATTCTTCGAAAGGTCGATGAGGATCCCAAGAGGAAGCGGACGGAGTTGGCTAAGGAGCTAGGCCTCGCAACGTCAACACTGAGCACAATTGTTGCACAGCTGTTGTTGCAATTGCACTGAGTGCAATTGTTGCACTATCATGAAAAACGTGCTTTCGTTCAACGTCAACGCGAAGCAAGCGAATTCGAACGCGCTTATTTCGAACATACCGCGCACCGACAATGCTCTTAGCAGCGCGCCAAATCACGCGGCGGCGCCTCCGACCGGCATTGCTCCGACACCGCCATAGAGCAAAAGCTCAGGAGAGACCCCTCAATGCCGCGCACGAAGGAACGGGGAAAAAAAAAAAAAAAAAAAAAACCAACCCGCGGCGGAAATTTCACCCTCTCTCAAATTGCAAGGTCGCCGTTTCTGCATCGCGCCGGAACAAGCGTGTACGTGCCGACTAGAGTGTTCTAGACAACCGTATTCTAGCACACACTAGTGCCGACGTCTCAGCCACGCGGATAAAATGGCAGTAAACCCTTCTCTATTTTCTAGTCACATGTTGACCTTGCACGCTGCGGCAGCAGCGCAGAGGGAAGCAGCGGCGGAGGCACAGTCGGGCCAACGAAACTGCCACGCCCGCAAACGCTCGCTTCCCGATAACGGCAGAAAACGAAACTTCAGGGGGCGGCTAAAATAAGCTGGCGCCAGCACGGCGGCGGGCGCGCACGGAGATGTGCGCATGGAGTCGAAGGTGAGAGAGCTACGAGGGAGTTGAGAGGGAGCGCGAGGGGAGCCACCGAAGCGGCGGAGTTGACGCGGCCAAATCGGCTTCCCTGCCGCCCTCCTCCCTCACCTTCGACGGTCTCCGCGCGCACCCGTGTGCCGGCGCCGCCCGCTCGCTCCCTGAAGCTTTGTTTTCTGTCGTTATCGGGAAGCGACCGTTAGCCGGCGTGGGCAGTTTCGTGGCCCACGCTTGCTATGCGCTTGCGCGCCGCGATATTTCACGACTCGCACCATTCGTGCATCGTGCTATGGTGCACGAATACTTCAAAAATACGTCCTTTTAATTCGAACAAATTTTCGGGCCCCTTCGAGTTCGAATTATCGAGATTCGACAGTAGTTTTAATTGTGTTTCGATGATACGAATTTCGGCTAATACGAATATTTTTGGTGACCCCGTGAGATTCGTATCATCGAACTTTTACTGTACTAAGTTCAGAATCATTGTTCTGGCTCAAAGGCTGCGCATAAAGTAAATTTCACCAAAATCTGGAATGGTGACCAGGACCACCTGTTTGTTCTTATTCGCCCTGCTTTGAAATGTAGGCGAATTTAGGCCGAGATAAAGTGTCATAAATGAAGCCACAAGAACGTCTGAAGCTCCAAGCACGAAGATCAGAAAAATCCATGTACGGCCCATCATTCCCAGGGCGCCAGAGTTCCCTCCAGTAATTATTGCAGGAAACTCTATGATGTATGCAAAAACGCTAGACTGAAAAGCATGTATAGACTCAAGCAGGCTAGGTCAGACTTGTCCAGACTTTGCTCCGTTGCAAAGGATATGTCAATAAATCATCATCATAACGAGTTACTGTAGCATATTATTTATTTATTTATTTACAGATACTGCTGTCCCGATACACGAGACATAGCAGGAGAGGATACACTAGACTCTTGATCAAAACAACATACAATGAATTTGAAACGTAATTACAAAATGTTGTTAGACAATTCTTTCAAAAACTCTTCATTGGGTTTTTCCCGCAAGGAACCAGCTAGGTTGTTCCAAATTTCAACAACGCTTGGAAAAAAAGAATACTTAAAACAATTTACAGAAGACTTGAAAGGAACAATATTAAGTGGGTGGGAACGCCGCGTGGCACGCCCAGTGGAATGACTGAAGGAAATCGGTGCTTGAATGCAACTTTGGCCGTGTACAATCTTATGTAGGAAAGTGATACGTTCAAGTGTGCGTTGATGAGCCAAGCGTTCTATCGATAATGCGCATGCGTGGGATGAGGGAGAAAAGTTGCGGTCATATCGGCGATAAATGAACCGTATTGCTTTCTTTTGTATGGCTTCAAGCTTACTAATGTCACGTGCAGTGTAGGGTGCCCATACCACTAAGGTGTGCTCTAGTAATGGTCTGACGAGCGATTTATAAGCTGTTAATTTGCAGTCCTTAGTAGAGCACTTGAGGGTTTGCTTTAAGTATCCCAGTTTCCTAAGAGCCCTAGCACAAATTGTTTCACTATGAAGGTGCCATTTTAGGTTTTGAGTGAAGGTAACTCCAAGATATTTGAAGGTATTCACAGAATTTAGGTAGTGCCCATTGCAACTATAACTGAAACCTAACGGCTGCTTTTTGTTAGTGAAAGTCATTTGTAAAGTTTTTTGGTAATTAATACTCATTTGCCACTTGTAGCTCCAACCACAAAAGGACGAAAATACATTGTTAAGAAGCTCTTGATCTTGTCTGTTAGTTACTGTGGTATAGAGCACGCAGTCGTCAGCGTATAATCGCAGTTTCACTTGTGTATCCCTAATGACCTATGTGATATCATTAATGTAAATAATGAACAACAAGGGCCCAAGGACCGAGCCCTGCGGTACCCCAGAAGTGACTGTGGCCGACGATGACTGTGCGTGATTAAAAGTACATAACATATTAAGACCTTAAATGTAGCCAATCAGCTATCCAACCGAGTATTTTGTCATCGTTAATAATTTTACTGAGCCTAAAAAGAAGTTTTCTGTGGCACACCATATCAAACGCTTTGCTATAATCTATGAATATGGCATCTACCTGACCTCAATTATTTAGAGCCGGAGCGATATCATGGCTACAGCAACATAACATATACAGCAACTCTATTATTAACCTTCTCACAGATACAGGCAATCTGTGCCGCATGCTGACTAACAAACCGAGCCATTCATCACTGCTGTCTTAAATGTTCCTTGCTGCTCCTCATAAATAATTCTCAACCTATCCAACTTTGGAGTGGGTTGAATTGCGTAGCAGGTTCGCAGAGCACATAAGCCCAGCTTTGCTCACACAAACCTGTTGGAGCTTCTCTTGGACACGTAGCTGGGCTTCCTCATCACCAAAGCGAGGAGATTCCCTGAAAGCCTGGGCTAAAGACTCCACACCTGCACAAGATTGAAAGGTGTCTCGTCAAGATGGGCTACACTTTGCTCACAAAAAGAATCGAGTTGTAGCTTCCTGAGCATTGCACCAAACAGAGATAACAATGCAGTCGTGCGATCATTGTTAATTATATTTAGTACAGCTGAATGTTCAACACTTACAGCCCTCAATGTTAACACTGAATAGACTTGTTAAGCATCTGCTTTTCACTGCGGCAGCGTGTAAGAACAAACAACCAGTTGCAACGCTGTGAGATGTCCCACAATAGAAATGAACCGTAATTGACCTGCGTTCTACCTCCCCATCTGTCTGTTGGACAAAATAGCCAAAATACAATGAGCAGCACTCAGCCACCAGGGGCTACACAATTGGACAATATTGACACATGTACGTGTTTATCCTTTTCTCGGGGACTGTATTTCATCCACTAAGAACTTAAAGTTATCTCGCTCAGCGCAACACGCGCCTGCATGATTGGAACTTAATGGAATATTATCGATGGTTCTATGCATTGTCTGTTGTCACCGAAGCTTCTGTAATCTGATTGTATGCGTGATGCGACTTGTGTAGTATTTTCTGGAAGACCCGCGGGCACCATTGATTACTCGGGAAACTTCGATGATCCATGTATAAAAGCCGACGTGCTTGACCGGCAGATGATATTTTTCGACGACCGCTGACTGTATTCGCTGCTATCGTTGTGCTTTGAGTGTAACTTGCTCTTGTGGGCACAGGTTCGCCCAATAAAAAATTAGTTTCGTCATACACAGTTTTGCTGTGTGTTCTTCACCGTCACTGCAGTACGTGACAATATAGCACCTACTACTGGCTGATTGCCTATGTAAAAAACAAAAACTGCTCTGAGCACGGCCGTGTGGTTCCTCAACCACTTGGTCTGCTACGCTTCATCTGTTGGCTTAAAGTGCAAAATACTGATTCAAGCTACCTTGTTTTCCTCGCCGCTCTGTGTCAAGATCCTTTTGCAGCAGCTGCAGCAGCCTCTCAAGGGCCTCCTTGCGCCTCTGGGGCTGCATGGGACTTGACAAATCCTCTGCCTGCATAGTGCAAGAAAAGTACATGTGACAGTTGCCAGTGCTGCGGGAAAGCTGACTTACATAGAAATCTGGTAGCAGCTGCTCAGGCACATTGGGTGCAGTGCCTCTGAGGCGCACAGCCTCTTCAATGTCCTGTTTGGCATCCACATGCGCTGTCTGTGCCTGCACACACTCGGCACACTGCAAAGAGAGCATGTCACAAATGAACCAAGTTGGTTCAGGGCTATGCTCAATGCCAGGGCTATGCTCAATGGAGGGTCATTTGGCTAGCTGCGGTCACCAAAAGGTTGCGATACTGTGTCGAACGTTTGGCACTTTGAGATTTTGGTGTGCACAATGGGTTTTGGTGGTAGCAGAGAAGTGCCAGTACTATGTTAGCTGGAGTGACCTGGTGGGCTCTTTTGTCTTCTAGGTTGGAAATGTGATCAGGAGTCCATGATATGATGACGTGCACGAATGGGTGTGTCATCATGCAGAACTGTATAGTGTCTACATGCAGTGACCTGTGTTTTCGTTTAGTAATTAACTCTAGCTGAAAATGAACAAACAGAAGACATAGATGAAGCAGGTTTGCTCTATTGACCTTTAACATTGTAGTAGATGACTCAATCCGATCAGATGGCGCACCAGCCACGCAGAGCCAAAAATGACGGTCACCGCCCACGGGAATTGCGTGCCACAGAGCTCATGCTCCAAGACTCACAAGACTGTGCTCGCCTGGTGCATCGCCCAAAAGCTTACTGCTGAGGCATAAAAAGTATGAAAGCATTGAAAATTCGACTTAATTTTTTTCTCCATAAAAATTCGAACAACGTACAACTGCATTAACTGCAATTTCCACCTTGTCTCAGTTAAGAATTGTTCATGCTGAAACAAAGGTGTGCACTGACAAAATAAACTCGGTTCCAATGTGTGGAAGGATTTTTCTGTGTCGCATAAAAAGTTTGTCGAAATAAAAAAATAGTCTGGACCCCCTCTCTGATTGTCCTTATCTGAACACACCATATATAAAGTGCAATAAATGCCCGTTTTGCATTTTTACTACTATGTTCTTTGTTCCTAAAGATTTTGGAGACCCCATCACTGAAGCTTTCGTTTTTCATTCAGATTTGTTAACAAGACCATATTATATTCAATTGGCACTGTTCAATAAAGAACTTGGCATTCTTGCTTGTTGGGAAAAATAATGAGAACTCATCATACGAGCACCTCACCATCGGAGAAGCAAGCTGCTGCAGAGTTGCCTGCTGGCAACTAAAAGTATGGACAAACCAAACAAACAATGTTGCTAAGTGTTCTGTTAGCAATGCAAGCAAAA
Source organism: Dermacentor silvarum (assembly GCF_013339745.2). Taxonomy (NCBI): domain Eukaryota; kingdom Metazoa; phylum Arthropoda; class Arachnida; order Ixodida; family Ixodidae; genus Dermacentor; species Dermacentor silvarum. Next base: position 254,599,760 of record NC_051155.1, read on the forward strand.
AAAAATGCAACCTTGCTGCGAAACTTCAGTATGAACAAAGCAGTGACTGTAACTAGCAAGGACGACGCAACAGCATGACGGCCAGAACAAGAAGAACGATTGCTTTATTCAAGTGTTTGATTATATAGGCACGGGACCATGCACCGTGAGTATCTGCGCATTAAGGATGCGCAGTCATGCTACAGTTGCCTCATCGGATACATCCCTTTCCGGTAACAAATAAATTGTGCACCTTCCTAACAAAGTTGTTGAGAGTTCATCTCACCACAAGTAAGGATTATGCAGACACTTGATTAAAAAGTTAATCATAATGAAGAAGTTGCGGTGGCTTCACGGTTCGGGTCGACCTTCTCAAAGCTGGCGGTGCCACAACCGGGGTCGAAGGGTTGCCCGTTGTCAGTGGTTGACGCGTTACTGTTTGCGAGGTTGGAGCTGTCGCTATTGAATGGTGACTAGCGTCGTCGTCCACTGGGGTGGTATCGATGTAGTCATCACTTGCCTCTAAGAGCCGTTCGCCGGTTTGCAGTAGGTGACGACAGTTGCGCTTGAGGAGCCCCCCCCCCCCCCTTCTGGTCCTCCATTTTTACCAGGTAGGATCTTGGGTAGGGCTCTTGAGCTTTTCGAGACCATGCAGTATCTCTCAGCCTCAGAATGGTACCCCTTTGGAGAGGAGGCAAAGGCCTTCCAGCTTCTTTGTGACTGTGCTTCTTGACGTCGGTCGCGGTCACAGCACTGAAGTCCGGGAGGTTGGCGCGAAGGCGCCTTCCTTGCAGGAGTTCACCAGGGGATCGCCCGTCCTCTAGTGGGGTAGTGTGGTAAGCCAGCAGGCCCAACCAGAAATCACCCCCCGAGTCTGCAGTTTTCTTCAAGATGCCCTTCACAATCTGCACACCTTTTTCCGCAAACCCATTAGACTGCAGATAATGAGGGCTGGATGTGACGTGTGTGAAGTCAAATTTCCTTGAAAATACAGCAAATTCATAGCTAGAAAATTGCGGACCAAGTACATACTTCAACTGGCACGCCAAATCTTGCAAATATAGCACTGAGGGCTGCAATGGTTGATCGCGCTGATGTGTCTGGCAGTTTCTGCACTTCTGGAAAGTTTGGTAAAGCATCAAAAACAACTATCCGGCAATCGAAAAAATGTCAGTCCCAACTCTATACCATGCACAACCTGGCACGGGTCGCATTTGAAGCGGTTCCTGTGGCTGTTTGTAAGCATACTTGCGGCATGTAGGACACATTTGCACCATAGAAGTGATCGCAGCATTGAGCCCTGGCCAAAATACGAGACGTCTGGCTCTTTCCTTGCATTTTGCATGCCGAGATGACCTGCATGAATTCTCTGCAGCATTGCTTGACGCATGCTTTTCGGAATAACCACTTTCGATGCCTTTCAAAAGGCTTGAGGTCACCTTGTACCGGTAGCCCCAGTGACAAACTAGTGATTACAGAGTGCAGGTAGCAGTCACGAGCAGTTGCTGCCTACAGTTCTTTCTGTGTTGCTGCCGTGACTCTGTTGCCTAGTAGCTGGACTGCGTGAACTTTGACGTCGTCCGTGGCACCAGCCTTGTCTTGGTTGTCAGCAGTCGACCGGGACAGCATGTCAGCAAGCACAAGGTGCTTCCCAGGAATATACTGCAGGGCAAAATCATACTTGAACAATCTCAAAAAGAATCATTGAAGACGAGGCGGCACGTCACCGACTTCCTTTTGAGCAAAGGACAAAAGTGGCTTGTGGTCCGTTTCGATCGTCACTTTCCGCCCATAGATGAATTGATGAAATTTTTCGCATCCGAAGCAAATTGCTAGGGCCTCTTTTTCTATCTGAGTGCATAACAATTTTCTGCTTCAGTCAGGACTGGGGATGCATAAGCTATGGGCCGCCACTGTTCTGCGATGCGTCGCAAGATAACTTTGTTTCCTGTCGCAGGTCAAAGATTGCTAACACTGGTGCGGTGATCAAAATTTGCGTCATGCTTTTCCACTCGTTGGCGTGGTTTTCTGTCCCCTCAAACTCCGTGCCAGCTTTGATAAGAGTTCTTAATAGTGCCATTCTTTCAGATAGCTGCGGCACGAACTTGCCAAAGTAGTTCAACACACCAAGCATACGGTGAACATCGGCCTTGCATGTTGGCACCGGCATTTGAACCAAACTTTTAACGAGCCCTGGGTTCGGCGATATGCCTTTTTCGCCTATGATATCACCCAGAAAGCATAGCTCTCTTACGCCGAACTTGCACTTCTGAGGATTAAACGTTAACCCAGCTGTTTCAGTGGCTTTCAAGACAGCTACCAGGCGCTTATCGTGCTCTTCCTTCGTTGAGCCCCAGACCAGGATATCATCTATATAAATAAGCACGCCAGGTAGACCGTCAAATATCTGGCAAAGCGCCTGCTGAAACACCTCAGGTGCGGACGAGATACCAAAGGGCAGCCTTAAGAAGCGGTATCTGCCGAAAGGTGACGCGAACATACAGATCTTGGACGTTTTTACGTCCAGGGGCACCTGGTGGAATCCGGCGTTTGCATCCAGACAGCTAAAATAAGTAGCTCCTGTTAGTCGTGCTTCCAAGTCCTCGCGCCTCGGTAAGGGGAAGTGTTGCCTCCTGACATACATGTTTACTCTTCTGGGGTCCATGCAAACCCTTAAAACACCGTCTTTTTTCTTTACTAAGACCAGAGGGCTTATCCAGTCTGTGGGTTCCCTTTCTCTGACGATGATTCCCGCACGTGTCATTCGCTGGAGTTCTTTCTCGAGAGGTTCCTGTAGTGCCAGTGGAACCCTACGGGCCAGCTGAACGACTGGAACCACGCCTGGTTCCAGGACCATGCTGTACGGAGTCTTCAAGCAACCCAACCCTTGGAAGACGTGCCTAAAATCTTTTAACAGTTAATACTCAAGGGAGGCATACACAGTGTCCACCGAGCGTTGAACCAACCCGAGCACCTCACTGGCATCGAGTCCTAGGATGGCTTGGTGCCCATTCATTATGATGAAAAATTTGATGCTTATCGTGGTGGCTACAACAGACGCTTTCTGTGGCGTTGTTCCGTAGCTTGAAATTACACCCCCGTTGTATGCTCGCAGCACTGAGCAGGTAGGTTGCAATGTTTCTTTGGCTCGAAGCTTACGGTATGTTGAAAACGATAGCAAGCTTGCCTGCGAACCTGTGTCCACCTTGAACGTAACTTCATGGCCACTTACACGTGCTTTAACTGTCCAGTCCTTCCCGAGACCATTTTCGAAGCTTATTTCAAGAATCTCAAAGTCATTCTCGTCGACTTTACCGACTTCACTGACGGCGGTCGACTACCAGCAACAACTTGCAAAGTGGTTGAACTTGCGGCAAGATTGACATATCTTACCGAACGCTGGACACTGTTTAGGCCTATGTTTATGGTTGCATTTCGTCCAGCAGTACTGTTGAGTATCGCGACACTGCTTTTTATTGCGTTGCTGCTGTTTTTTCGTTGACACTGTGCGACTTGAAATACCGTCAACACAGTCTTTCGACTTATTCCATACTTGGCTCCTTAGTGCCGCCGATTCTACAGCCTTGCACAATTCTTCAGCTTTTAGTAGCGTTAGGTCTTTCTCGGCAAGCATTCTTTCACGAAGCTTTGGGTTGTTCGTACCAAACAATTTGGTCTCTAATCAGTAAATCGTGCTGATCCCCAAAATTGCACTGGGTTGCCCGTTTATTTAAGTCGCGCACAAATTTCTCAAAAGGTTCCTTCTCCGCCTGGCTCCTTGTGCGAAATACATATCTTTCATGAATTTCGTTGCTCACCTCGAAGAAGTGAGCATCGAACTTCTGCACCACAGTTCCATAGCTTTCCTTGCTTTCACCGGGGCCGTACTGGAAATTGGTGAAGATGTCGAGCGCTTCATCTCCTGCGAAGCTCAGCAAGAGTGCAGCTTTTGAAGCATCACTTTTCGGGGCCTTGTCTACTGCCGTTGCTTGCAGATACAGCTCAAACCTTTGCTTGAAGCGGTGCCAATTTTCCGATAGGTTGCCCGATAGACACAAAGGCTCTGGCATCTTCAGTAGGTCCATTCCTCGCCATTACTGCTGCGCTTCGGTCCGCGGCGACCACTTCTGACACCATGTAACTAGCAAGGATGACTCAACAGCATGATGGCCAGAACAAGAAGAACGATTGCTTTATTCAAGTGTTTGATTATATAGGCGCGGGACCGTGCACTGTGAGTATCTGCGCATTAAGGATGCGTAGTCATGCTACAGTTGCCTTATCGGATACAGTGATAAGCAGTAAATAGTCTTTTAAAGCTATAATAATAAAAAAAAGGCCAACGATTACGATACTCCCTAATGCGAAATTTGAGTGCAGCTCTATACATGTTTTCACTTCGCGATATATGGAGGCATCACATTGATCACCGCACCGACTGGCAGAGCCGCGAGGCCATGGCGCTAGATAAAGACCAGCCACACAGCTCACGCTTCACAGCAACTGCAGCTTTTGCAACCATAATCTTTACCGGGAAACATTTGCGGCGAACGCAATGTGTGTGGGCGAGCTTTCTGGCGTGACTGGCCTCAAGCGGCCAGTTGCGCGGCAATTCTGCGTGTATTCGCGGGCTTCTTTCACACTCGGGAAAACACATTTATGTAGCACGTATTGAGCAACAGAAAGCTGTTTCAGGAGTTTTTCATGTTGCTCTACAACTTTCTCATTGACACTTTGATAATTAGGACAGTACTTCTCGAGTTAGATAATTAATTACAATTACCTAATTAAATCTCAGTAACGAAAAAATTACTGACGGCTACTCTACTGCACTGGAAACAATACGTACTAGGTTTGCTTCACGTAACGCCGTTCCTCTTTTTTAAAATCGTGCTGCATGATAGCTGGGACACCCTGTATATCACTTGAATGAACAACTCTAACATATTTATAAAAATGCTTGTTTCACATGCCTGAACTGTCACTTATGCAAGCACTTTCTTGTTGCCTACTAAAGCTTGTTCAAGCAAAGTTTTACAGCAGCTGGTGCCATGTGGCAGTGTTCGGAAACTTTGCTTGTTCTTCATGGGTTGTTGTGAGGACAGCACACAGACAGTGAACTATACGTCATCACCCATGACCCGTGTTTGAGGACAAGCCAGTCTGGAAGGCCTGGACAGAAAGCGTCATACAGAAGGCCACTAGCCACGTTTACATGAATGCGACAGAATGCGACAGTATCGCATCACATTTCCTAGCGCATCACGAGTAATGCGATGCGCCAGCGTTTACATGTAGCGCATCACCCTTGGTGCGCTGGTGGTGGCACACGCACATCGAACGCAAAGCAGCGCTTGCAGACGCTTCCGGCATCCCGTCACGATGCAGCTCGGCGAGCACCCAGCAGATCCACAGCAAATTGCATTTCCTATAATTCCTAATGCGATGCGATCGCATTTACATGCACTGCGAAAGTCGACTTACACGTCTCAATCCACCCCTGCATGGCGCATTAATGTGACGCGCTTTCCTAGTGCATTAGCCCCGTTTAGATGGATGTGATAGCAAGGTGATGTGATGCGATGCGCCAGTTGTCGCATTCATGTAAATGCGGCTACTGTCTCAGTGCCCTCTGCCCCGAGTCCCACCAGCACCCACCTGCAGCACCTGTGGGGCTTTGTGCAACAAGTGCTGGGCATATCTTGACAATGCTGTGTGCAGGGCCTCCAGGCGTTCCTGCTCCAGAGCCTGCAGCCAGCCAGCAGTCTGGAACAGCAATGTCTCCCACTCCTGCCGTGCCTGTTCAGCTGACATGCACGCCCCGTAGTATTCGCCCTCAGCCTTGGTCAGAGCACTCTCTGCCTTGCGCCGCTTGCTCTCCAGCTGCACAATTTACAATATGTACATGCGCAAAATAAACTTCACTTGTGCTTCCACGCAATGCTGGAAGCATTCAGCAGACACGGGAGAATGCCAGATTTCCAGACAAATGAGCACCAGAAAAAACATAGTGCCACGATTGCTTGGGAGCTGGCATATGACTAACTAGAAGGTCCCTGTGCCTCCCTGCCCAATATTGTGCATGAGATAACGTGGTCAAGTGTAATCATGTAAACATCAGCAAGATGGGGAATATGCACAGAAGGCTCTGAAATCATCAGAATGATGTGACAAAAGGCTGTGTGCAGTTAGACATAATTGCTGAGTACGTGTAAAGCATGTGACACGCGATGAAATGGGAGTGAATTGAGGTTCCAGCCACCAAACAGAACTTCTCCTTGAGGCTGGACCTTTAACCACTGATTATACAAAGCACCCCCAAACACTCTCGGCAGGCCCACAGGAAAGTATGCAAATCCCCTCTGTTGCATGCATATAAATCAAACCGGTCCATCATTGTATGAAACTGGCCGTGATCACACCTTGTGGAGGTCTCTGTCAGTAAGGAGGCGCATGCCCCGATGCGAGCGGGGTTCGAGCACACGCCCCTGGGCCTGCTCATTGACCCGGGCACAATGGTGAGCATGGCGCTTGGTCCGATCCTGAAGGGCACGACGCTCTCGCACGGCACGTGCACGGCGCTCCACAGCTGCCTCGAGAGCCTTGCGCCGTCCCGCCTGGGCCTCGCAAGAGGCTCGTAGGGGCCCACACACTCCCTCCGACAGGCCCCGCGACAGACCCCTGCACCAATATGGCTTGCTTTGTCTCCACTGCAAGAACCAGCTTTGTTTTCAAGAGCTCAGTCAACTTCAGTGCGGAAAGGGCCACCTGACTGCATGTGCAAAGATTATAGTGTTTCAAAAGGTGACTGCAGAGAAAGGACAGACTGAATGTCTAATTCATACTCCATTAAATTTAGGTGCACAGGACAGAACAGGAAAAAGACGATGACATGTCCATCATCCTTGTTATTTCATTGCTGTATCCCGTGTGTGGAATTAGGCATCTTGCTACACGCAAACAAAAGTTTTGGCAGCCTTTTTATTATTCTATCTGACAGATAGGCTGTCTTCCAAATTGCTGATGTGATGTCAATGTGCTTTCATGCTTGTTTAGTCCCTTGTATAAGGGGAGGTTGATTCAGCTGCTATACTGTCATACTCTCATTTATATGTCACACTCTCATAGATATATATACTCTCATACTATCACCCGACTGTACCTGTGAAGCTGGGCCTCCCGTTCCAATTGTGTGGCCACTTCCTGCCAAGCTGCGGCACTTGTGCTGCAATCAGTTGAACACAGTCATGAGCTGCATGCGTGGGGTCACGTGTACATGTGTACTGACCCAATGGCATCCCTGGCTGCCCTGGCAAGGCGCTGAGAGAGCTTGGTCAAACTCTTAGCATGCACAGCCTCCAACTCGGACCTGGAATAATATCATACCCAACAAGAAGCTTGCCCCAAGACAACATTCTGTGGAAGGCATCACCCAAGTGAACCATCAAGGACAACTTGTTTTGCTGCAAACACAGATAGGAATTGGGCCAAGGCTGTTTGTTCACATGGTCAGGCACAGCACAATAATATAGATAGTATATTTAATAACACGTTTTCAAACCAAACAATCCAGCCACTGTGACCTGGCAATTTTGCACAAACAAGCAGATTCCACTGGTGCTGACATATGCTGATAGTTTCCCATCATGCCCCATACCGCAGCATTGATTAGGCACAGTGTTTGCAAGTGCACACTCTTCCTTTGCTCCACTGGCATTCTGCTGCCACAGGCTGTCTTTGGATCTAGAGTAAGGGCAACCTCGGCAAAGACCATTCCACAGAGGGATTTGTGTGTTTCATCTACTCCTTGCCAATGACTGATGCTGCAGACGGTGTTTATGAGCATGGAAGCTGCATGCTTCTCCAGGTTGCAAGAGAGCATTGTCCAGGAGTTCTTCCAGTGGCATCAGAGTTCGTTGCAGTAGTTAGGACCTTTTATCAAGGTCACAAGAGAGTCCCTAAACATACGTGTTAAGTAGCCAAGGGCTCACAAATGCTACTCATTTGTTCATAGTGACTGGGTTGAGGGTCTCAGAATCCCTGGGTTCTCGAGATTCCTTGCTTATTGTGTATATGCAGCTAGCCCATGAGCAAATAGGGGCATACATCAATATGTGAGTATCACAGCAATTCCATGTTGCTGCTTCACCTCCTCTTTATCGTACGATATGGAGAAATCCACCTTTAACATTAAAACCTATGACAAGATATTGCTCAACTCAGCATCATCAGCTTTTCTGGAGAAATTGACTACAATGTTCATTTTAGCAAGGTATGCAATACTAAAATGAGAGGATGAAAACTTGGCATGCTTAGCTACTTTAGCAAGGTTTTTGATGTTCTGGATGATGACATTTTATTTCTAATCTATTAAAATATGGTGACTGTTGTGGAGGATTTCAGTTTCAAAACCAACTTTCTCTTCTTGTTGGAACCAAATTTCATTGCTATGATGCCCCTGTGTATATACAGCGAAGTGCAGATTAAAAGGAAGCTCTCTTTGTTATGTTACAAAGGTGTATAGTATGAAGTGGTAATTCAGCAAGCTGACAAGAGACAGTACTCTCTGCCAACCCTATTTTTATTGCTGGTTTTCGTCCACAATCTTTTCTTTTGTGCCACAATTGACACCTCTAGCAGGCCCTTCATTCTCGGCCCTTACCCTCCAACTGCTACATCAAACACTGCCAACACCACAGTGACCTCCTTTATTCATACTTAAAGCCAATGTAAATGAGATTTCATTATAGATGGCAGTCCATTGCCCATGAATTCTATTCAATGCGGCATTCTGCAGAAGAGTCTTCTCAGCATCTATGATGTTTATAGTAGTAGTCACATAATTAACATTCACAACAAGCCTAACTACCATACTTTCGTGCACATAACCCATACCAAATATCTAAAGATCTTGCTAGTAAATTTCATATTTAGGAACCTTCATTTGTGAGTCTAGCAATTTTCCAGATTTGCAGGTTTATAAACTCTGGTTTTAGTTTATATTAAAGCCAGGAAGAAAGAAATTGAGTTTTTTTTTCAATAGATCGCCGAGCGTTTAACCCATTGCGCCACAAACGCATTCGCAGAGTGCTACACAGACGCGCCTTATATATTATAACACTCCTCCGTGTACCCGCGCTCTTGCTCGGGGCGGTGCCGCCGCCTACGAGCAGAAAAGAGAAGTACTGCATTATGACACTAACGCGCACCGACAGTGAACGCTTCGGTGGTCTCAGCACTACGACGCCTCGATGCCAGCATTCGAAGGGACGCTGGCATCAAGAAGCACTACCAACTAGGTGGCGTTCACCGTACTCAGCACAGCGGAGCGTGGCCTCCGCAATCAGCTCTGAAAATGTTTCTGAAGTTGATCGCGGAGGCTGCAATTACGACGCGCTGTACGCGCTGATTTGACTCGGTGACGATTCAGTTACGTGCTTCGTCTTTCGCGTTGTGCTAGCGTGTGCAGCGTAGTGCAGCTTCCATATGCACGACGGTTGCTCATGGTCATCGACGTTGGTAGTCGTGATGGAGGAGACGTGCCACCAGGTTTTATAAAGGCCCCTGCCCCAACTTTTGTTTTTTCTCTCTGTCTCTCTTGGGTGAGATGGAAGGCTATCGAATATTTGCATTTGTATTCTGTGAGACAAAACATGCTCTGTTTTCTCAGGTAAGTAATAGGAGGTCACGTAGGGAAAGAGCTTTCTGCGCGACATATTTATTTTTCATCAAATACACTCGCAAGTTTTTTCAGCCAGCTCATATCATACAAAGCTGAGGGGGCCTTTCTGAAATCGATCTAGAACTTGTGAATTTTCTTCTTATCACATTCAAAGCCGTTTTATGACTCAGATACAACGCCATGGCGCTCTAACATAGCAGTAACCTAAGACCAGCTGATCCAATTACCTACATGTAATTATGTTCAAAATGGTAATCAGTCAATTTTCACATCTTCACACTTACGTTTGCTTTATTTGACCACCCTAGTGACAATTATATATATAATATAAAATTTCCTCTTCACAAATAGTGAATCATGACATCAAAGGGGCTTGCAAAACTTTTTGACCAAGGCCCTTTGATGGTTCCATGTCTCCATAGCCACTACATAGAGCTGTAGCGACTATCAAAACCAAATATTATTCCTGCACATGCAGCAGAGAACCTCAAATTTTGTTTAAAAATCTGCTTGCCCATTCCTTCAATTTTTATTACTGTTCATGTTTATTGATATACAGGGTGTTTCAGCTAACTTGGGTCAAGCATTAAAAAAACACATGTGCTACACGTCTTGAATTGGCGCAGTATTGTTCTGAGCCATATGGAGCATGTCATGAATTTTTTTCCAATCTGCCAAGCTGGGTAATTAACAAAGATTGCCTTAATGAACTTTTGAAATAGTAACTCTAGCGTAAAATGTTCAATTGACCTCTGTGCACGGAGCAGCCTTTGCTAATTCGTTCAACTTATATTTGAGGGCACTAAAAGCTTGGCGCGTTAGCCGTAAGTCACATAGTATTTTTCTAAATTTTGCGCACTTTAAAGATAGGCTGGAAAAACATTAAAACAGGGCTATTATCTTAGCATATATGAAATAATCAGATGTTTCTGAACAAGCACTACAACTTTCGTATTGAAGATTTTTCGCTAGAGTTACTATTTAAAAAGTTAATTAAGCAATCTTAGTTAATTACCTAGCTTGGCAGATTGGGAAAAAAACATAACATACTCCATATGGCTCAGAACAGTACCGTGCCAATATGACATGCATAGTGCCTAAGTTTGTTTTTTTGATACTTCGGCCAAGTTAGCTTAAACACCCTGTACAGTCCCATAGAAGTCACAACTAAGGAGCACCTCTGGCAGCACCAAAGGTAGAGAAATCTGATGATCGACTGATGCCACCTTATAGCACATAATACTAGTGTGCCAATAATATGGCCTCTGAAGTTGGGCATTTTGATGGACTGATCTCATAGGCCATACCAATACCAAAACTTAAGCAAGCTGTATGACATTGAAGAAGTGGCACACACCTGCATTCACCCAGCATCGATTGCATTCTCTCAACTCATCTATGCAACTGCGGCTGTTACCTGGGCTTCCGAGAAGTGAGGAAACAATGCTTTGCCACTTATGCCTGGGCGTTGCATTCACCAATGCATATTATATGTTTGATTGGAATGGCTTATAGCGCAATGCCTGCGGTGTGGAGGAGACTATAGAACACCTACTGTGCTACTGCCCATCTTTTGAAAATGAAAGACATGACCTCTGCACAGCTCTAAATCAGTTGGATAGAAAACCGTTCACCTTGAACAAGATCTTGGGACCATGGTTTCACATATTGCAGCTGCAAAAGGCCGCAAAAGTGCTGCTGCGATTTTTGAAAGCTACCAGACTGAGTGACCGTCAGTGATAGAGCAGGAAACTGTAACTACGTCAGGGATATCCACAATAGACTTTCTCTTAATCTTTTCCTCCCCTTTTCCTATAGGGCATTCAACTGGGCTCAGTCCTGGTTTACCTCCCAGCCTCTCATTTATCATTTTCTCTCTCTCAGTGCATTGACAGGCTAAGCATGGCAGGCATGATCGCATCGTTATGTGCTGGCACATTTCCACAGCTTCAAGTGCAGTGGGAATGACAAAGGCAAAGGAGGGCGCAGCATGGGAGGCATTTGACTGCCAATGACACAATGCCAGCCATTTCCTTTAGGGTAGGGCACTCCATGGTGGCAGGAGAAAATATTGGAGGGTCCCCACTTTAGAGCCACCCTACACTTAGAGTCTTTTCAAAAACTCTTGTTTTTAAAATATTTACAAATACATCTAAATACTATTTGATGCCTCTAATTAAATATACGGGGTCAACACGGTAGCACAAATAATTACCCAGTATGCTTGAGTGAGTGAGTGAGCGAAATAACTTTATTTAGGTCCAGAGAAGACGCAGGGGAGACCCCGTGTCACCTGGCTAGTCACACGTAGGGACCGCCAAGCCGAGCTTGACAGCCCGATCGCATAATGAACCACAAGAAGAATGGTAGTACTGCCAGTAGAGAAAAACCTAGAATTCAGGCATATGTCAAAAGAACTGTAACAGAGAATACTGCATTTTCAATAAAAGTAACAGTTCATTGTTTATTCATACATACATTCGAATAGACTCTGTCCCCATAAATGAGCATAATGCACTGTCCACCATTCATCACCATTCATCGTCAATGTTGTTGCCTCAGTGCAATACTTTTACTCTCAGCACAAAGCTCATGACAAATCATGCAACTGTAAGCATCTGAGTGGCTCCACCATTGACTACAATTTTCACAGACCATCAACAAAGAGGAAACACTTATTAATGCAGAGTTTTTGTCAACATATACTATAACTGGGCCTATCACACATTGACCAAGTAAGGATGAAGCCGTGGTGGCAAGTTGTTAAAGGTGCATCTTTTTCTCACCGCTCCTGCAAAATGCTGACCACTTCCTTGGAGAAATCAGCCCCCTGCTTCAAAAGGCGACGTAGTTCCTCAAACCCTGTAGGCCCCTGCAGGTCATAAAGAAAGCATGCGTTTTACAAGCTTGGACTATCTTGTAGTTTTGACGTGGTCACACTAAGCGAGGAAAATGGGTTACAACTACTACAGTCAACTCAATCACAAGCTCCACAAGAAAAATTCATGTAAGTTGCCCAGAGATTACTCATGTGGGTAACTCATACAGACAACATCAATCAGGCAGCAAGAAAATGCAGCTAGACATTGCTAGACTGTTTCTAGAAAATTATGCGTTAGTTTCAACTACTGAAATGTGCAATCACAAAGCATGTTTCAGCGTGAACCAGATATTCATAGAAAAAGATTAATAAGCTCGACTAGAAAGTCTATCCACTGAAAAAAAGCCAGAGAAAGTTATACAGAAAAATGTAGTCCCACCGAAGAAAAACTGAATTTTCGGATGAAAAAAAAAAAAAAATGGTGCACCCTAATTACTAAGAACTTCATTTTGCACAACACAAATGTTCAACCCGCCGCGGTTGCTCAGTGGCTATGGTGTTGGGCTGCTGAGCACGAGGTCGCGGGATCGAATCCCGGCCACGGCGGCCGCATTTCGATGGGGGCGAAATGCGAAAACACCCGTGTACTTAGATTTAGGTGCACGTTAAAGAACCCCAGGTGGTCCAAATTTCCGGAGTCCCCCACTACGGCGTGCCTCATAATCAGAACTGGTTTTGGCACGTAAAACCCCATAATTTAACACAAATGTTCATTGTATCCAGGTTTGGCTATATATTCGATGATTGTGCAATATTGAGGTTGGACCAGTACCACTCGGGTCAGTTGTCAAGCATACTGTAGTATATCAAAATAGAGCTTTAATCCAGGGATTCATTTGTAAGTGACATGCACGCTGATGTTCCCGTCGTCTGCTGCCAACATTTTTTGATGATGTCGCCAGTCTCCGGCTGTCCCATCTTGCCTCATTTCATGAAGCATGTGGCGATGGGTTAACGGAAACCATATACACCCATCGCTCAGTTCGATGCAGATCTTCACTGGCACTACTCAGCGAGTCCCTGCGGGCTTTTTTTTTCCAGTTCTGGATGAAGTGGTGACTTAGCTGTCTCACCCTGGGGTGCCACTGCCTCTTCCATTGGCTAAGGGCCTGCAGCAAAGCCTGGTTCGAAGAATTTTTAATCATGGACCGTATTCTGAAACGTTCGCCTAGGCGAAATTTCTTTTTTCGCTTTCAGGCGTGCGCCGATTGGCTGTTTTAGCAAGATTGGATGAGCTGATTGGGTGGTTGAGCCCGACGTCATTCAATTTGCTCAACCAGCCAATCAGCGCGCAAGCTGATTTCGCCTAGGCGAACGTTTCAGAATACGGCCCCATGACTGCTTCAACAGACAGTATATTGCCATTCTTATTTGCTACAATGACACTGTCTCCATTTGTTGTGATCACTGTCAGGCACTTTGCGTCGTATCTGGATTCATGCTTGCGCACTGTGTTGCGCATTTTAATGACTGCATTTAATGCAAAAGCCAGCTAGAGTAGGTAGAATATTGCTCCTTTGTCGAACCAGAACTTTCCAAACGCCGCACTTCCCGCCATTCAAATGTTGCTTAAATATGTCGCTGTGCTTCTAAACAATAAGCAATGAAAAAATAATAATAAATATTGAGTACGCAAGCCTTCAACGAAAAAGGGACCGGTGCATGAGTAAAAACAGAGCGGTGTGAAGGCATGCAGATGCTTGCACTAAAGCCCCTCCATTCTCGACCACGCCACGTGCGCGTCCCCCTAGCGCTGCGGCAGGTGATCGCGGGCAACGGCCACGCGCGGGCGGCAGATAGCGCGATTCCGGAATCCGGCGAGGCGGTCATCCAAATCGCGAACGAACCACCACTGAGAGGCATTTCGTACGCATAAAGATTCCTGCAAGTATTGTACGAAATTCGATGTTCGTACAGCCGTTTATTTTTCTTATTCTTTCTCTATGGCAATTTGAGCCGACATGCAAAAGAAAGATGGAGAGGACAGCTAACACCAATTAAACATTTTGGCATTAAACACAAGGCATTTCGATCGGACAAGAAAGAGAGCGACTGTCCCGCTAGCATGCGCTGTTTTTCTCGGCATGTGGGGGTCGCGCGGACGGCGCTGCGCCACCCGCGAAGAGGCGAATTAATTTTAACCTCTCGCCGTCGAGGAGGTCCAGCAGAAGGGGAAATGAAAGAATCGTTACCACGACGTTAAGCGTTCAGATTTCGTGACGTACAGATCACGGCGCACGCCAGAAACGAAAGAAAGAAAGCCATGGGCGGAGGCGGCGAGGGCACGACCGGTTTTTTTGTCTACACCGAGCCGAGCAGACGCAGAAAGAAAAAGGGGGGTGGAAAAAAGACAGAAAGAAAACTGCGGAAAAGCCAAGCCAAGGATGCGGTTGGACTGACCGTTAGCGGTGCGGTTGTCAACATCGTAGCCGCTACTGCAGGTGACAATTAAACCGCGAACACGATCCCGCCTGTCAGAGTAGGTATAATTGACTCTAACGCCGCATTTCTGACTGGGTGCCACGATGATGCATACGGTCTGAAGCGCCAGTGTCCAGCTGGACCGCGGATGCTCACGAGGTCACGAGCGCACTGACTCGAAACGAGCCTTATGCAGTTGTTCGCAAAAGAAGCGTGGCCCTGGCGATGAGCAGCACCACGTAGCAGCACCGGTGGATTACACATACAACGAAACCGGAAATTACAGAAGGGAACGTTTCCAGCATCGACAGGTTCGGGGGATCGGCAGTGCCACGGCGGTTGACAGGCTCTGTCGATTGGCTACCGCGCAGAAACCAAAAGAAGACAGGATGCTACAGCCACGCGGTCTCGTGAATTCTTATACAGGGCTAAAAAACAATACGAGCAGCATTCAACTCGCGCACAGTGACGGCGATCGAGCTTCCGATATCACACACCGAAGAAGGGCACAAAATAACTTTCGCGATTAAACGGCGATAACAATGATAACAATATGTTAGAGATTAAACTCACCCAGAACGCATCCCTGAATGAACTCATAACTGACCGAGGAGTCTGAGTTGTCATGAGGCGGTGAGAAGCACCATTCGAAACTGGAACATTTTCAGCACAAGTGCTTTATAATACAGTGTGACTAGTAAAAGAGAGCAGAAAAGCGTCTGCTTAAAACAGGCCCGCACAAAATAATTTATTTCTTAGTTTAAAATAAAGAGGCTCAAAAAATTATAGGGAAACTAATAAAATAACAATTTATTATTAAAAATGCTTGTTTTGTTTTTTGACTAACCAATTTTTTTCTTAGATTTCTGCGATGCTGTTGTGTAGGGAGCAGTTGCACACACACACGAGTGGCAAGGGAGCAAGCAAGGCTATTAGTCAGCCTGAGTGCAGCATCGCCAAGTGTGAAAGATGACAGGCGAAGCCGCAAGCACAGCGTAAGTATGAATGAACACACCGTAAATCTGATTAATTGGCTTTTATTCCAAGGTAGTGCCTACATGGCTGTTGCGGGGCGAAGCTTTTGTCTCCAGAAAAAGAACGGCTTGGTGAAAGTTATCGACGAGTATCGTGGCTCCACCTGCGCGTTTGTTCGAGAAGGTTCGCGCTCAGTCGCCCATGCGACTAGGCCTAGTTTCCTTTTCTTTCTCGCGGTAATATGTTATATCGTACTGTTTGTATTATCATGAAAACTTTTTGCCACCACTGTGATCATAGCAGTGGGAGCTTACGGCAGGTAGTTCTGCGCAGAGTTCGCGTCTCGACCGCGTTGTTCGAGCACCCGGCACACGAGACCGTTTTAGTAAGACGCTTTGCCGGTGGTCCGGAGTTGTACCAAGCCATTAAACATAAGATTTCATCTTCCTTGAGTTGAGGTACTTGGTGTTCGCAGTAAATGCTTCTGCATGCTTTCTTTATAAGCTATTATCTTTTCGCGGTCGCGCTACACTTTGTGAGCAAATAGTGCTGAAAAGTTCTGGAATCGAAAAACGCCGGCTTCGTAATGATTCAACTTTTTCACCTCGGCAGTGATTTTTGATCGATGGGGACATTCATGGAACTGATACCGTCTAATAATCTGAGTCTGGAACTGGACTCCAGTGCCTCTTTAGTTGATTACAACCCACATACCGCTTTTATGAGCCATTGTTTTTTGCCTGTATAGGGGCGTATATCTGCTGACAAATTCGTAGGATAAGAATGATTGTGCGTTTCTTGTCATGAAAACATGCTTGTTTCTAGCTACAGGAGGTATGCCATTTCTTCACAGGCTGACCTTCATTGAGTAATACTGACATTGCACCAGTGCATTAATGAATACTTGTGTGCGAGTGCAGTTTTTAAAAAGCAGATACCATGGGTGTCTAAAGAGTTGATTTATTCCTTTGGGACGTTGAACGAATGAAGTTGCCTCGAAAAAGTATCAATATATTGGGCCCCAAATATGAATGTAATGGTTTATGAATAAAGTAAGATTAGACTGGACGTCGAAACAATTATATAAATTTCATCAGAGAGGAGTTAGCCCCAACAGTCACGAATTATGATCTACTGTCGATACATGTGTGAAACATTATTTTTATGCCAGGGTGCTTGAGACTCCACTGAAAACAAGCCAAGGTGGTAGAATGACTCTTAATTCATTTTATGATGAATCATCATAATTACAGAGTAATTAAATATTGTAAACTCAGTCATGCCTACATTTCTTCATAGAAAGGATTGAATCACGCACTTGAATTACATGCACACAGTACATTATTAGCTACAAGCATTACTACAGACAAAGAACTTTATATTGAAGGTCCTGAGAAGCTCCGTTGCCCCCTCTCAGGGAGGCGACGAAGCCGCAGGCTTCCCGGAGAGGTTAGTCAGAAATTGTCAAATGTTAGTCAAAAAACAACACACTTTTAATAACAAACTGCTAATTTATTAGTTTTCCATAACTTTTTGAGCATTACTACAAAGAAAAAAAATATATTTCGCATTTGCTACCGACATGCCCCACGTCGAACGTCCTGTAAAACACTGTAGTGCCTTCATCAAAGCGGTCCTCAGTAATGATACATATCACTTGGGAGTAAAATGGAAGTAATTTAAGTTAGCAAAATGTTCAATATACCCTAAGCTTATGTTTGTGCTTTATTCCCTGCCACCACTACCCATAAATGGCCAAATTAAGTCGTGTCCACAAATGTGTATGCCATGTCTGAAGGGGTTAAGGTGCCTGTAAGGAGGCTACATTGACTTTCAGACGTACTAGATCATAGGTTAAGACATGAACCTTTTCTGTGCTCATTAAGTTTGGTATCCACTAGAGCACATGTTAAAGCATGACATGTTTTTTGGCGATTTAGAACCGCACTCACCTGACACGTTAAAAGATGAAGGTTGGTAAACTTCAGATGTTTAGACGTATTTTCTTCACATGCGTGTTTTCGTTCATTTCCTGCTCGCTGCTCGATTGCACCGTGGTAGTTGTCGCTTTAGTAATGAGAGCGGACACCATGGATGACTCATTGGGGTGTCCTGGTGGGAAATCCGAGATCTTTGTTCGGGAACGGAACACATTCGGTTGCAGCGTCACAAAGCAGGCGGTCTGCAAAATTTGTGAGGATGGGAGGAAGAGGGCAGCCAAATCGGCAAGCAGTGAACACCCCAGAAGTTTTCATGCCTCATTTGTCATCTGCTTGGGGACAATATACTACAAAACGAAATGTTTCTTGCTTCTAACGAATAACATTTTTAAATGAAAAATATTTTTTCTTATTAAGCTTAAATACGTTCTCGAATAGTAATTATGACTACTACAGTTTATTATTAATAGTTTCTCTACATGATCACTTGGTGGCGTTGGGCACAGCGAAAAAGGAGGTATATTCGAAACTAGATGAGGCATGTGTATGCTTTAGCAAATATCCGGAGCACATCCTAATAAAGCACATCAGCACATCCTAATAAAATGCAAAGAGATTCACCCAGTGAGAACCATAGGTAATATACACCTTATAGAGGCGCTTGGGTTTAAAATGGACGGGAGCATCAACCGGTGAGGAGTCTAGATAATCAGGAGATGTTTAGAGTATTGGTGGACAAAAAAAAATGGGAGAGATTGATACGACTCAATCTCTTACAGTCATAGGTAGCGGCACAAGGTAGTATGGATATGGGAAAAAAAAGGTTAATTAGATGTATACAAAATTGCTAGATAAAAAGCATATATAACATACCTAATTAAATCAAGCAGGCTAGGTGACCATTTGTCACTGCCCCGTTTCGAACGGGATGCCATTAAATCATCAGAAAAGGAAAAAAAAAAAAAGATGAGAACAGTGGCGCACGCTTTTCAAGAGGCAACGTGTTGCGTCGCAGTGTCCGACTGGGGCCCCCGGGTCTCGACACGTCAGAGAAAGCTGTTCAACCCACCGTTCGTTTCAATAAATGAAAGCGACTCCGGAATTAGCTTTCTGCTATTTCATTAAACTCGTTTCGCCCCTCCAACTGGTCTGCTTTCTCCTCGAGCAACACCAACGCAAGAACCGAACTCCCATTGCAACGACCATTTTCTCGAATTAGACTGGATTGGATCCGAACGTTCCGCAGCCGCTGTTTGTATCCAATCCACCAGACGTGCCATGTGAAGCTGGTCGTGTAGCGAGTGTGTGATCGCTCGAATAAAACACTTTTCGTCACATTCTGCTCTTAGCAGATGACTTCATTTTGACGTCACCAAAAACGTGGCCTAGACTAATAGGTGACCCATAAAAGAGCGAAGGATTCTGGGATGCACCGTCTGCCCACTGTTTCCGGTTCGAAGAAGCCTATTCATGCTCTTGCAGTCCGACTTTGTCACGCTCGAAGATTACCCAGTTGCAGGCGCCTAGCAAAACCATGGCCGGCTGTTCAGCCGTTAGCTGCTCAAATTCAAGCGTTAAACTTATGTAATTACTTCCTTTCAGCATCCCTTGCAGAGTCAGCCGAGTACAAGCATCAGAGGGCATGGCTGCCACTTCCAAAACTGAACCATCAGTGAACAAAAAGAAAATGAACGTAGTGCCACTTATCAGGCGTCGATGAGCTGTGTAAGGGCCGACACGGAATGATTCCCCAAGATATTTCTTTCTCTAACATTAACTCAAGCAATAATAACTATTTCAGTACTCGCATGCACATACAGTGGTATTATGAAACATGGTGTTACGGCGCAAATTTAAACAGGACACAGTGAGATACATACATAATACATACTCCTTACCAACTAGCCCACCTTAGTTTCTCGAACACAGTAGAGGCAATGCGCAGCCGCTAATATGTCAGCGATACGGCCATTTCCCCGTCTTGTTGACAAAAAAGCGAAAACTTCTAACTACGTACTACTTCAAATGAACCTCGAGTTTTGACCAAGAAATACCATTGACAGCGTGCAGTTTCAAACATTTCAGCACTTCATTTTCTAATTACACTAGCTGCACCGTTACTGACGATATCGGTTGCAGCGACGATCACAGGGCAGTATTTTTACCAGGCTGCTATAGCCATCGCCTCAGCACCCGATTTTTTTAGTAATGCTTCTATACGCTTGATAAATTATCGGATAACGATAACTATTTCATCTGTCTGACTGACCCGCAGGCAGAGCAGTCAGTGACGGTGCATCTGAGCAACGGCAATTGTCAGAGAGCTAAACCTGGCAGAAACAAAAAAGGCCACCAAAACGAGAACCAGAGTTCATTCATGAATAAAAGCGTATCCTTGCCTTTCTTGGCTCATCATCGTTGCGCCCAGAGTGAACTAAAACCTAGAAATTAGCTGCATGAATGGTATGACATTGCTGGTTGACAAAGCAGACGGAAAGCTTCGCACGACTGACAGCTGAAACCGCGTAGAAAAACGCGTGGCGCCGGGCTTGCGCCGGGTCGTCAGTCAAACTAGAAGCTGCTAGCAGACGGCGCTCCCCACAATTCCCTGTGATTGCTCGTTTCATGGGCCACCTATTCTGCTAGGTGAAACTGAACACTCATTCTGAAAAGCAATATGATCACGCCCCTGCATTGCTTTTGATGCTCCATCGGGACAGCTCCAATTACTCAAGTTCTGGTAATTTTAACTGGGATTCATAGCACTAAAACGACACAAGGACGAGGAAGAACACGGGACGAGCGCTAACTTTCAACAATTGCGCGAGTATATATATGCTTACCAACTGCAATAAAGCAATTGTTGAAAGTTAGCGCTCGTCCTGTGTTCTTCCTCGTCCTTGTGTCGTTTTAGTGCTATGAATCTCAGTTAAAATTACAATGACCTACCAACACGTCCAAACTTCTTCCCTGCTCAAGTTCTGGTACTACAGGCAAATGACTCCGGTAACGAACAGCAGAAGTGGATGGCCATGTGCAGGGTATTCTGGGCAACTTCTGTTACTTTTACAGCGAAGCTGTTAAGGGCTCACTCTTCGATGGTCGTGTCCGGATGTAGAAAAAAAAAAAAAAACTCTCATTGGCCGTATGCTGTATGTGTGAGTGAAGCGCGCTTTCACTGGGAGCGAACGCACGGCGGAGAGCAAACGCGACTTCCGTCGCGCGAAAGGCCGTGGGGGGACGGGAGGGAGGGGAGGCGACATTTACCTGCAGCACCAAATGCGTATCTTGTGACCAGGCGCGAGGGGAACTGGCGACTCAATCTCCCACGCGGAAGGACAGTGGGAAGGCAGCGCGGGAGGGACGGGTTGCGGCTTCTGCTCTGCGAGTAACTTGTACTTTCCGCAGCGCCGGGTGGTATCGTACACCGTATCTTGAAAGTGATCTGCAACACGGCTCCTTCCTTTGTATGCGCTGTGCTTTCACCGCTCAGTTTCTGTTGAAGCGATAGACCGCATGAACCTTCGCTCGCTGATGCTGGCGTGCTTGCTCAAGCCAGCCATTTGAGAGCAGTTGTGTGCGGTCACACAAACAACGTGCAAAATTGTTGTCGACGGCGGGGGCGTTTTGCCCGCATTCACACCGAATGCGTGCGGTGTTCGTGACGTATTTATGAATGTGCCAACCTTTGCCGTACACCTTATGGCGGTGTACCATAGCGACCATAAGGCCATGGTTCCTGTGGTCACTAAATAAATGAAAACCATTGGCATTCTTTAATAGTTCAAATTACTAATTACATCATCACATCCTATTAGTCATAATTGGAACTACATAATTCCCACCATAGTACAGCTTCACTGGTGTTCCATCTCCACCCCAGTGGAAGGGCTGACAGTTTTTTTTTTTATAGAAACAAAGTAACGAAGATTACATCTATTACAAATATTTGTTTACCATAAGGTTGGAAAATATATCGGTAAGCCCTCGGTAGCCAATCGGATAACTCGCCCTACTAACGTCGGACAACACGCGTCACTATGGGTGAGGCGGCTGAAAACTCGGGGGAGCGGTGTGCTGCGATCAGTAGCGATGTACATTTTTAAAACCTTATAACACACTTTACGTGGAGTGCTCAGATGCGTCAGTTAATGATCAGGAGGACCTACCCTAACGAGTAAGTTTGTACAATATCATCAAAATCGTTTCGGGGTCCCTTTGACAATAATGACCACAATTTGCACAGTGATGAGAGGGATACAACATGCTTGCAACTAGTAGAGAATTCTGCAACGGGCAATTCGACAAGTGTTCTCAACATCGCCACTTTTGAGATCATTGGTTCGGTCAGTTGCGAGTGCGGCACTCGTTTATCATTTTGGGCATGCATTTTGAAGTGAAAATTGATCATAATTAACAGTGGTATAATTATAGTGTTAAAGCACTTGCAGTATCATCATTCTGTGATTATTAAGCAGACCAACTCATTAAAAGGCCCCTGAACCACCTAGAGGTCGAAATTTAGTTGTGGTGTTGCAGTTGTGCACGGGTCTACAATGAAACGTAGCCGTGAGAATTTTTCGAAATGGTGCCGTAATAGCGGAGTTGCACACATTTGACGATCGAAACACGACCCTTGCTCGTTTCGCTACTTTCCTCGTCGGCTGGTCTCTCCTCCTCGCCGAGTGCTCCTCCAAATGTCATATGACATACGTCATTGCCAACGTGCTTCTCAAAGCACTGCTCACTTCTGGTTAAGGCACGTACACGCCAGTGGCAAACTTACCGACGGCGAACCGGCCTCCAGTGCCATAGAACGTCTGCCACACGAGAGGTGTCCAAAGTAGACGGCAGTTCAGCCGGCGCACTGCGCGCCTCCACCACTGGTGATGCAAACATTGGCTGCAGCTTCTGTTCAAGCAAGATAATTACCGCTAGATAAAATGATGCATAAATTGTACATTTTATGAAAAACTATATCCACGGTCAAACGTTAAACAGAAACGAGAGCTCCGATACTTGTCGAGCTCAGCTGCAGTGCACGACTTCCGATGGCAGACAACCGGAGAAGGCCTAGCGACGATATCGGTGCTAGGCCTTCCACATCCATTAAACTAAGGATGTTTATAAAACGATTTCTTAAGCGCAGACCCCAGGCATGGTTGTTGCGATCCCTCGTTTAATCATTTTCGAGTGGGCATTCTCACTGTTATCTTTTATTTTGACTTTTGCGCTACTAAGTATCGTGTTCAGTTAACACCAACTCGCCCATGAAGTTATTCGGTAGCACTGCAGCGTTTATCATCCGTTGATTGTGACGGCATTCTGAGCTCGATGCGCATGTTTACTTGAAATATTTAAAACAGTTGGCACAAATTGGAAGCTTACACTTCCTCCAGGTGTGAGGGAGTTCAGCACTATCTTGGCATTGTTTTTGTTTGATGTTCTTGCATAGCATTTGGTCACACATTGACTTAGGCCCGGATTCAGAAATGCTCCTAACCTTAGACAGTTTCCCTACCTTACGCAAGGAGTCCTTCATGCTACCTAAACGTTAGGCACCCTCAGAAGGCCATCGCGAATTAAAGCTTCCTTTCACCTTCCCTGCGGAAGGAGCTCCTCGCCAAAGGAAATTGAACGTGACAGGCTTCTGGTTTCGAGATTACTTACGAAAAATGCAAAATATTTGTAATGAATTGCTAAAGTAAACTTCCGGCGCTGTTAGAATTGCAGTTCTACTGCTTTACCAGGGCATAAATTCTATTTCTTTCGTTAATGACGTAAACATAGCTAAAAAATGATGAACATGGCAGGAAAGCAAGCTCAGTCTAGCAACTTTGACAGCATCTGGCAGTTTCGGTTGGTCAGGCGTGCTTTCTTTTTCTTTTTTTTGGCCTGCATTTTGTTTCATGCGTGTGTGTGTCTGTGTATTTGCCATGCCGGGCAAACCCTTTTTGCATGGAGGAAGAAAAATTGGCTGTGGTTTAACTTAGTTATGTCTGGGTGTGCGTAGCAGGAGGTACGGTTAATCTTATTATTTTGCTTGGTTCTCTCTACGGTTACATCTTTATTGTTTAGCTTCGTACGTTTGAATGTTTAGGTTTGGTTGTTACCTCTTGTTAAGTTATGGTTACATTAAAGACTAGACATTTTTAAGGTCTAACGTATTCATTGTGAAAGCCTTCATCTTGTTTCTCAATTGCCACAAAGACACCTGATGGTCGGTGAGGCGAGAGGATAAGGGGTTGTCGTCCAGTGATTTGAACAAGTTTTGGGTACTATCCTCATCTGAATCCACTCGTCTGGCCGCTTCGTATACTTACGACGCTTCTCGAGGCGTGCGGCTCGTTCTTCCTCCGTCTCTTTTGCGTCGTCTACACCGGGGCTTTTAATGGGTATATGACTACAATCTGTGGACCCAGTAACCCCGGGGAATCGTCCAATGGCATAGAACCTAGTCATGACTGACCTCGCTTCACTGGCGTTTGGCAGCCGAACGTACTTGGGATACAGAGGTAGGCATATCAGCTGTCTTATCTCAAATGCATCGGCATATAGAGGGTTAGGATACACACACAAGGTCGCCTACAAAAGTTTGCAAGGCACCCGTTCCGTAAAAACGCAGTGCGATGAGGACCTTCAACAGAGCAGGTAGCGGCGCTCCTCTGTTGTCAGTGTTGCTTGGAAAAACAATACTGGGCTAGAAACTCCACTTCGTTGTAGTGTTCCAGGGGATACTGCCTGTCAATCACATGCCGGACTGGAATCATGCAACGGCGGAGGCTTGTACACAGTCCCGTAAAGAAGTTCACTTGCACGTCGAAGAAACCTTGCATAGCTTTCGAAGCTATCGTCTTCGGATAAATATCGCAAGGCCATCATTCCCCCCCCCCCCTCCCTCGCTTTTCACATAAGAACAGAATCACAAAAGAAATGGCTCAAAGCGCAGTCTGCGGAACCAAACGACGTCAATACACAGTGGCTGGCTGTCGCGGCGTTGGCTGCGCACGGCACCTATCCAAGCCGAGCGTACCGCGTGCAAAGTCCTGAGGAAAAGCATACGTTCAGGTAGAGGAGCGCGGTTAGGAAGCATGAAGGTAGCATGCCGGCTGCCTAAGCGCGAGGAAGCACCAAGGAGGCCCTAACTTAGTGCCCCTTAGTAAGGCACGTTCCAGAATTGACGCCAGGTCGCCTTACAGCGTGTAAGACGTCCTTAGTAAGGAAAGGAGTGTTTCAGAATCCGGGCCTTACTGATGTTTACGGCATTTGGTAACGTGTGGACTAACTACCTTGCCGAGTTAATTTACTTATCCGAGTTCATCCTGGGAGTTGTCCACCAATACTGTGCTTGATAAGAATCTCTAGGCCGCTCGAATACTCGGGACCAATGTACTTGTTGCTGCAGGTTGCTGGCAAGCCTTAGTTGACCACCCTGGCAAGCTTCACACTAGACCTGTCTGTTCCAAGATAGATACCCGTCTGTTTCTACCAGAGATGTCAGGCATAAGTGCCGTCCAGGAGGCACAAGACTAGTTGTTAACAGCGAGAGACAATAAATCAGTTTTGACTGATGCAGTACTTTTCCATAACCTAATTTTAGTTAATTTTGTATAAAGCATTGATTGCCAGAAACGAAACTTTCATTTCTTGAACTTTTTGTTCATACCGTAGTGTCGGTACATCAGTGTGATGTCATGGATTTAAATGTACTTTCTCATATTTTGGTAGTTGTGGCTCGGTAAAGGTTCTCCAATTGCCCCAAGTTGAGTGTTTGGCTCTTATACAATGTAGTTCATTTTTACTGATAAAAAATTAACAAGGCCCCAGAGCAGATGCCACCAAAATTAATCTCATGGCAAGCTGGTGGGTAGATCAAGGCTTCTTTGGCGACTTCACATCGATTTGGGGTTAGTGACAGCTTGGCACAAAAAAGATGCACCAAGTTAGCATTGGGCTACGTATGGAGCAGTAATAAGGCGTAACTAGCAAAACAAGAGCCGGAATGAAGCAGAGATGTGCGCACCTACAACTGCAAGTGGGGCTTTACTCAATCAACAATGTGGGCCAATCCCAAAGGTAGTCTCGGGCTCTATTAAGAGCATATACTAAAGCAGAGGGTAAGGTGCTTTAGATTAAGTTAAAGTGACTTAACAGCTGTTGACATCAAAGAAATGCAAGGTCTTCTGGGATAGCCTCATCTCTCCCACATAACAAACGTGGAACTACAAAAACCACATGATGCGCCTGTGTGCCTTGTCTTTATTCAATGTCAAGCACTGTTGACTCGGCTTTTTTGGTATTGCAGAAGTAAAATTAAGTGTGCGTACAGGTCCTTGAAATCCTTGAAAACCCTTGAAATTGAAAAGTGCATTTTCAAGGCCCTTGAAAATCCTTGAATTTCGTGAGCAATGCACTCTGATATTGACATTGCGACCTCCTTTCTGTTGTAGATCGGCGTCGATCTTACAATTAAACTCCCCATGTCCGAAACAATACGCTGGCGCGAGTACACATGGTTCGGTTTTGCAGAACTGCACGGAAAAAATAAAAGGCTTCACCCCGTCAAACCGCGAATGGAGCGAGAGACCCGTGCTGCGCTTCGGTGCTGCATCGGCTGGCAGTGTTTACGCTGCTTTCCTCACCCTATCATTCGTTTCACTCCTCACCTGTTGGTCTGCCTCTTCCCACTTTCACTCTTGCGCGCAAGGTGAAGCTAAAGAGAGCTATAGTGGAGCACCTTTACCACTGATGTTCAGTGCCTTTGGGTGGAGGTTTGTTATATTATCATTTATGATAATATAAGTGTAATAACATTACCGTATTTTCCGTTCTATAAATCGCACCTTTGTATAAGACGCACCCCCCTCAAAACGGCAGTTTTTCCGGAGAAAAGGTAAACGCATATAAGTCGCACCAGTTTACAAGACGCACCTGTTCTTTCGGTAAGCAATTTAAAAAAAGTTGTAGTTTCGCCCGAAAGGCGAAGCATCAATTGCGATAGAAAATTAGTAGAGAGCTATTCGGAGTAGGGATGGTAGTTTTATCGGCTGCATAAACTTGGACACATCCGCTTACTAACTGAATTAACAAGCGTGGTGTCAGCGCGCACAAGCAAACATGAATAGATCACACCAAATGACCGCAGACACGACTGTCAAAACGTTGGCAGTAATCGCAGCCGCCGCAGCGGGCAAGGTTCGTGCGGTCTATCGCTTCAATGGAAACTGAGCTGCGGATGCACAGCGCATACAAAGGTCAGAGCCGTGTGGAGATAAGAGACCGTGCGGGCGACGGCCACAGCCGGGCAAAGTACGAACGGAGTTGTTGGAAGAATAAAAGCTGCGCCCCCCCCCTCTCCCGCGCTGCCTCCCCGCTTTCGCGTGGGAGATAGAGTGGCTCGTACGCCCGTACGCCCACTGTGCTCCGGCACCTTCGCCTTTGGAGCCGGAGTACAGCGTAGCGCCGCCTCCCTCCCTCCCATACCCCCACGGCCTTTCGCGCGACGGTCGCGTTTGCTTTCGGCCATGCGTTCGCTCTCCGTGATTCGCGCATACGGCGCGCGGCGACGATTTTGTCGCCCTTGGAATCTATACGGAACCTCACGGCGACGCCGACGGCAGAAATCCGGTTGAAGTGTCCATATAATTGCTATCGCAATAAAAACTTAGTGACGTTTCGCAGCGTGAACGCGGGGCACGCGCAAGCGCATGGGTGCCATATATTTTCACTCCAGGTGCATTTCTGCCGTCTTGGTTTCGTGTAAAGTCCAATGGTGATAGCATCGTCCCCACGCAACGTATGCTGTATGTACAAGTGAAAGCGTGCGACGGTATGCCGAATAGCGCACAAGGGAGGAAAAGCAGGAAGGCTGCCCGCGGGAGGAGGAGGGGCTGCCTGTACTCTCGTAGCAACTGCGTAGTTTGCGCAGCGGCGTGCGCCGTATCTTGACAGCAATCTGCAGATGCGACGACTTCGGGGTCGATCGGCTGCTGTCGGCCTACCGCTGCATGCGTTGCTGCTGCATCCTTCTCGCATGGCGCTCGGGAACTCGATCACAAGAACCTGGCACCTCGATAGCGCGCACAGAACCCGTAGCAATTAAGTCAACCAGCGCACTTCGTTTGGCCATAACATCGAATCCGATTTTAACGGCAGTTTTTCCGGGAAAAAAAAATGTACATAGGTCGCATCGTTCTATAAGACGCACCGACGAAAAATTAAGAAAAACACACGCGTCTTATACACTGGAAAATACGGTAAATGTTTTGGAAATGTTATATATGAACCAACCCAGCTAATACTGCAGAAGCCTGAGCAGCTGTTGCGAGTGTTCGTTGTGTTAACTTTTGATATTGCGGACTTGAGAAATGATCAAGACAAGGCATGTTTTACAAATTGCAATATACATCTGTTTGTTATAATTTAATGGATGTGTAGCAAGACTACACCGAATGGTTTGGAAATGTTCGGTAAACTTTCCAAGTTAATACTGGAGAAGTCAGAATAGCTGTTGGAAGCATTCGTTGGGTTTTGCGAACTGTTTTTTTTTTTTTTTTTTTTTTTTGTAGTGTTGTGAACTTGCAAAGTGATCAAGGCAGCAGACATTATTAACGTCATTGGGATATGCATTTATTTCTTTTTATTTTAGTGCAATAACCCCAAGCTGAATGTTACGAATGTTTTTGGTAATTTATCCAGCCTGTACTGGAGAAATCTCAACCGCTGTTGTAAGCGTTAATTTTGTGTTAACTTATCAAGGCTAGACACTTTTATTGTAATTGTGATATACATTTATTTATTGTAAGTGCAATAAAACTAGTCATTTTTGGGAATGTTAGAATAATGAAATCCTACTTTGGGTGCCGCTTTGAGTCCTTGAAAAACCTGTGGCAGGTTCTGGAAAGTCCTGGAATATCCTTGAATTTTTGCCTTGGAAACCTGTACGAACCCTGAAAATTTAGTATAACAGCTTTTCCTATTCATTGTCTCTTTCAAATAAAATGTTCATTCACATACAGGCTCTAACTAGCGATGACATATTTCTCGCATCATTTGGCTAGTGGATGTCATGGCAACTAATGCACATATATTAAGGTTTACGCCAAAAGGCGGCACAAGCATTGGCACTTTTTGCACAATGAACACAGGCGTTTCCCAAGCTCAAACAGTGCAGCGCATGCACACGGCAAAAATGACTGCCCATGAAATGCCTTGACTTGCTCAGCGTGTAGCTTTGTTTGCCAAGCTGCATAGCACATAAGCACGTGCTTCTGCATCCTGCCTTGCATATACTGCATTGGATGTTTTCATTTGTCAGCAGACAGCAACCAATTTGTCCACATTAACATACAGCTGGGAGGTCGTGTGCTACACTCAGCTACAAACATTGGGGTGTTTGGGGAACGACCTGCCATGCCAATTAAATGCCTGGATGCACCAGCAGCCTGACAGTTTAAATGACGACAGTCTAGGTGCTGAACCTGCTAGTGCTTCCCACTGCTCATATTTGAATCTGTTGTGCGGCAGGTAGTTGTAACACATTCTTTCTGTTGTCATGCAGTCTTCCAGTTCCCCCTGTACTGTGGGCACAGCGCAAGAATGTAGTGTATGTCAAAGTGGCCCTGGAGGACTGTAAAAACCCAACCATAAACTTGACTGCAGACTCATTACACTTCAAAGGAACCGGAGGAGTAGAATCCAAGCCACACGAAGTGATGCTTAGGTTTCTGCATCCTATCAAGGTGAGCAATGTTTGTGCCAAAGCTCAAGCAGTCAAGTGAAAGTATTGTGAATAGGCGTGCTTACCACTGTAGTGTAAAGCTGGAAACACATGTTGTGAACCGATGTGACGTGCGACATGTCCTAAAGATGGCTGCTGCAGTTAAACCTTGTTGAAATGGAGTAGTTGGTATGAGAAGTATTGCACTGGAATTAATAGTACTGTGTGCACTGTGGTTATGGTTAGCAATGTTAATGGACACTGTAGACCTTTTCGTCGGGCAAAGAGAAAAGGGTGCACGGCGTCCTCTCTGGCTTGTGCAAGCCGGCACATCACTTCTTGAATGTGTTGCTGTCGTGTGCTGTGAAAGGATTTGAAGATGTTTTGGCTCGTTCTCTGTGAAATTTACGTTATGCCAGTTCATAGAAGGTCGTTGAAGAGCCACTGTGTAGCCTTTCAGGGCAGCAGTAACTACAGTATGAGAAAATTTCTCTTGACTGAGCAAACATGCGACCCGTATCATCAGCCGTAGTGTGTGTACACGTTGTAAACTATTTTAACTGTATGGCTTTTTACTCGACGAAGAGCAGCTGGGTCTGTCAATTTCCAGCACAGATTGGAAAATCTCACTATCTGGTTGCTTAGTGTAAGAACTAACACATAAGAGTGCTTGTGTATGGCCAACTTAATGCAATCCCGAAACAAAGCGCCACTCGTTATGAAATATTTGCCTGAGCTATGCTGGCATTGTATCACGTATTTCAAAGAATAGTAGACCTATGTCTATGCTATGTCTACCTTAGCCTACTGTGTGATGCCGATAGCAATGCTCAATACCGCGAGCAGTGCGGCTGGTGAACCAGCGTGGTACACATAAGCTTTCTGCTTCGGCATTGTCTTTTGGCTCTGTGAAGCAGTAATATCCAAAGGGATCCACATAAAAAGAATCCAGCGGCTATTTGGGAGGACACAGTTTTTGTAAAACGGTGAGTGCGTCGTAGACAATGGGACAAACTAGACTGAACAAAAAAAAAATTGGTTCTTATCATCTTTTGCAATAAACACAAAATAAAACACTAGCTAACACCACAATCAAACTGCGCATAGTCATGCTGCATGATTGGACAATGCATTCTATAGAAAAGACAGATCTATGACCCAGCATCTAGCATTGCTTTGAACGCTCGCATAATCCGCAGCCGGTCGCTCGACAAGTGTGATTTGCACTGTACAGTATGCTGTTATTACTAAAACAGTTTTTTTTTCGTTGGCAGAAACCTCCTCCAGCAAACGAGGTGGCTGCACTATGCATCTACAGATAATTTAAATGCTTGTAAACAGCACAACGCACAGTGTATCTACAGATAACAATTTAAACGCTTGTGAAGTAAACAGCACAACCTATGCACCAGAGAAATAGCACCCACGCTGTTATTGTCTTATGTTTCGTAACTACGGTGTGAATGATGCAGTAAAGTTGCATTCGTGTAACGAATATTCCAAAACGCACATCTGATCTCCAAGGCCGATTTTAGGCTCGTATGCATGCAGACCAGGGCCCCAGCACTTATTCAATAAAAAGACAAAATTGGTTAACTTTGCAAGATAATTTTTTAACTACAGCAGCAGTGGAGACATGGAAGGGTCTCTCGGGTTGTTAATTTTCCGAACTGATGTATATGCTGTTTTAATGATGCTTCAAGCAACGGTAGATGCTCCAATGTGCGTGTTATTTTCATAACTGTGTTCGACTAATATCAAGTGCAACTTCATTTTCCCCACCGTGGGTTGCTTTTATCCATCAGCGCTTCCACGGCATATGCAAAAATCATTACAAGCAGTTCTTCCCGTTTTGTAGTTTTCACCCACACAGAAGCACCTAGTCTGTTACAGACTGACCTTCGACCAAAGCTTCACTGGTTGTCTCAAGTTCTTAGATTTGGACCCATAAAAATGCATGGGATATACGTGATATACGTTGAAATTGTGCCACGCTGCGCCAAAACTCTCAACCGGCCGCGAAATTTCTCGGTTACGCTAGTTTTAGTGGGAAATAAAGGCTGCGTTGGCAACTTGCAGCTTGACACGCCATTACTGTACCAGTAGTGCAGACGAGATCCAAACTGAAGTGCCCAGACGAGAAGTTGACGTGTTTGGTGGTGGGCGCCGAATAATATTTTCGCTGCTGGTTGTAGTGCAGCGTGTTGTATATGCAATAAAATCTCGCAGAGTGCGCGTTGCTTGCAGTAATGAAAGCAGTTCGCCATTGCCCCGTTGACCCAACAAGATCCTCGCCGTATCTGTGCATGCGGTCACGAGCGGAGCGTGTACGAATACTCCACGGAAAACTCTCTTGTATGGTACAGCAAGCGACCCGGCACTGACGGCGTGAGCTTTGCAGGCGACGCAATGCACAAAACTAGCAAGGGTCTGGTTCCACGCGGCAACAGGCACCGCGGTAATGAAACAATGCCCATTTTCGCTGTACTCCGCCGAAACGCCAACAGTTGCTGCATGTTTCGACTACCGCCGGAACGTCGCGAAATATCGTCGGAGAAAAAAAAAACGAAAGGGAACCACTCGTGAAGAAATGCATGTGTACTTTCCACGTGTTTGGCGGAAAAAGTTGCGTGCAGTGAACTGCTGGGGCGTGATCGAGGTCGTTGTTCGGAGTGCCCATTCAATTACGCCGTGCGCGGCCTAGGTCCACCGAGCACGGCGAAACTGAACGCGCGCTCCAAACCCTGCCCTTACCTATGCTGCTCATGTGAATTACCGTATATACTTAGGTAATGAACGCACTTTTTCTTTTCCCCTAGAAATTCAATGCCAGGTTGGGGGGTGCGTTTATTATGCGGGGTAAATTTTATGGCGTTTTATGAGTAAGCGTTCTTTCTGAAACTGCTCCAAATTTGGGATTTAGTGCTCCAAAAATTGCTCCAAATCCTTTTTTGGCCGTCACCACTGAGGTCGTATGCAGCACTACTCATAATGGCATTGGGACAGAATTATTTATTTGTTGTACAGGTCATCTCGTAGTACAGGTGTTCGATATGTGAAGTAGTTATTCCGTAGAGCGCGCACGGCAGCTGAAAAACTGCACTACAGGATGTGCAGAGCAACTCTTCTGTGACTGCACTATACAGTAAAATCTTGTTACTACGAACCCCACATTAATGAACTTTTCAGAAATCCCCGCTGACTTACAGTTTCAATGTAAAAATACTTCAGTACTACGAACTTCAGAATACCGAACTTTTCAGAATAATGATCGTTATACAGTTTCCGTGTCACATTAATGCCTCAATACTACGAACTAATATTCCAAAATCTGAGGATTCTTAGATTTCCGTGTATGCAGTCACGGCAGCCAAAACAGGAGGCTAGCAGACAAGGCGCAGGCAGTGGACGCATAGGTGGGCACGTAGGTTTGGAAGACCTAAGACGGCGCCTGAGGGGGGAGTGTGCCGGCGTGCAGCATCGGCGCGTCGGAAAGTGAGGCGGTTGCCTCTCAAAAGGCCAATTGCTCCACGAGTTCCGAAAAAGACTCGAAAGCAGCGCGACAATCACGCGACAGCAACAGCTTTGACCGATTTCTGGTCAATAATGAATGTCTCCCATAGAGGGTTGCATCATAAAACATTTCAGAAACTGTCTGAAAGGGACACTAAAGAGAAACGGGAAGTTCAGCTGGAATAAAAGAGGGACCTTTAGGAATACATGCAGTTTTTGTTGTGTGCGAAAGTATGAATTATTAGCGGAGAAATACGTAATCAAAGACCAAATATCTCTCCAATTTCTCTCGCCCCAGATTCGGCGCTGAAGCAGTGTCGTCACAGATTTCATTGCTCTCAGCGAATCGGAGGGCGCCATGATACATCACCGCTTGCGTAAACGTGCGGCCGAGGCGCTGGCTGCATCATAGGCTGCTTGGCCACTGCGTTTGCGTTCGCTGCGACTTTTGCTTATGGTGTTCTGTGGCCGCGATGGATATAGTTGCTGATGCTGAACCTTGCAACGAAGAGCCCACCTTGGAAGCAGGACTGCATTTCGGAGACTTCAGCGAAACGAAACGCGAAATGATTCTTCGTGTTCGCACAATGGGTGTTTCCACGTACGATGGCAGCGAGCCGCTGGCCACGCCGCCGGAAAGAGAAGCCTTCGTTTTTGTCGACGGAAGGGTCCGGTCCGCCAGGCGGCGATGTTCCCGACAATTATCCCGACAGAACAAGCGTAGAAAGTTGCACGCATACTCGGTATATTTTTTTCTTTGCTTTTTTTTTTTTTTTTTTTAGACGACATTCAGCATTTGCGAGCCGCCAGTTTGCTGCTGCAGGGGCACCAGTAGGGGATTTGAAGGCGACGTTGAGGGAACAGCTGCTCGAGAAAGGACGGGCCTCTGGGGCATGCCAACAGACTTTCAGATGGCAGGATTATATACATATTCGAGGGTGAGAAATGCAGAGAGCACATCGGTTTCTCTGGCTTTTGCTGTTCTATCATCTGCCATTGAGAACACCGGGGCTCACCGCGCGGCACCACATGAAAGGACACAGTCGGGTCACCACTGCCGCCTCCCCTAAGCAATAGGGCCGTTTATACAGCCCTTGACACTACACACATGAAGTATTTCCTGACTGTTTCCTGCGAAGTCAACGTTTTTCGAGCCACGCAACCAAACACTGCAACACTGTAGACGGAACAGGCACGTGCGACGATGCATGAACCAAAAACGAAAGTATCGCGACCGCATGTAGCACCATGCCATTTTTCTTTTTATTTGTTTAATTTTGTGTTAAGATTATTCTTCCTCGCTTGAAACAGTTTAAAAAGTTGGCAAATGCTGTTTATGTAGGTTTAAGGTGTATTTCATTTTGCATTTTATTAACATCGATAAATCGCTCTCGACCACTCGCGACCGGTCTGCGTTTGTGATCTCCGACGTCACACAAGTGTAGTGCGGGAAATACAAAGGGGCGTCAGCACCTATCCTTCAGTTTTTCGCAATTTTCTAGCTTATTAAACATCTGTTCGCAGTAAGAATAGTATGACTGTCATCGTGAAAGGATAATCTACCAATAAAGTTCAACTTCCGGTTTCTCTTTAGTGTCCCTTGAAGGCTGAGTTCAGACCTGGCCAGTTAGAGCTGCTGTCAATATTTTTTCTGATGCTGTGGTGGCAGTGCACAATGTTCACAGGGAGATGGACCCTGTCTTTAATAACAACATAACAGTGGTTTGTGATGGGACATGGTTAACACGTGGCCATACATCCCACAATGGTGTTGGCACTAAAATAGAATTGTTCACTGGACTGGTGCTCGACTGTGTGGTCCTATCAAACCATGCCATGGTTGCACGCTGGGCCCCAAAGAAGGTCATTAAGGCTATGTTGATTGAAAAGCATCACATGTCTGCCAAAAAAACACAGATGTGAACTCTGGCAGAATGGAGGTTGACGCAGCATTGACTCTATTCAGGAGGTCTCTTTGAAAACATGGTTTGCGATACACAAACATTGTTTGTGATGGTGACATTAGAACTTTTGTAGCACTCTGTCCGGACAAGACGTATGGTTTTATTCCATTTACAAAAGAGGACTGCATTAATCATATCATGAAAAGGATGGGGACCGTTCTGCATGCTCTGATCACAAAAGACAAGGGGAAGCTCTTGGAGGGAAAGGTGGCCTCACTCAAGATTTAATAAACTGACAAATTACTATGGCATGGCTCTGCGTGATGACAATGTTGAAGACATGCAAAAGGTCATGATGGCAACATATCTTATAACATCTACCAGTGAAGACCCCCATCATGACCTTTGCCCGCAGGGGCCCCAAAGTTTGTGCCAACATCAGGCTGCAGAAGCAGAGAAGCCTCCACCTCCTCACAAGTACCGGCTTGGAGAGCACGTTGGCGATGCATTGATGCCCGTGTACCAACGCCTTTCTGACATGCAGCTCCTCAGCCATTGCCTAGGGAAAAAAACCCAAAACGCTGCCGAAAGCCTTCATTCGGTCATATGGTCGCTGCTGCCAAAAGATAAAATTAGCAGTGGCTTAGCTCGGCTATGCAACGATGTACGTAGCGTGGTTCAGCTGGTTATTCTTGGCTTTCCTGGTTGTCTAGTGCTTCAATGACACACACACACGGTATACACCTTGACACAGCGTCTTGTTGCTGCTGAGATGGTCGGGCACGTCACTCAGCCTCCTGGCGACGCCGCTTTGTTCGTCCCTTTGCTCCGGTGTCTGTGCAGCACATTTAGCCTTCTTTTGTTCGTTCTTCCTACGCTCAACCGCTAATTGCCAGGCAACTACTTCGGGATCCGATGAGTTACGCTCTTCTGCGCAGCTGAGCAGCAATTTCGCTGTCCTTCATGGCTATACCACACTGGCAAACGCCCCGCTAAATGTATACCCCCACTGATACCTCTGCGCTTGCGCACGAAATGAGAGGCGCTATCAAGTGGCTCCGGCGTAGTGTCAGACTTGGCTGCTGCACAACAGAGGTGCGCAGCTGGGCACGCGCCAGTGCGTCTGCCGCGGCTATGACGTCACTCTTCTGAAATGCACAGACCGGCGAGGCGCGTGCGGCGGCGAAACTGCTCAACCTGGGCCAGTGTAGCTCACGCTAGAAAAAGTGCATCATTGGTTGCGACAGAGACAGCTGTTCATGAGGCAGTATGCAAATACAATGCTGGGGCGGACCGTGCTTATGCTGAGTATTGTGCAACACTTGGACTGTAACCGGGACAACATACTCTTCGCGGAGCAGGTGAAAAGGATGTCTTGGGGAGAAAAAAAAAGGCAAGGGGGCACTCAGGAAGTCGCGCACTGTACACAAAAGGCTACAACCCCGGTGCCTTTGGATAATGTAGAAACTAAGGTACAACTTCGAAAGCTTTTTTCTCAAAACGTCTTTTCTTGCTTCCTGCTTTGCTTGTTCCACTTCATGACCACTAGGTCTATTTCAGTTCCATTTTTTCCCCTGCATTCCTGGATGTACTGTCCAGGGCATGACACTCTTGCTTTTTGCAGTTTGACTTTACTACAATTAACGATTCGGCACTTGCTCTCAGGCTAAATGCCTGTGGTACAGTCGCCTCTTAAAAAATGAGAACTAAAAAAAATTCATTGCAAATAAAACAAATCTAAATGTCACGACCTCAACCATTCATCTTAGAATGCACAGTGCTTTGAACAAGTGTTCTATCATATTGTTTAGGTGATTCAGGCTTGGAACAAGGCCAGAAGGAGAAAAATATTGTACACAAAAAAGTTCTAAAGAAAGCTTAATGAAATTCACACAGTAGTATCACAGTAACATTGCTGATAAGTCTGCCAATTTTCATAAAAATCCACAAATAGTTATCGAACGCCACGTCCTCCCTTAAATGGTTGAATTACATGCTGCTGCTTGTTAAAGGGCAACTCCGGCGATTTTTTGATGTCAACGGATGTCGATGAAATTCGGTGGGTCTGTTCCTCTGCATAGCTCTGTCATGTCCTGAAAAAAGCAGGCTTGAGAGTTACACAGATTTTTTACAAATGAATTTAATTTATTGCCTCGAGCACCCTACCTTACCTCCTCCTCAGTTACAGGCCACATTGTGTATGACGTCAGGAATATTCCACGCAGAGCGTGCAGGTAGTGCAGGAGTCGACGATCGTGAGCTAGTGTTTGGCACGAGATGTTGCTGTCGCGAGAAATTGCATTCCCTGTAGACGGGCAAATGATGCTGGATGGCAGGTGGTGTTGCGTTGTTGGCTGCATGAACTTTAGCCCTCGCCATCCGCACGCACAGTTTGAGCCAATGCCGATCACGTTCAGCCGAGGTTAAGCCTATACAGTGGCCGAGACGTGCGTCTGCTGCTGGCGGACCAGACCAACTGATATGAAGCTAATTAAGCTATTAGGATGAGGAAACCTGCTTCTGTAGTTCAGTTTTGACCATACGGATTTGAAATAAACCATTCCTCATTTCGTACAGTGCACATGCAAAAAGCTAGAAGCGACAACACGACGTGCAATCAACATCTGTATGCGTTGTCGAATGCGGTCAGTCGCACTCGGCGGCGCTTCCCTAAATGAAATGTGACTACACACATCCATGGGTGTACCCAGCACCTCCACCAAATGTAGAGAGGCACTCTAGTTTAATTAATTAGAGCTTTGAGCACTGCAGCGAGAGGTTACACAGCTCAGGCAGCACAGGCACACGGCTTCGACCAACTCGTCGTCGTCTTTCTCGAAGTAGTGCATACTACTCGTTCTTCAGTACACCTATTGTTATGCTGACTCATTATTTAGCTTACGAGGTGCACTGTTTGCCTCGTATCCAAAATGGGCGGCACGCAGAGGCCCCTTCGATACAGCATACGTAAACAACCGTCTCGTTCAGCTGCCAACGATGTCATACTTCATGACATCGGCGTTTCCGCAAGAAAACTATGCATTCTCTAAATGAACGATCAAATGTGCAATGCCCTAATCTATGTCTACGTTACGGAACACTAATTGTGTGCATGAAAAGAATACGAAGAATGATAAGCAGGGCTGCACAACGCTTCCCTGCTACGGTCTCCCGCTCGCTGTTTCCGAAGGTGCACATGTGTGGAAGCACATATCAGCGTGACCCAGAGTGATGTAACGGTGCTTACATGCACAAAATCTGTGTGTTTTCATATGTTCTGACAATAATTGATTTCACCAATGAGCGGCTATCTCAAGCGAACGGCGAGTGGTCGCTGTACCTGCCGATGTAAACAAATGCACCGGTCGGTGCTTTGGACTGTCAGCGGTGTTCTTGCGGGATACAAATGTGGAAAGTCCTGCTCCACATCTTACAGTGAACATGCGAAGTGGTTCCCTGAGAGGGGTAAAACACCTAAAATAGCAAGCAGCACGTATATCAGGGTTAGGGCTACCCTTGGTCTCTATGTTGCAGCGCAATATGTTGCGCATGGGCGCTGGTTCTAGTGGTGGCGGACGGCGATTCATGGCTACTGAATTCGTCTGAATCGTAACTGTCACTGTTCGACAGATCCGAATAGGTGGTGCAGCTTACAATGTCACCCGAAGGTCCGGTGTGGTCACGAATAAGCCGAGCGTCTGCTCTTCGCCGGTTTCGTTAGCCCCGCGGGCGAGACCGGTATGCGTTGCGCGCCTTCCCCGCCGGGGGTACACTCGTGACGTCACACGCAGAGGTTCGCTTGGCTGCTTGCTCAGGTTTCAGTTTCGTTTTTGCGCTTTTTTGCCTATTTAAAATTATTTTCGAATTTGCAGAACAATTCTATCAGGTGCGTCACAGGAGGATCTCGGGAACCTAAATATTTTATTAGCTTGACATGATCAAAAATCCCCGGAGTTGCCCTTTAATGCCTCTGAAATAGCACGCAGCATGACTGAGAGCGCGTCATGTTCCATGTAAAGTCCAAGGGCAGGTTGGCGCGCATCTTTTGTTGTAGTGTGGCCGTGGCTGCGCATAGCTATCAGCATGTCTAAGCGCAAACACAGCCTTGTGTGCCCTATTTTAGTGGTAATCTGCCACTTGTGCAAGGACTTGGTGAGCTGAGATGGCATTTAGTGCTGAAGTTTGTGTAATCTTGACATTTGGAGATGCGTTGAAGCAAGAGGCAGACAAAAGTGTTCGCTCCCTACTGTGGGCATCCCTACCAGCTGCTGGGGTTGAGTGGATACAAGACCATGGTTGGCTTCGCTTTATACCGAGGATGTGAAGATATCGTGAACATGGCATAACAGCATATCTTTTGTTTCGAAAAATGTTTTTTCTTTTCATTAAAATTTGCAGTTTCCAATTGCCTGATATTTCGAAAAATTTCGTGGCGCCTTCCGTGTAAAAAAGATTCATTGGCGACTGTAATTATTTGTATAAAACATAGAACTTCAATCCAGTAAAATTTTATTATAACGGTGACTAATTGTCGATTTTATGAACTTTGTTATATCGGGGTTTAAGTATGCATGAAACTAGTTAAACCCGCGGATATATTGAACTCGAAGGGGATTGCGAAATAATTCGATATATAAAATATAAATTTTATACAAAAATTTTCAAGAGGATTTTACTGCAGTTTGTTATACACGATAATTTGTTATATCCAGAGTCAACTGTGTTTTGATTATTGCCAGATTTCAATAATCCTAGTTCACTGCACGCCTTCATATTCAAGAAATCAGCCTGTGAAGTTTAACATTACATGTTATCATGTTGAGTGCTTCATTATCAATGTTCGTGTAACAGCTGGAACAAATAAACATTTTTAGAAAAACAATCAAGATTATAAGTTGCATGGAAGCAAAATGCTGGAGGGTAAAAATGCTGCAGACTAAGCACAGGGTCCTTAGCTTTTTCCTTCTCATGTGGTACTTATACTATACATTTTGAGGCATTGAGACACTAAGACTTCTGTGATCACTTGCATGTGTTATCATATGCCTCGTGTCTTTAGCCCGCAAACCATTACTCCGAACTGCTTTGCGTCCCTAACTGCCATCATGTTGCTAGTAACACTAAAGTGGTTTTACTTGCTAAGCTGATACGCAATAAATAGTGAGGAAATGAGGTTGCTGCCTAACAAGCATCAGGGGCTAGGCACAAATATATGTAAACAAATGTGTCGGGTTGCTTGGTCCAAAAGCTATTGGCAAGATGTTTCATATTTACAACTTCTGTAGAAGTGGAACTATTGTCTAAAATTTGACATCAAGTCTTCTTCCTACATGTTAGGTTGGTTCTCCCCAACTCGAGTGGAATCCCGTGTCTAGCTGCTGTTTTTGCAAGAGTGGTGCCTTTTTTTTGTGCAGCCCGAGGACAGCCGGTACGTGGTGCGGCCGCGGGGGGCTGAATTTGTGCTGGCCAAAGCAGAAGAAGGTCCCTTCTGGAAGCGGCTGCTCCAGGATGATGTCAAACATCACTGGCTGAAAGTGGACTTCAATAAATGGGTCGATGAGGACGACTCTGGTGATGAGCTGGGTGCTGGTGGTGGTGACTTCGAGGAGATGATGCGTTCCATGGGTGGCCTTGGTGATGATGACACACCGGACATGGTACGTGCGCGGGTATGAGTTGGTGCATTGCATCAAGCACCAAAAACGCTGCAGCAGCATTGCTTGTGCACTGTGGAGTGGAAGAGTGTCGCATCTTGTCAATTTTTTTGGTGATCTTAGCGCAAGCTCATCTACACATTAGTGATGCCCAACATTAGGTGCCACTGGCGACCACGTAATGTGGAAGTACTGTATTTTCTGGCAAACAAGATTTCTTTTTCCAAAATTTTCGGCAACCAGAAGTCGAGGCTCACTACAACGAAATTCACAGGATATGCGAAGAATTTCGTTGTGGTGGAACTTTGTTGACGCAAAATTAGTATGTATATACATACGCCAAACGGCAACGCCGCGGAGGAAACCGAAACCATCGTCTGGGAAGTCTTTGCGATGGCGTGGGAGCAAAGGTGACATCATTTTGCGGCTCATGCACCGTCGCAATGGAGCGGTTTCAATTATCACAATTTCATTGCATATTTATGACAGTGGCAAGCTTGCGCTTACCGGAAGTTTTATTTCCAGAAATCACAGCCCAGATTTCTTACGCTTCACGGCAAGCAAAGGCATTACGCAAATTTCACAGTCTGTTAAAAGAGCCATCCCAATTTCATTGTCGTAAGCTCTGATAACTTTTAAAATGAGGTCAAAAGGATCATGTTGACAACAGCGGCGCGACCGCCGTATTTCGAAAGTAATCTGCGACATGCACAAAGTTCGCGCCCGCTAGGGCCTCATCTTCAAAGCGATCTGCGATGTGGGCAAAGTGCAACTAGTGCTGGTAGAGTCATGTGCTCTGTGCTTTCGACATTTAGTTTCACGTTGAAGTGAGAGACGGCACGGACGTCAATTCGCTCGCTGCTGTTGCCGCGCCTTCTCACTCCAGCGTATTCACACAGTTTCTGCGGTCATCGAGCGAGAAGTGTTCAGTCGGCTAGCATGTGTACCTGTGAGCGCATGACACCGTGCTCAGTAATTTAGTTAACGAATGTTTACAAGTTTATACGGGCAATAAAACTACTATTCTTAGTTCCTATAGCTGTCTACTAATCTGCTATCACAATCGATGTTTCGCCTTTCTGGCAAAACTGTGAAATTTTTTTTCATCCGCTTTCTGCTTCGGCGATCATATGTGCCTTCTCCTCGAGAGAGAGAAATGGCGTAGCCATTTCAATAGGACACACTGAAAGCGCCACCACAGAAAACGGCGGCGATTTTAATCTCGTGCAGGCGCGTGATTACCACGCGTGGCTAGGGATTGCGGTGGCGTAAATTGGTACATTGAATTCGATTTCGTTCGCGAAAACCTCAATCAAGCGGACATACGATCGTCACAGGTTTGGAAGAGCCTTCTAATTTGACTACTCGGCAGTTACTTGTTTCAATTCAGTCCCAGTTTCATTCTCGAAAAGTTCATTGAAGCGAAAATATCGAATAAAATACCTTCATTATTAAGAGACTTTTTGTATTACTTTCTATGGGCATGCTGACGGGGAATCGGAAAATCTTCGTTGTGGCGGAAATTTCTCAACTGCACACTGTGTGGCCGCAAGCGCCTTATCTTGAAAGCGATCTACGTCGGGGCTGAGTCTAGGAGTGCAACAGCGACTTGTACCTTTGTGCGTGTTTCATTCTCACCTCTCAGTTAGCATTGAGATACACAGCACGAAGGTCGCTTCACTCACTGCTGCTGCCGCGCTTTCTCACTCAAGCATTTCGACAGTGAGCGTCTGCGTTCATAGAGTGATGTGTGAACGCACTCATAAAAGGCCCCTCACCAGGTCTGGCCATTTCAAATTGACAAGTGCAGTGCATGTAGTGTGCGCTAACGATCGTACCTGTTAAGTATTACACTGCTACGCGCCGCCAAAAAGAGCTTACGTTTACACCAAACGCCATATGCCCTTCTCCTTCTGGGCGCCGTGCTCCCAACAAGAGTGTCTACGTCTACCGCGCAAGTGCGCTCATGTATGTACGTGGCAGTACTGTAACATCGCTCATAGCGACACGATCAATGGGATGTCCTGGGCCGTGATTTTATAACGAGGCATTATGACTTATTCTACTCTAGTCTTGTCATCCACCGCCCACGGCCGGCTGATCCCGTTAACGCGAGCGGACAGTCGCTCCGACCACTGACAAAGCGCGAAAAGGCATTTTTGCCGGAAAGGCATCGCTACAAAATACCGGTACTGGCACCTTTTGTCTTTAATCCAGTCGATCAGATGGTTTGCAGAAAGCATTTTTCTGTCATTTGCGGAATTTTCTACCTCCTAGGAGGCTTCAATTGCCCTCTTGTTGCAGGTATACGTTGACAGTGCTCTGCGTACAGTGGAACCTCGATTATACGTCCCCCGGTCATGCGACGACCTGCATTTTACGACAGATTGGTTTGGTCCCATAGAAATAATGTATTTAAAAACTCAATTATACTGCAGCGGACGGCAGACAGTTGTCTAGCAACCTTGGGCTCCGAAAGTGTCTGGTGTCTACCAACCAAAACAGGGAATTCTCAGGGATTTTGAATATTCTGGAAAAACTCAGGGAAAACTCAGGGAATTTGTGCCTCTATCAGGGAAAATTACTGTAGGGATGGGCGAATATACGGTATTGTCGAATATTCGATCGAATAATTCTAAATTTGTTATTCGCTTCGATTCGAATTCAGGTATTCAATATTTTCTAATTATTCGGCGCTCCCGAATAGGCAGCCAAAAGCCACGGACGGCCGGCACACATCTCGGAGGCTATGCTCCACGTCAAGGCTGCCATACATCAACTATAAATCTCGAAGGCTATACGTTTTTAAGAATCCGGCACCTCAATAGCGCGCACAGAACACGTAGCAATTACGTCAACCAGCGTGCTTCGCATGGCCATAACATCGAATCCAATTTTGACTGGCAGTTTTCCCGGGGAAAAAAACGTACATTAGTCGCACCATTCTATAAGACGCACCGACGAAAAATTCAGAAAAAACCGTGGCTTGTACACCGGAAAGTGTATTCGAACTATTCGATTCAAAATTATTCGACCAAATCACTATTCGCTTCGAATTCGCTTTGAACCTCAAATGCACTGTTTGCCCATCCCTAAAAAATTTGCTGTAATTTTATTGAAAGGGAACGAAAGTTGCAGTAATGGAGGGAGGGAGAGGAGGCGACGTTTAGCTGCGGCACCAAATGCGTATCTATATAAAAATGTTGTGAGGCGAGAAGGTGGTAAAGACTTCGGACGCTTCTCGACGAGTGTCCCGTTCTGATCTCGTCAAAAATCTCCGAGCCGCCCCCAGAGGCACCGGCAACAGTCACCAACGCCGTGTGCGTTTGGTGCGAACGCGGGCAAAACGCCGACGGCGTCGACAACAGTTCTACGCATTGCTGGTGCTGCTGCATGTCCAAGTTTATACAGCTGACAAAACTACTAATCTTACTCCGTATAGCTCTCTACTAATTTGCTATTGCAATTGATGCTTCACTTTCGGGTGAAACTGCGACATTTTTTTTTAACATGCTTACTATAGAGTGACAGCATCAGGCAACATGGTGTCAGCCCG
Source organism: Dermacentor silvarum (assembly GCF_013339745.2). Lineage (NCBI taxonomy): Eukaryota > Metazoa > Arthropoda > Arachnida > Ixodida > Ixodidae > Dermacentor > Dermacentor silvarum. The sequence goes on from NC_051155.1 coordinate 254,643,984, forward strand.
TCTTGATGTAAAAGAAAGTTCCGTTTCACTCAGGGAATTTAGCAAAATCACTCGGGGAAAATCTGGCAAACTCGGGGAATCTGAAAATGTCAACTTGGTAGACACCTTGAGTGTTCAACACTTTCGGTTGTACGCAAAGAGAAAAGGAGAGCTATGACACCCTTCTTCAAAAGTTAGAGAGCTATTGTCAGCCCCGCACGAACGAGACCTTCGAACGATATGTGTTTCAGAAGCGAATGGAGGCGGGTGGTAAACCTGTTGAAGCGTTTTTGAGAGACCTGCAATTGAAAGCACGGAGTTGCAACTTCGGAACATTGCGTGAATCTGTGATGCGTGACCAAATTGTGTTTGGAGCAGCTGATGACAAGCTCCGAGAGCTAGCCTACTAAGAGAAGATTCGCTGACGTTGGAAGATGCTATCAAAGCAGCGCAATCCGCGGAAATGGCAGCAAGCCAGAAAAAAAAAGTGGGAGTCATCGGAAGCAAAAGCTGTGCAAGTCAGCCAGGGAGAAGTATCAAACAAGGACAGTATGCCAAAACGAAGGACCTGCAACAAGTGCAAGAGGCGGCATGAACGAAAAAAAAAATGCCTGGCGTACGGTCAAAAGCTGTCAAAAATGTGGCTGGAAGAATCATCTTGCAGTGGCCTGAAGGACGAAGCAAGCAGTCCACGACGTTGAAGAAACGCGCAGTGGTTTGTCAAACGCTGACTACAAAGTCTTGCAAATTTGTGCAAACAGAAGTCCAGAATGGCAAATAGAGACAACTGTGAAAAACACCAAACTTAAGCTGAAAGTCGACACCGGATCACAAGTAAACCTAGTCCCAGTGTGTTGGCTCAACAGTCTCGGTGAGCACAGTGACACTACGCAACTACAGTAGTGACGCCATAAAGCACCTTGGAACAGTAGTGCTGCCTGTGATTCACCGAGGCAAGACACTGAGCGTCAAATATTTTGTGGTGACGAAAAGATGCGCTATACTCGGACTCGCTGTTTGTGAGGACATTGACCTTCTGCATCACATTGCGGACATATCAACGGTAGCGTCTCAAGTTGCCCTGGGACCAGCGACACTTCAAGAGCGCGTCATGAAAGACTATCCAAAACTTGTTTTGCGGCTTGAGATGCGTTAGAACGGCGTACAAAATAGTGCTGCAAAAAGCAGCTTGTCCAGTTATTAAACACCCACGTTGAATGCCACACCTGCTCAAGCAACCGCTGAAAGATGAGTTGCAAAGGATGACCGAGGTGGGCATCACAAGAATTGATGAACCCACTGAATGGGTGAGTCCCTTAGGTATAGTTCGGAAGAAAAATGGTGTGCTTAGAATTTGCATGGATCCCCGAAACATCAATGAAACCCTCAAGCGTGAGCATTTTGAAAATCCGAAGTGTGAAGAAATAGAAGCTGAGCTGACAGGCACCCGTGTGTTCTGAAGACTAGACGCCAACTCTTTTTTATCAGATCCCGTTGGACAAAGAGAGCTCTCGCATTTGTACCTTCAGCACGCCCTTTGGGTGTTTCAGATTTCTTTGCATGCCATTCGGTTTAGCGTCTGCGCCAGAGGTGTACCAAAAAGTGATGTCACAAATATTTGATGGACTCTCGGGTGTGAGGGTACACGTTAATGATGTGCTCATATGGGGCTCCAATGAAAAAGAGCACAAATAGCATTTGAGAGCTGCATTGAACGCAGCTCAGAGACATGGAATCACACTAAACGCCAAGAAATGTGAAGTGGGCATGAAGGAAATAATTTTCCTAGGTGATAAGTAGAGACTGGATTTTAGGCAAATGCCTTTTTTGTTCCTTGCGCTCCTATCGCCCCGCTTTGATATATGAGCATGAATTGGAGGTAATGAAGGGCTTCTATAGTGTTTTTATAGTGCCTATAAATGCCTATTTTGGCGTTTGTGCCTAAATGCCTATAAACGCCTATTTTCAATATCGGCGTCTATATGAACACTATTTAGCCTCAAGTTTCGCTTTCGAGTGCAGTTAGAGATCATTATTCATGTTGTTGGGCAACATTGTCTGTTTGGAACTCTATGGAGTTCAACCTAGTTCTTTAGTTCAACCAACTTCCGGAAAACAACTTCTAGCAGCATTGAAATGGGACGCGCCGGCCAGCATACGCCGCCGCGCTGACATTGTGCGAGCGGTTGGCGAATGCGAAACCGCGGAGAGCCGTCAGGGGAAAGGAGAGTGAAGAGCAAAAGAAGAAAGAAAAATGTGATGTGCATGCTGGCTTTTGTTTTGCTTGTAATTTACTTTTTAAGGTGTTCACCGCCGGCGGGCGTTCCTTCTCATCGTACGAGATCATTCTCAGTGACAAGAGGCACAATTTTGAATCCAAAAATCTGGAGAAGGTGGTAGTTTGCTATTGTTTCCACAATCTTGAAAGTGATTCTTGGACTACATTCCGCGTGCTCTCCAAATATATTTCTTCAAACATGTGCACTTCAAGTGGGCGAAAGTGTATTTGGCAGTGTTCGGACGTCTGGCCTGTACTATTCGGATAATTGTATATGAGAAAATTGCGAAGAGTTGTACCTAACAGTCCTCATGTAAGAACGTGCTAATTTCTTAATAAATCGTAGTCTCTCTTGCATTTGTTATTTGTCTGTTTTTGTTGTCTTAATTTAATTGTGTCACACAGACATAAAGTATCGTTTTTTTTTAATCAGTATTCCCAGCTTTCAAGTATACTTTTTCATGCATGTTTCACTATATGCGACGCTCGAGTACAGTGGCCGTTCAACATGAATATGAGCAGTGTGCTTATTGAATGAAGCCAATTGATCCGTCATTAGTCCAGCAGTTTTATGGGACAATTGCACGGCTATGTTCAACTGCTGGAGCTTTTGTGCCGCCATAGACAATGACATTGCTCGTTTTCCTATTGTAGATATAGGCCGTGCACGTCTTCGTTTGAAATTATTTGCATTTATGCAAAAATTTATTGTGCCTATAGTTACAACGTTGGAGGCCTAAAACATTGCTTTGCCTGCCTATTTTTGGCGCCTAAAATGCGCTTTTTGATGCCTGAAGATCCGGCCTCTAGTGTTAAGATCAGTGAAAAAGGCATACTGCCATTGCCCCAACTCGTAAGCAGCGTCTTGCAGATGCCAGAGCCAAGCACAACGCAAGAGCTTAAACGCGACCTAGGGATGGTCACATATTTTGGAAAATATGTGCCTTATCTCTCGGAGAGGACTACTCTCCTCCGTGACCTGCTCAAGCAAGATAGACTTCACATGGGGTCCCGAGCACACAAAAGAGTTGGAAGCCATTAAGAAGACCATAACGAGCCCAGCTGTGCTTGCGGTATACAACCCTAAAAGAGAATCCAAAGTCTCGACCGACGCTTCAGGATTCGGGCTTGGTGCAGCATTCTTCCAAAGGCATGGTCCTGATTGGAGACCAGTGGCATATAGCTCTAGGCGCCTAACAGAGTGCGAAAGCCGATACTCTCAAATATAAAAGGAGGCGTTAGGCGTAGTCTACGGCTGTGAAAAGTTTCAAGACTATGTGGCCGGAAGTTGCTCATAGAACCAGGTCATCAGCCGTTGATTGCGATATAAAAAAAAAAAATGTCCGACCTGGACTACAATGCCTGTCCCTCCGATTGATGAGGTATGAATACCAGTTTGCCTATGTTCCGGGTAAACTTATAGTTCTGCTCAACACACTGTCCAGTTTCACAGAGCCTTTCTAACTGGCCTCGCATTTAAAGGGCCACTAAACCACCTCGGATATTTTCTGAACATTTCAAGTAAACATGTGCATCGAGTTCAGAATGCCGTCACGATCAACGATGCCAAACGCTGTAGCTCTACGCGCCCTGGGCGCGTCGCAAAAAAAAAAAAAAAAAAAAACATTGCCGTCCTCCTCTCCTGGCCTTTCCCCAGCGGTCGTCGTGATGTCAGTGTCAGTGACGATGCCCATTGGTCGAACAAGAATGTACGACTTCCGGTTTGTCTGCTAGCAGGTACGCGCGCTCCCTGCTCTTCCTTGTTGTGTTACTCGCTTGTGCGCCCTTGCGAATCGGTAATTACGGCCTGTAATATATGCAAGTGCCAAATCGCTCGCGTTCCAACACAGTCTTGCTTAGCAGTTTGATTAGCTGTGCGAACAGTGCGACAGTGTTGGCCTTTCTAGATGAACGTGCAACACATGGTCTATCGCGGCACGCTTCGCATGAACACCCGGCACCGCAGCAACAGCGGGTAGCCGGGAAGCGCCGTGTCCACGTCCCCGTTACCGACACGGTAACTCGCCGCATGCCGTTTGTCATTCGCGGGCCGCCGTTCGACAACTGTTTTCCTCGCAAACGGCGAGATTTCCTTGCCGTAGAGAGGATCAGATCGGGACCCATTTGTGCCGTAGCCTCACCGCCGCCGATCGCTCGACGGCGCCGATATCGTCGCTAGGCCTTTTCCGGCTCACTTCAAAGCCAAAACGGACGCCGCTTCAGAATGAATTACCGACGCTCACAAGCCGCAATATTTTGTTACCGTTATCGCTCTTCGCAATAATTGTACATGAAAAAGAAAACACGCTTATATTAGCGGCGCCGTCTGCTGCGATGCGAGCACAACCTATTCCGTCGTCTCCCATTGGGAGCCGTGCACGGCAGCTGAGCTCAACAAGTATCGGAGCTCTCGAGTTTATGTTTAACGTTTGACAGTGGGTATCGTTCTTCATAAAATATACAATTTACGCATCACTTTATCTAGGGAAAATTATTTTGCTTGGAACAGAAGCTGGAGCCGATGTTTTTGTCGCCGGTGGTGGAGGCGCGCAGCTTCGCAGTCGTCGATTGGCCCGTTCATCGTGCTGTGGGCGGTGCGCCGGCCGAGTTACAGTCTACTTTGGACACCTCTCGCGCGGCAGACGTTCTAGGCACGGGAGGCTGGTTCGCTGTCGGTATATTTGCCGCTAGCGTGGACGTGCCTTAACCGGAAGTGGGAGGTGTTTTGAGAAGCGCGTTGGCGATGACGTATGTCTCCTGACATTTGGAAGCAGCACTCGGCGAGAAGAGTAGCGAAGGAAAGAGCGAAACGAGGGAGGGCCGTTTTTCGATTATCAAACGCATGTAACTCCGCTATTACGGCACCATTTCGAAAACTTCTTGCGGCTACGTGCATGTTGCAGACTCGTGCACAACTGCAACACCACAACTAAATTTCGACCTCTGGGTGGTTTAGGGGCCCTTTATATGGGGCTTGCAGCTGGTCCCGTCATCTGCAAATCGCCGACGTCGTGACACCTGAGCCGAGGCAGACTTTTTCAGCTCCTCAGCCATCAAAATTGTTCGTCTCTCGAAGCGGCCGTCGTACCGAATGCACGGCATCGCCATAATATCACGAGTGAACGGAGTCAAACGGCAAAACGCCGTAGGGTATTGCGGCATTGTAACCAGTCACAAGCACAGCGAAAACAGCATCGATTCCAACCAAAAACAAGTTACGACTTCAGTCGACTTCTCTGTGGATTGGATCGAGATGTAAAGTTACAGGTTTTCAACGTCGCACTACAAATCGCGGAATTTAGAGCATTTGTTTTAAAATGGACAATTTTGTCGTTATTCGAATGTAACGTGAGGATCGAGTTCAAGCAACAAAAATCGTGAAAATATGCGCGTTACTATCAATAAATACGGTAATTTTTTATGATTTAACCCTTCGAGGGTCGAAATTTTTTGGCCAAATGCGACCCGTCAGGGTCGATTTATTTATTGCTAATTTAAATTCTTTGAAAGAACCTATTTCGAAAAAATATGGTAGTAATTTTTTAGAGTGACAGTAAAGTGAGGAAAAAATTGTTTGTGTGGTAAAATACAATGTTATTCATGAGTAAGAAGATAAGTGCACTGAAAAATGGTGTGCACATCCGGAAATCGGAACAAGTGAGAAGCCTTCGTCTTATTGCCAACAAGGTGCAGTGGAGCTTTTGTGGTCGCCAAAAAAAAAGTAAACGCAAAAACGGCAGCATCGTTTGTGTATATATGCGCCTGCCTGGGAACAGGTGTAACAGTGCCGCAGTGGGCGATAGACGATCGAGTTACAAGCGGTCACCCTTTGAGAGATTTGAAACCAGATCGCCATCAGTTTAGCGCGTGCCACAAGCGATGTCCGCCGCAGGAGAAAACCACAACTTGCCGCCGGTGCCACGCGCATGCGCCTGGATGTGCAAGCGATAGCTGACGCGCCATTGCCATTTCAAAAAAAAAAAATGGAAAGGCATTGCCAAGTAAACAATTCCACGTGTTCCTGTCGAGTGGCAGCACATGCCAAGCGAAAGAAATGATCGACAGAAGCGTGGTTTTTACATGTACAAGCGATAACGTAAATGTACGTCATTGATCATTTTGAAGGTGTCACGGAGGACGTACATTTACGTCATTGACCCTGAATGGTTTAATCTGCATTCCTTGGAGCAGTGCTTATTCCGGCGGTCTGTACATGTTTCCGACTGTAATGTGTGCCGCCTGCCATTGCGTTGCTTAGCAACCCCCTGGCCGAGCGTCGCGCTATATGCTCGGGAGAGAGAAGCAACCGCCTCGCGGACCGTCGCGCATTATGCTCGGGAGAAAGGGAAAATGAGAGCGAGAGAGAGGGTGTGCGTCGTGTGCTATGCACGGGAGAAAGAGAAAATGAGAGCGAGAGAGAGAGAAACAAATTGTAGCAGCACCAACAAGGCAACACACAGAGGTGCTGCCGGCACCATAGCCAGGACCAGCTAGGAACCATCAGTTCTGTGTCTTAAGCCTTGCGCCACTAGTGCAAGCTACCCCGATTATTTGGGGCAAGACAGAGCGTCACTGCCGACGTTCTTAGTTTTTCGATTATACGACGGTATTACGTGGTCCCCTGAAAGTCATATAATCGGGGACTCCACTGTAGTAGGGCGTGCTTGTTCGCAATTTCATACTTGCTTCCCCGTTTGTACTTCTCCTTCAGGGTCTTGGCACAGTATGTGCCACACACGAAGACATGGCAGCATACGCATGTTGTAGGTCTGGTCATAACACAAAGGGGCACTGACACAACAAATACAGTGGAACCTCGTTGATACAATCTTCGCGGGAACCTGAAAATAAAATTTATCATCCAAAAATTGTATTATCCAAAGCAAGCCCCAAGACGTAAGAAAACAGGCTTACTTGGTGACAAACTCGCTAGCAAAGGTTCCTGTGGCATCAAGTAATACTGCTCCGCATAACACACTTGTTATGTAGTGCAGCATCATGACACCACACAAACCACAGCCAACAGTTTTATTGAGCAACATTAAAACAGCTCGTCAGTTTCCGCAGAACTTTCTTTTTTTCTAAGACCGTAAACAAGTTATTTTGAGAAAAAAAAATTACACCATCTTCCCGTAGGGGAACCCTGAGTAGTATGCAAAGCAGCCATGGGGTCGACTTAAGGTAGTTTTATCAGCTGTATAAACTTAGACATGCAGCAGCACCAGCAACGCGCAGAATAGGTGACCCGTAAAACGAGCAATCGCAGGGAATTGTGGGGCGCGCCGTCTGCTAGCAGCTTCCGGTTCGACGGACGACGCGGCGGCATCGGCGGCCTGCCCGGCGCATGTGTTTTTCTACGCGGTTTCAACTGTCAGTCGTGCGAAGCTTTCCGTCCGCTTTGTTGAACAGCAATGTCGTACCATTCATGCAGATGATTTCTAGGTTTCAGTTCACTCTGGGCGCGACGATGACGAGCCAAGAAAGGCAAGGATACGCTTTTATTCACAAAGGAACTCTGGTTTTCGTTTCGGCGGCCTTTTTTGTGTCTGCCAGGTTTAGCTCTACGACATTTGCCGTTACTTAGACGCACCGTCACTGACTGCTCTGCCTGCGGGTCAGTCAGACAGGTGAAAAAGTTATCATTATCCGATAATTTACCAAGCGTATAGAAGCATTACTCAGAAAATCGGGTGCTGAGGTGATGGCTACAGTGGTGCATGCTGTTCTGTGATCGCTGTTCTGTCTGCCAGGTTTAGCTCTACGACATTTGCCGTTACTTGGACGCACCGTCACTGACTTCTCTGCCTGCGGGTCAGTCAGACAGGTGAAAAAGTTATCATTATCCGATAATTTATCAAGCGTATAGAAGCATTACTCAGAAAATCGGGTGCTGAGGTGATGGCTACAGTGGTGCATGCTGTTCTGTGATCGTAGCTAAAAACCGATATCGTCGGTATAACGGCGCTGCTAGAGCTGAAAATGATAACTTTGCGCGCTGTCAACGGCATTTCTCGGTCGAAACTCTATAGGTACATTTGAAGTGGTACGTAGTTAGACGTTCTCGCTTTATTGTCAACAATGGCCGTATCGCCGTCATTTTACGGCTGCGCATTATCTCTATCTTTGCTGAAGGAGCTAAGCAGTTGGTTACGAGTATTAAGTATGTATCTCGCTGTGTCCCGCTTATATTCGCGTCGTAAAACCTCGTTTCATAATACTTCTATATGTGCATGCGAGAACTGAAATAGTTCTGGTTGCCTGAGTCAATATTAGAGAAAGAAATATCTTGGGGAATTTATTTATTTATTTATTTTATTTATTTATTATTACTGTCAACCCTCATAGAGGGTCATAACAGAGAGGACAATACAATTACATGCATCAAATGTAATTCCGTGTCAGCCCTTACAGAGCTAATCGCCGCCTGATAAGTGGCACTGTACGTTCATTTTCTTTTTGTTCACGGATGGTCTCTGCCTTGTTACAGTTTTGGAAGTGGCAGCCATTCCTCTGATGCTTGTGCACAGCTGACTCAGCAAGGGTTGCTGCATGCGTTCACCTTTATCGCTTGAATTTGAATAACGGCTGAACAGCCGACGATGGTTTTGCTAGGCACCTGCAACCGGGTAATCTTCGAGTGGGACAAAGCGGGACTGCAAGCGCAAGTGGCTCAGTCAGCTAAGGTGTTTGCGCTGCTGAGCACGAGCTCGCGGGATCGAATCCCGGCCGCGGTGGCCGCATTTAGATGGAGGCGAAAAGCGAAAATGCCCGTGTGCTTGCATTGTAGTGCATGTTAAAGAACCCCAGGTGGTCAAAATTAATCCCGAGTACTCCACTAAGGCGTGCCTCATAATCAGAACTGGTTTTGTCACGTAAAACCCCAGAAACAAGAACGGACTGCAAGCGCATCAATGGAATGCAACGGCGAAACGGTGGCGGCGGCTGCGCTGCCTCGAACCGGAAGCAGCTAGCAGACGGCGCATCCCACAATCCCTCGCTGTTTTACGGGTCACCTATTGTTGTCGACACCATCGTCGTTTTGCCCGCGTTCGCATCGAACGCGCGCGGCGTTGGTGACTGTTGCCGGTACCTCTGGGCACCGTTGCGCCTTACCATCGCACCTCTAACCTAAGCTGCTTTGCATTATTGTGCGCGGAGCTGCAGGTGTTGCCATTCATTGCACAATCCAGAGAGGAGAGGAGGATGCGCATGCACAGTAGGGGTGTGGACGCCGCACGGCGGATGGATGGTGGGAGGGAGTGACATAGCCCCGACCATAAGCTGCTTCGCATCTAAAATAACAAGTTCCTTGACATAGCTACTTTCGGAGGTCACGGCACCACGAGGCAACAAAGGAAAACCGTAGCGACCATGACACAACGAGCGATACGACTGGTGGACGAGGGCAGGCGCTTCATTCAGCCATGTGTCCGCATGAAGATCTCGCCTGAAAAGCCAACCAAAACAAGCGCAAGCTGCCGCGAGCAGACGGCGCCTCCAGAGCGGCCGTGGCACGGGAAACTGGTGTCATGCGGACCCGCCCAACCGCTATTTTCGCACTTGTATCGTCTGCTTGCGTCAGCTTGCGCTTGTGCTTGTTTTGGTTGGCTTTTCAGGCGCTCCGCAACACCCCAACGACTGCCGCTTCACGTCGACACCTGGCACTGCGGCTTCGGGGTACAACCGACCGCACCGCCAAACAGAGAGGGAAAAAAGAAAATGGTGATACCAAAAAAAAAAACATGTAGCCAAGGCGGGATTCGAACCGGCGTACCCCCATCTCAAAGCAAGCGTCGTAACCACTACGCCATACAGATACACTTCCAGAACATGCATTCACGCGAACCATATGATTGCGTTCGAGCGCCCTCGGTGACAGAAACCACCTAGAAACATGGTACGCGTGAGCAGTGCATGGCGGCGGCAGTGGTCGAGCACTGGGCTTGGGCGGAAATAGAAACACGCGGGACCGGCTAGCTTGCGTACTAAGCATCCGAACTGCGAACCAACCCAGTGACGAGCCTCCCTCTATACCACGCGACATCCTCGAACACCTAAGACAGGAGCAGAGGCAATATGGACGCCCTCACCCAAAGATAAACAGTCAACAGGCAAGGAATTGGCACAGATTTCAAACACACACATACCCAAACCTACATACACTTAGCCGTATGTAGTTTTGCGCTGCTTGAAGTTCGATATATCGACAGTGGCTGCTATTTTTGTTCGATGTAACCATACTTTTTGTTATATATTCTCACTCACATTAGTGTTAAAAAATGTTCGATGTAAACGGTTTCGATATAGTCGGGTTTGCCTGTACCATCGAGATGATACTGTCGACGGGAATAGGCGCGGTCACGAAAGTGTTAATCCTTTCCGGTGCATGCAGTCCACAAAAGCTTAGCCTTTGGTATCTGAGGAAGCTGTCGCTGGGGTGTGATTGCTTCTTCTTTCTGGGGTTTTACCTGCCAAAAACAGTTCTGATTGTGAGGCACGGCGTAGTGGAGGGCTCCGGATTAATTTTGGCCACCTGGGGTTCTTTGACGATGGTGGCAAGCATGTTGCACAAGCCAGGAGCTTACCATGGTAGAGTGCAGATTGAATTATCTGTGGTGGGTTTGATTTGTGTGTGAAATAATGAGCTTTTTTACCTTTTGAGGGTCAAAGACTTGAAATATACAGTTGCACGAACAAGTCCGAAATAATATTGCCCTATGTTTGCTATGCCGTCTGCATGTTTGAAAATTGCACCAATTTTTCAGCTCTTGTAGAGTACTAGATGCTGCCACTTTGTGTGGATATGAGGTACGCACCATAATCTTTTGGTTTTCATTACACGGCTTGCCTACACTGGCGCGTTAGCAACTGCTTGTCCAGGTGCATGGTGGCTGGTTTTTTCTTGCGGGCTGTTCACATTTGTTGCGCTCGCAGACATGTACACTCACAAACTAGACTTCGCCTATATATTACATTTCCAAATTTTACTCAGTACTGGCATTCAGTATCAGGTGGCTATCTCTGCTGTGGTAAATATAAACAGTATTCTGTGATTCTACACTTCTGAAGACCTGGAAACCTTGTTGCATTACAAGGTTAAAGTGCATATAAAAACACTTTTATTTGTCAAGAATAATTCTGTTTAGCAAAAGCATGCTTCGCCTACAAATATTAGAAAGATTACAGGCCACAATGCGTACTTGTTCTTGCGCAGAAAAATATATTACGATCTCCACTTCCTGGAGGGTCCAGCTTTGTAACTAGTTTCATCCATTTTCAGGCATGATCACATCGCACATTTCAGAATCGAAGAACTAATCCTTCTTATTTTATGCTTTCAGGAGCAGACGGGGGACAGCGATGATGAAGGTATGTGCCACTCCAAAACATTTAATGGGTGACATGGGTTGAGATAACCATGGTATTTCTTGATCAAGTCTGATAAAACTGCATATGCTCATTCAGTTTTTTGTGTCGATTTTAAATATTCAGTTATATTTTGTATATACATAGTAATTAGTGGCCGAGATAATTAATAACCTGTGTAATTAAAATTGAACTGCAAACAAATTCAAAATTGAGCAATTTTCATTTTACAGCCCATTGAAGTTCTGTGTTCACAGTATCGATAGTAAGAGCAAATGTCGATGTAAGTAACTTTTGGAGCTGAAAATGAAAAAATCTGCTCTCAGTGATGCCTTCCCAACACATTTAGCTTTGTGCTGCAAAAAAAAAATAGCTCTACCTGTCCTAATTCCAAATATAGTGATGCGAAGATATGTTGTATTGACCTAAGTAATATGATGAATGTCTGTTTACATCAGGGCCATGGCTCTTTGTGATGTATTACAAGTGCTTTGTCACTGTGCCCTGAATGCATTTGCTTTTTGAGGGAGATAAGTTCTATTTTTAAAATGACTCTTTGTGCAAAAGAGAGAATACATTTGAATGATACATAAAGGTAGTATTGGAGGAAGTGGGCTAAGGGAAGGAGAAGCGAAGTGTAGTATAGCCGCAGCCCATAGAGAAAGAAATTCAACAAGAGCGGACACTCCCATAGAGCCCAGTGGCCGAATTGACTGTAGTGCACCAAACGGCTGATGTTGGAACTTGAACCACACTTTCGGTTTTGGGTGCGTGTGTTTTGAATGCTAGCTGGTATGTTGTGCAGGCTGCACTAATCTTTTTTTTTTTTCTCTCTCGCTCTCTTTTCTACTGTTTTAACCGTGCAAATCTGCAGCGCGCAATTTCATAAAGTAGACACAAGATGGGGAAATGTTTACTTTGCTCTATATAAGTGCTCATTTCGGGCTTTCTGTGCATTCATCCAATGTTGTGGCACCAGGTGAGCAGCAGTAGTCCCCGTACGAAGCTCCACTGGATGGCTATCAGCTGAAAAAAGTAAATGACAAGCATGTCATTTTGGTATTTAGACCTCATAGAAATACTGCATGTAGAGGTGAAAGTGGTGAATGGGCAGCATTACAAACAAAAGCAATTCGCTTTTACATACATGGCGTAGAAGATACCTCACTCATCTCAAACAATACCTTAAAATATGAAGAAAATGTCTACTTTCCAAGCATTCCCCCAATCTCGGGCATTACTTCCTGCACTTTAAGAGCACTCATACACAGGTGACTGCATGTTTTCGACACAACTGGGCCTCAGGTGACGCGATGGTGCACACGTCCACAGAGGTGGCCACAACACACGCTCTAGAGCCAGGCTATGCTAGACGCTTGCAGAATGCCTTCTACTCACACTCAAGACAAATGCGTGGGTGCAAAGCCTGTTTTCAGTCGTTCAGAAGACTGAATTTTCGAGTTACAAGTTCCTGGTATTTGAGCTCCTCGGCGTTATCTTTTGCTCCTTCTGCCGGCACAAGCACCAGACTTCCGTGTTATCACTCTTAGCAATCGCTCATCGCGTTTTCGACAAGCGTGAGTACCGAAAGAAGGTATATGTTGTTGCGGGGCCATAAAAAGTGTCAGAAACTTGTCCCACTGAGATTCAGTACATGCCAAAACAACTTTGTCACCATGGCCGAACTGCTTATCGTTAATTGCGTCACAATGTGTGCAATTAGCGATAATTAGGTGCAGCGAACGTGCTCATAAAAGTACCCTAAGGAGTAACGAAATTGCTTTTTAATAATGTTGGCTGCTTGAGAAAGCGCCACAAACTTGTCCTAGTAAGATGCATTACATGTGAAACTAACTGCGCACCACGGCTCAGCTGCTTATCGCTACTGTGTCACAGCGCCTGGTGCGGCCAACGTGCCTCGGAAATATCCCAAAATAGTACCGAAATTAGTTAATGTTAGGGCGCATAGAAAGCGTCGCAAACATGTCCCAGTAGGATTCAGTACGCACCAAACTAGCTGTTCTTCAGCTAACTGCGTCATAACTCGCTGCTCCATGCCATCAGTCCCAACTGCTTGAAATGCGTCGCAGACTGTCAAAGAAAACTTCTCACCTTGCCGTAGTGCAGTGGTGACGTTCGAAGTGCAGAAGGAATAGAAGAATATGCCAGGAGCCTAAGAAACCAAAAAACGAACAGGTCTTGTCTGGAGTGCTGTTAGCTTGTTGCTAGTGGGAAAGAATAAAACAACTTCTGTTAACTTCATTTCAATTTCTTTTTTCTTTATGCTCGCGGCAGCTATCGGCTGTTAATTAACACTAGCGTGACATACGTCCTGTTGACAGTTTTCACCGAGTGTCCCTTGTTGAATTTCTCTATGTGCTGTTGCATCACATGACTCTTCGTTGAGCACAACCAGTGAATTTCCCAATCTCAATGTTCTGTGATAAAAACAGCCTTCTGAAAGACACCCCCATTAAACAACCGCTTCCTTCAGTGCAGCCAGCATATATATGTATGTATATATATATATATATATATATATATATATATATATATATATATATATGCCTGCCACTGTTCATTTGGAAATCTGGCAAATCTCATTGAACTTCTTGTTAAAAGTTCTCTGCAGGTGCCTTTTTGCAAAATCTATTGTGCTTGTCGGTGTTTGGCAGTAGAAATGACCTTTCCAATTGGCTTGTGATGTCTGCAGAAATTCCAGACCTGGAGAGCAGCAGCAGCAACAACAAAGAGTGAGGTTGGCCGCTAGCCTGTGGCCAGTGGCAGTTCCCGCGTGTACAGACAGCGCCAACATCGGCCCTCTCCATCTATCCCTCTCCCCCTGTTCATTTTGTTTTGCTACAGCCCACCAATAAAGGCACCACCACACCCATAACTCTCTCAAGCCTCTGCATGGCAATCAAGGGGCGCATGTCTTCAGCGTTGCTACATATAATTGAGGATTCTGGCTTGTAATTTCGATTAGGCGCAACCCCTCTTGGTGTATGGAAATGGTGGCTTGGACATTCCGAGCACTACCTGCACTAGAGCTGCTATCTGGGTCAGTTGGTGCATATTGAATAGTAAAAAATGTTGCAGTTTCACCCGAAAGGCGAAGCATCAATTGCGATAGCAAATTAGTAGACAGCTATTCGGAGTAGGGATAGTAGTTTTATCGGCTGCATAAACTTGGACACATTCGCTTACTAACTGAATTGACAAGCGTGGTGTCCAGCGCGCACAAGCAAACATGAATAGATCACACTGAATGATCGCAAACAACGACTGTCGAAACGCTGGCAGCAAGCGCAACCGCCCAGTGGGCGAAGGTTCGTGCGGTCTATCGCTTCAACGGAAACTGAGGGGCGAATGCACAGCGCATCCAAAGGTCAGAGCCCTGTGGAGATTACAGATGGTGCGAGCAAAGTACGAGCGCAGTTGGCGGAGTAGAAGGTGGGCCCCCCCTCCCTCCCGCGCTGCCTTCCCGCTTGCTTGATTTCGCGTGGGAGATTGAGTGGCAAGGTCCCCTTACGCCCGGTTGCAAGGACACGCCTTTGGTGCCGGAGCACAGCGTCGCCCCGCTTCCCTCCCTTCCATACCCCCACTGGCCTTTCACGCGACGGTCGCGTTTGCTTTCCGCCGTGCTTTCGCTTAGCGAATACGGCACGCGGCGACGATATTGTCGCCCTTGGACTTCACGACGACGCTGGCGGCAGAAATCCGGTTGATGTGTCCATATAATTGCGCAATAAAAAAAAGTCAAAAGACGAAGTACAGAGAAGTACGTGTGTGTGCCACGTCTCTTCTCTGTACTTCGTCTTTTGACTAGTTTTTTTACTATTCACTACCTGCACGTCTTTAGCGCAGATTGTGATTGACTAAAAAATGCTGTCTAGGTGGTTTTGTTGCTACTGGTTGCTGCGGTCGGCTACACCGCGGCCGCCACGAGTTCACTGGCCAAGCACACTGCGGCTTGCTGAGGCACGGCCGGGCTCGACTGGCGCTTGCGCTTGCTTCTTACGGCCTTCGCATAGGGGCTAGTTCTTGCCTATCACCGCTCCTTGGTGGAGGGCGCTGTGTCTTCACCCTGCTCAGCTGTTCCCAGCCGATCAGTGAAGCGCGCGCAACGCTGGAAGATGGGGTCGGGCGTGCTTCTTACCTCACCGTGCATTCAAAAACAAGACGCCTAATTGTAGAGGACGCGTAAATGGTTTAACTAGGCTTCTTATAAATGCATGCACTGTAACCGTATTAATATATCGAGCCTCCTTAAATTCACTGGGGAACATGGAGATGCATGCGCCGGGAGAACAGCTCTCCTGCCTTCAAACGCATATGCATTTTGAGGAATGAAAGTATTCATTGCTCGTATGCACTTACACCCCTGTCACAAGGCACATGTAACGTCATTTGCAGTAAATGACATTCATACCGAATGACATTGCGCTCACGCGTTTCCAGTTTACACAGGTAAACAAAATGGCATTCGCAATCAGCCTTTTGCATGTCCCGAGTGCGCATGCGCTGTACCCTAGCGGCGAGCGCAGAAATCTTTTTGTACGGATCGGTTGTTCGTGCAGCTGACAACGCGCGCGTATGCAGCATAGCCATCGAGGACGCGAACTCTTTTTTGTCCGCGCTGTGCCGGTCAACGACGCTGGTATTTGCGCTGTGTTTCGGTAGAAACTTCAGCTGTTCACAGCTATATTCGGTTAACGTCCGGTACATCACAGTTTATGCCGACACGACACCGATGTCGGTCAGAAGTCGACCTCACGCTGGCGCCAACGCTCGGCCGGCTGTAGTTGTCATACTGTGCCAGTGGGAGACTTATATTGTCATACAACTATGACGAACAATTAAGCGACCGACGACAGCGAGTGATCGTAGTGTGATTAGCTTTCGTGCCGACGCCGCCGACAAAACCAGTGTGCTGATCGCGGTGCGAGCGACCGCCGAGTGAACATCGCACCGACAACATGAATATCGCCGCAAATGCGCTCGTGTATGTATTTATTGACGCTCAAATTGAGTCGAAACATGCTTCTGACGCTGATATGCACGATTTCCAGCCCTCCACATCAAGTTTGAGGCGATGTTGATCTCGTTCAGGCAGCTTCATTAGGCCTAACGCAGCCTACAGGCTCATTCACACCGGCGAATTAAGGAGGTCGCGCGACCATTTGCCACTCGTGAACAAAAAGCGACCTGAAGGCGACTGATGTTCACACCGGCAAGCCCGGCTGAGCGCGACCTGCAAGTCGCAATCCCGGACATTCTCATTCTTCAGCGAGAATTCTAGGGATCTACGTAGTTAGCACGCACTTCCCTGGCACGGTGTAAATTGGTTTCATGTTCCGGCAACAGCCATGGATTTTGATTCGGAGCGATGGCTGGATTTTGATTCGAGCGAACAGGAAGACGTCCCTGTGCTTATGTGCTCCGCCGGGATGGATGGATGAGGCTGAACCCTTTAAATCGGGCGGTGGCATACGCCACCTAGCCATGACTATTAACATATTTTGTACTTTGTGGTGGGTGAAATTTCACCCCTGCCTTGATTTTATCCACCAATCGGATAACCTCTGTTCGGTTATTTCTACCCGCTTAAAATCTATTTTGCCTTCACTGTCCCTAAACCCCAATGCTTTGAAAAAATCAGCCCCATTGCTTTGCACTGTAGGGTTAAGCCCTTTACAGAAAAGTATGAGGTGTTCAGCCGTTTCCTCTTCTCCACGCGCACAGCACAACATGTCTATACCTTGGTACTTGACTCGGTACATCTTAGTCCGCAATACTCCCGTCCTGGCTTCAAACAGCAAAGAGCTTCCCCTAGAATTATCGTACATATTTTCTTTGGCAATTTCATTGCTCGAAAGTTCGGTATGTTCCCAGTGCTGATTTCGTCTGCATCCCTGTTTTCCACAGACCCCTCTCTTTTTCCTTAACCTTTTTCTTAACCGCTGTTTCCTGGTTTGCACCCCTCCTGCAGTCCAAATATTTGATTGACAGTTTTCTGGTCAGCTTCCTCCATTTTGTATCAACATTCCTCATGTACAAGTAACTGAAAACTCTCCTTGCCCACCGCTTTTCTGCCATTTTTCTCAATCGCTCCTCGAATTCTATCTTGCTGCTGGCTTCCCTGCCCTCGAATGACGTCCATCCCATGTCACCCTGTACCCCCTGATTTGGTGTATTTCCGTGTGCTCCCAGAGCCAGTCTACCTACCCCTCGCTGCTTAACTTCCAACCTTGCTCGAACCTCTGATCTCATGCACAGGACCGCATTGCCGAAAGTCAAACTAGGGACCATCACCCCTTTCCAAATCCCTCTCACCACTTCGTACCTATTGTAATTCCACAGTGCCCTATTTTTCATCACAGCTGCATTTCTGCTACCTTTAGCCGTCACATATTTTTCATGTTCCGTTAGGTACTCAGCCCCATTGTTTATCCACACTCCAAGATATTTGTACTTATCCACCACCTCCAGCGTAACCTCCTGTATCCTATGCTCGCTGCCCTGATTATCATTAAAAGTCATGACTGCCGATTTTTCTTTACTAAACTTCAAACCTAAGCTATCTCCCTCTTTACCACAGATGTCCATTAATCTCTGCAAGTCTTCCTTGCTGTCAGCCATAAGTACAATGTCATCCGCATACATCAGTCTTGGTAATGACTGTTTAATCCATTCTCCTTGCTTGAAATAGGAAAGGTTGAAGCCAAGTCCGCTCCTCTCTAATTTTTTCTCTAATCCTTGTAAATACAGCATGAACAACAGAGGTGACAGAGGGCACCCCTGCCTAAGCCCCTGCTGTATCTCTATAGGCCCAGATACCTTGTTTTCCCATTTTATAAGCACCTTGTTACTTTTATAGATATCTTTTAAAAGATTTCTTACTCCATCTTCCACATCTAGAGTGCCCCGTATGTCCCACAAATCCTTTTGAATTACACTGTCATAGGCGCCCTTGATATCCAGAAATGCAAGCCATAGGGGCCTGTGTTCCTTTTCTGCTATTTCAATACACTGTGTCAATGAGAACAGATTATCTTCTAACCTTTGTTTCCGGAACCCATTTTGTAGTTCCCCCAGCACCTCCTCACTCTCCACCCATGCCTGCAGTCTGTCCTTTATAATCTGCATCACCACCCTGTAAACCACTGACGTCACTGTTATGGGACGGTAGTTGTTAATGTCGGCTTTGTCCCCCTTTCCCAAATATATGCTCATCCTGCTCAGTCTCCACCCATCGGGGGCTTTACCGTCCATTATTATTTTGCTCACTGCCTCTCTTAATGCTTTCTTAGATTTTGGGCCCAATGTCTTTATCAACATAATTGGGATGCCATCAGGACCTGTCGACGTGCTACTAGGAACCCTCTTCTCTGCCCTTTCCCACTCGCTTTGTGCCAGTGGAGCCACTGCACTGACTAGTGTATCCTCACCTGATTGAGCACATGCTATGTTTCGTTCATTAAAATTTTCTGTCATCATTGTTCTTATATGTTCCATTGCCTCATCTCCCTCTAGTCGAACACCTTGAGCTGTAACTATAAACCTCTGCTCTAGGCTAGTCTTATTACTCAAGGAGTTAAGATGTTTCCAAAATTTCTTCGCTGCTTTTCTATCCTTTTTGTTTACTTCTGACAAACATTGGCTCCCCTTTCTTCTGATCTTCTCCTTGATCAAATGGGATGCTTCCCTTCTACAGTTTAAAAAGTTATTCCATTTTCTGCCTACATCAGCTTCTGGTTCACACCTCTGCTTTGAATATCTGTGTTCCCTGGATGCTTCCTGACATTTCTCTATGGCCTCCTTAACCTCCTCATCCCACCAGCTCTTGGGTTTACGTCTTCTGTTCACTGTTTCTTTTTTTTTTTTTTTGGCGCTGAGCCGTGCTCCCTCAAGGGCTGCAGAAGATAGCGTCAACCTTTCCCTTTCCTCAAGAACCACTTACTCCCTTTTGTCCTGACTCGTACCTTAGTAAGCTCTAGCTCAAATAGCCCTGTTAAATTTGCATATGTCCATTCTGTTTTTGTATTCTCTGAAATTACTTCCTCAATTTGCTGGGTTGCTATTTCAAGCTGCATTTCAGAGTAAAATATCCCACCTGGTTGTTCATCTTGCCTCCTACCTACTTTCATTTCCCTTCTAAAACTCACCTTAATACGTTTGTGATCACTACCTAGACTTCTGGAGCCACATCTATGCTCATTACATTTAGCCTATCGTGCATTCTATGTGACATTAGTGCATAGTCTATCGTCGACTGCAGGCTCCCTACCTCCCATGTTATGTGCCCTTCATACTTCTCAGTACTGTTGCATACAACTAAGTCATGCATTTCACACATATCCAGCATCATGTTGCCTGTTGAGTCTGTGTACCCGTCCATGTCTTCTACGTGTGCGTTCATATATCCTAATATAATCTCGCACCCTTCTCCTAGCTCATTAATGTCACTTGATATGCATTGCAGCATTTTTTTTTTCCTCTTTGGCATTTGCTCCTGTCCACAGGTATAGAAAGCCAAGGAGTGTCTGCTCTCCTGCAACTTTCCCTTTTAGCCATAAATGCTCCTTGCATTCCTGTTTGACCCTTTGCCAATTCATACTTTTTTGAATGAATGTACCAATTCCACCCCCTTTTCTGCTGCCCTCTGTTCTACTGCAATATTCCCATGCATAGTCAGGATTACATGGAGGTTGCTCCATGTCCCTAAGATGTGTCTCCACAAACCCGTATACCATCAGCTTTTCCTGCCTTAGTTGCTCGTCTATCTCCTCCCACTTCAGCCTATTCCTGCCACCTTGCATGTTAATGTACCCTATGTCAGAATGACCTTGCCCCTGGTGCTTACGTCTATTCTTCTACCGATTCTACGTTTCTTGAATCTTGGGGCCTCTCTGGGTCCGTCTTCGTCTACACTGGTGGTCTTAGGGCTCTGGGTCCCCCCAAAAAAGCCGTAGCTTGGCGCCCTATCCTACTACCTACCCTCCCGCCCGTGGCACCACTGTAGTGAATGCCATCGTGTGCAAAAGGGTGGGAGCCAGACTCGTACACTTCCCGGTTTACCTCCATTATGCCGTACCCAAGTGGTCGGCTCAGACCCCTAATGACCCGGTTAGGCTCAAGCACACTCCGTTCCATCCCGCTAGCCTGGCCCCGGACCCTTGGGGTTGTGCATATGGTCACATGCACCTTCGCAGAGGTTTCTCTGAGTTTACGCAACCCAACCTCTAACTGTCTGTTTAGGTTCTGGCTCCTTCCCTTCAGCACATCGTTGAGACCAGCATGGATAACGACCAGATGTTCATGCTGCAGGTTGTCGGATACCACCTTCTGAGCTTTTGCCATTGCGTCAACCATGCACTTCCCTGACTGGGCCTCCACCCTCACCCGCCCGTCTGCCTTCACTGTTGTAAGGACGCCCTCCTCAACCCTAACTACGTTGGAGTCCCCCACCACTAGGACCCTTCGCTCTACACGTTTGCCTCCCGCCTGCGATTGTCGTCCTCCAGTTCGCGCTAGCTGGTTCTCCACCCGCCGTGCGCCACTGACACGTGACGATGTGCTCCCTGCCGCTCGTCCCTTCCCACATGAAGCCTGCCGCACTACCTCGCTGTAGAGTTGTGGAACCGCCGTGTTGCCGCCGGCTCTCGCCTGCTGTTCAACGGCCCCTAGGCGTCCCTCCCTGCTCTCATGGCATGCCTCTGCCTGAGTCTCCGCGCTGTCCCCGCCGCCCGCCTGAGCTGACCCGGGATTACGCGCCGCCTGTGCCATTAGCGCCTCCACCCGCTCTTGCAGCACGGCCCGCTTTTCCCGTTCTTCTTGTAGCTCGCCAGCTATTCGCTTTACCAGGACTGTCTCGGCCGCCTGCCTGTGAAGCAACTCGCCGATCCGAGTTTCGAGCTCAATTCGCCGCTCTCGCTCCACCTTCAGCTCCCCTTTGAGCTCTTCCACACTGGCTGCCCATTCCCCTTCCATCCGCCGCACAGCCCCCTTAAATCCTTCACACGACCTGCACGCGAAGCTAGCCTCCTCAGCGTCGGCTAAACTGGCGAAGTGCGTCTCGTCCAAAAACACCAACGTTTACACTCCTCGCACTGCACCAGCTCGTCATCACCCCTGTCCTTCCTAGCCGGCCGCACCATTAGACAGTTTTAGTTTAGCGTTAACGTAATAGCGGGGTTACGGGAAATAGCGTTACCGTTCCGCAAACGAACTTTGCAGAAAGAGAGTTTTAGTATAGCGTGATAGCGTAGTTTACGTGCGGGACGCTATTCCATTACGCTTTGAATTTCGCATACACAGGGCACCCAATTCTATGTGTGTATGCGTCCGAAAAGTGCGATAGGCAGCGCAATGGAAGCCAGGAGCGCGTTGTATTTTTACTTCACATGTCCGTCGATCTGCAACGAAACAGACAAGCAGTACAAGCTGTCTACCATAGCCTCCGAAATCCTCCCATCTCGGAGGCCATATGCCGTCGTCGCGCCTATCTCTTGACTTTAGCGACAGATGGCGCTCGGATCTCAGAAAAAGATTCTTATGTTAGGCTTAGGCGCGTTCGAAACGAGAAGCGATCTCGAAAATTCCTCAAGATTAGCCATAACACTCTCTCGGCGAAGCGGCATGAGACTAAGCAAAAGCCGTTTACGCAGTCATTTGCTACGAACGAAGTGAATTCTACAAAAACAACGCCAAATTCAGTTCGAAGCGGGCGGCCGGGACCGCCGCCATGTTTTACGTACACTACGTACACCACGCTAACACGGTAACGTTAACTCTGAGAAATAGCGTGCGCACGGTAAACGGTATGGGTCGGTTAGCGTTCTGCGCATGCGCACTTCGATCCCGCTATTCCGGTACGCCCGCTATTCCGGTAACCACGCTAAACTAAAACTGTCTATTGTCCACCCGACCACCTAACGAGAAAGCCCACCAAAATACCTGAACAAAGCCCCACGGTAAGCCGTACGGCAAACTCGCTATCCGGCTACCTCCGCTAGCTTCCCTAACGCGGTTTAAAACTGCCGCTTTACACTGCTTTCACCATGCAACACGTGCGCCACAACCCGCTTCCAAAAAAAAAAAAAAATAGAACTATTCGCTACCTACTAACGTCCTACCAAACCAAGAAACTAAAAAAGCATGAAAAACAATATATATACACGTGCGCCACAACCCGCTTCCAAAAAAATAGAACTATTCGCTACCTACTAACGTCCTACCAAATTAACCAAGAAACTAAAAAAGCCTGAAAAACAATGTATATAGATAGCTCGGCTACCCTAACACTTCTATCAACCAAATAAAAATAAACAAAAATTGAACTTATTCATTGGTATGCTAATCTCGGGATGTCAGCTGTGGCAGCGCGGAAGCCTTCGAAGAAGGCTTCCGTGCTTTAGAAAGACGACTGCTTTAGACGACTGCTTTAGTCGCTTTAGAAAGACGACTGGAAAACAGCGAATTAGGTTTTGATTTATCCTACATGCGTAATGGACAAATGGTGCAACAGAAGGTCCCTGGATTGATGTACGCAGACGACATTGTGCTACTAGCGGACAATAAAAAAGATTTACAGATACTTGCGAATATCTGTGGGAACGCAGCGACAAATCTAGGCCTTAAGTTTAGCACAGAGAAATCAGGGATTATGGTCTTTAATGAACACACGAGTAACTTCGTGGTGTCAATTCAACAGCAAGTAATACCCATAGTGAAGCAATATAAGTACCTCGGCGTACACATAAACGAAGGAAAGAATTACTCAAGCAACCACCAAGATAATCTGAAAATAAAGGGGAAGCGGAATGCAGCATTAATGAAACACAGAGCACTGTGGGGCCACAATAAGTATGAGGTGGTGCGTGGAATCTGGAAAGGAGTAATGGTGCCAGCGCTAACATTCGCAAATGCCATTATATGCTTAAAATCGGATATATTGGCGGGTTTAGAAGTTAACCAAAGATCAGTAGGCCGGTTGGCTTTGGGAGCACACGGTAATACGACAAATGAGGCAGTGCATGGAGACATGGGTTGGGCCTCTTTTGAAGTCAGAGAAGCACAAAGCAAAATTAGTTTTGAAGAAAGGCTCAGGAACATGGATGAAAATAAATGGGCGGCTAAAGTGCACAAGTATCTCTACATGAAAAGCGTGGACACAGAATGGAGGAAGAGGTCAAGGAAGTTGGCAACCAAGTACAGGATAATCGAAACTGTAAATAGACAACCAGGGGTCATCAGAAAGAAAGTGAGAGAAATAGAGACCGTGAATTGGATGCAAAGAATGGAAACGAAAAGGACAATGGAGATTTACAAGAATGAGAAGAAAGAAATTAGAAGGGAAAATCTGTACGATAACACAAAGGGCAGTGCCTTGCTATTTGAGGCTCGAGCCGGTTGCCTAAGGACGAAAACATATCGGAACAAATATTCGGAACTAGATGAGACATGTGTATGCTGCAGTAAAGATCCAGAGACCACTCAGCACATCCTAATGGAATGCGACGGGATCCACCCAGCGAAAACCGTAGGTAACGTGCAACTCCCAGAAGCGCTTGGGTTTAAAGTGGAAGGAAACATAAACAGATCAGCCGTAGAGATCAGCAAGAGACGATTAGAGTACTGGTGGAAAAAAAGCAGGGAAAAGATGGATACGACCTGATCTCTTAAAATCATAGGCAGCGGTACAAGCTAAATTTTTGAAAAAGGTATACAAAAATGCGAGATAAAGAACATGTGTAGTATACCTGATTAAATCAAGCAGGCTAGGTGACTATTTGTCGCCACCTCGTTTCAAAGGGGATGCCAATAAATCATCATCATCATCATCAAGAAAACGCGACGCTCGTGGGTGCGCCCGTGCCTCCGCTCGCGTGAAGTGACCGGCCACGCAACCCGCCTCCTCCCGAACTTTGTGCGCATGACAACGAGTATTATCGAGAGCAAGTTGTAATTTCTAGTTCGCATTGCGTGTTATGCGGTGCATAATATTAAAGCAAAGCGGTTCACCCGCTGTTCACCTTTGGGTGGCGTGCTCATCCAACGAACGGCAGCTGGAAAAAGGGTTTGTGTTGTGCTTTCTTTTCCTGCTGTTTAGCTTCCAGCGAATGCGACCGCGTACATTCGACACGTTGCTGCAACTGCTGCGTCACAGAATCGCAAGACAAGACACCAATTACCTGCCTGTAGCCTGCATATCGTGACGCGGACATTGCATTTGGCGTGGACGACGACACGCATCACTTTCGGCGTGGCGCTGATTGGTTGAGCAGCTTTGCTACCACGGTCGCCCCACTCCGCCGTATACCCTTCGCAGTGCAAGGGAGGAAGGGGAGCACAGCGGAGGCCGTGTTTGATTGCAAATAACTCCGCTTCTACCGAACGCATTGTTATTTAGTACATACTGCTAGCCTTATATATAAGGCTGTAGCAGGGTCGGGACACAAATACAACTGTGAAAGTGGTATCAATCATGCTTAACAGTTTCTGTTTACAATTCCAAATATTGTGGTCAAAGAATAAAGGCAGTACAGACACTTTCCTGCAAATCATGTCAATGTATGCAATTCGTATACATAAAGGTATTAATAACACTGTAAACAACAAAAAAAAAAAAACTTTCATGAATAATCACTGGCATGAAAGACACCGATACATACATTTAATCTTTCAAGCTAAGGCAGAGAAATATAATTAGTCTTGAGACAAACATATCAGTTAAACTACTACTAACGATGTGTTCAGGTAGTGCATTCCATTCTGTTATTGTGTGTGGGAAGAATGAGGACTTAACTGTATCATTATGGAATCTGTACTCTTTCAAGTGTCTACTATGTTTTGTTCTAGTAGGCCTGGTGTCTGAGAACGATAGGAGTCGGCGGCTATTTCCGTTTACTTCATTATATGAGAGCTGGAATGCGAACTTGAGACATAGAAGCTTTGCTCGTTTGTTTATTGTGAAAATACCTGCTCTTGCAAGGAGTTCAGAAGGCGAATCACGGCGTCGATACTCGTACACAAATCTAATTGCTTTCCTTTGTACTGCTTCTAATTTATGAATACATCTTTTCGTGTGCGGAAACCAACCTATAATACCATATTCAAGAATTGAGCGAACTAATGATGTGTATGCTAATAGTTTTGTACTTGGTGAAGCAGTCCGGAGTAACCGTTTTAGCGAGCAAAGAGCGGAAAAGGCCTTACATGAAATATATGACACCTGTTTATCCCATTTTAAGTCTGAGGAAATAATTACCCCGAGGTACTTGTAATGGTCAACGACTTTTAGCGGTACTTGATCTATTACATAGGTGAACGACAGAGGCTTCTTTTTTTCTTGATATTGTCATACAGACATTTATCTAGATTAATATTCATCTGCCATGATCGACACCAGTTCGTAACGTTTCTAAGTGCATTGTTCCGAGTAACTTGGTCTTTAGTATTCTTGACTTCTTTATATATTATACAATCGTCTGCGAACATGCGGACTGTCACATCCGAGTTCTCAGCTAATTAATTAATAAAAATGAGGGAAAATATAGGAGCTAGTACTGTGCCTTGCGGTACTCCAGATAGGACAGGTGAGTGTTCGGACGAGTAGCCGTTGCAGTGAGTATACTGGGTCCTGTCTGAAAGGTAATTTTTAATTCATTTTGTGACCTTGCAATTACCAAATAATTTATCAAGTTTCCTAAATAACTTAGTGTGCGATACCCGGTCAAAGGCTTTTGATAGACCAAGAAAGATAACGTCAGTTTGTCCGCGGTTATTAATGGATGGAGGTTGCGAGATCATAGATTGATTCAATTAGTTGCGTTGTCGTCGACCGGCCTTTTCTAAACCCATGTTGATTTTCACATAGAAGTTTGTTGTCGTTAACGAACTGCATAATGTGTTGAAGTATGATATGTTGAATTTATGGGGAGCCGTTTTGATAAAGTTATTTAAAGTAACATTAAGGTATCTATGTTTAGCTACTCTTATATTTGCTTTTAGAGAATGGGAGTGCTTGCGGATTAGTTCAGTTAAGTGGGATTCGTCAGGCCTATTTTTAGCTTTTTTTAGCCTTGTAACCTTACGTTTCATTTGTATTATATCACTGGTTATCCACGGGTTCTTTTCATGCTCTCTCTTTTTCCTTACGGGTGCAAATGATGTCAAACAGTTTTGAACAATGTTCTTAAAACAGTTTTGAACAATGTTCTTAAAAGATAGCCATAAGTCACCTGCTCGAACTGTATCGTTTTGGTAATCATTAAGAAAAGCCGAATAACAGTTTTCAAGAAAATCAATAGTGCTGACGTCATCAGCATTTGACCAATCTAAAACATTCGTGAAAAGCTCATCCTTGCGCTTTGGTGAGTGCAATAACATAGAACATTGTCATAATATATTGCACGCGGGAGTGGCAAACACAAACTTATGAAGACAGTGTGCCGTGCGGTGGCGAAGAAGACAACGACTCTTGGCCAATACCCATGAATGGGTATGTACTTTAAGGTCGTCATCATCGACACCGATTGGTGAACGTCGACAGTGGCGCCTCAAAAAGCGTGGCTCGAGGGAGCGTGGCCCGTGGCGTGAGCAGTGCGCGAGGTTCAGCGTTCGATGGCGGAGCTTCCTCGCTGGGCGTCCGGCCCATAGGAGCTATCGCCACCCGCGCCGCTACGTCTGCACCACAATCAAAGCTGTCACCAGCTGAGGGGCCACCTCGTCCAGTTCTTCCGCTGGGCAACTGGTCCAGGAGGGCTGGCGGTCCTGAGCCTGGCTGGTCGAGCGTTCGGGTGAGCGGTCACAAGGCTACCTCGTCCAGTTCTTTCGCTGGGCAACTGGTCCAGGAGGGCTGGCGGTCCTGAACCTTGCTGATCGAGCGTTCGGGTGAGCGGCCACAGGGCTACCTCGCCAGCTGTGGACGTGATCCGGTGGGCTGCTGCAGTGTGCTCCGGGGCGCAAACCCCGCCATCGGGTAACCGGGCACGCGGAGGCTCCGGTACATCGATTGTGGTGCAGGGCCACCTGAGTTCCACGAGGCGATCCAACCCTGTTGTCCGACACTGCTGTCCGACACCGGCTCCTCGACGTCTCCGACATGGCGACACCTGCTTCTACATGAACTGTAGGCAGACTGCATTTGACCAGCCTATATATATCTGCATGTCTTCTAAAGCGTATTTTGGGGAACTGTTGCGTGTGTGCCGTTTCAGTGTATTACGTGTGTCCAATACAAGTCTGATCATCTGATGTGTGTTTGTGCTTCTCCGTGCTGCTTCTATCTCTTTCTGGAGTGATCCTGCACCCAATAACGTCACAAACATTTAGTTGCTTTATGGTCTGGTACGCCGTCCAATACTTCCCACGTGGCACTGTCTGAAAGGACATTGTCACTTATAAATATCAAATCCAGAATACTGCAGCTTGTGGAAGTTGCAAGGTAAATACATCTGGTAGCGAAGCTTCCATAGAAGCCCATACGTTCAAAACATGGTTGCTTACCGGCGATGATGATGATGATGATGTAGTAGCGGCCAGCCCCTTTGTAACGGGTGGACACACGCAATGTCCTGGCCTGGAGGGTTTAAATAAATAAATAGATAAATAAATAAAAAAGGAGAAAGAAAAGAGAACACAGAAAGGAAGGAAATGTGCACTTGTAGGTCACTATGCAAACTAGAGTCACATCCGGCGCACACTGGTCCACCACTCAGTCAGTCGCTTTTTGGTGGCCACTACAGCGCAGGTCCGGCCGACGTTGCGTCCATTCGCGATGTGGTTTCCATCCTCTGCCTCGAGCAAGTGAAAACCGAGTGCCCGAGGGAGATCTGTGTCCTCTGCCGGAGCAGTCTGCAGGCCAGCGCATCGAAGGATGAGATGCTCTTGCGTCTCGGCCTCCGCCCCGCAGAGCCTGCACTTGGTGCACATACCGGTGTCTTGGAAGCGGCTGCGGTATACGAGAGTGCGCAGTGCCCCTGCCCTCGCCTCGAACAGGAGGCTGCTTCCAATGCTGTTGTCATAGAAGCACTCCGCACTGATCCCTCGTTTGTTTCCCCGGTAGAGTTCAAGGGTGGATTTCGACTCCATTTCCTTGCTCCAGATGGTGGTTTCCGCTTCCTTCACGCGTCGGCGGACCTCGATCGACCACTTGGCTGCAGTGTCGGCCTCGATTTTTTCACCAAAGAAGCCGTACTTCTTCTCGATATGGTACACCCGGCGTGTCCAGTCAGTTCGCATGCATGTCGCCGAGAGATACTCGAAAACTCGGCGAGCCCATTGCGTGCGTGGTAGGAAGAGGAGACGGCCACGGTAGGCGATCTTGCTCGCAGCTTCCCGGGCCTCGAAGCTCGACCATCCCACATCTCCCTGCACGGCCTCATTGGCTACGTGGCCATGGCATCCAAGAGCAGTGCGCCCAGCCTCCCGCTGCTGACGCTCCAGCCACTCTCGTGTTGCTGGTGAGAGGCAGGTAACTGCATTTGCAAAGGTGAGGCCGGGTACATGAACCAGTTTCCATAAATCGCGGATCATCAGGAAACGGTTACAGCCCCACAAGCACCGCCGGCGGAGGATACGTTGCGCCCGAAGAGCCGCCTGCCGCAGTGCGGTCTCGTGGAAGCTGTATTTATCTGCCTCAGCACAGAGAGTGACCCCGAGGTACCTGTACTCATTACATATAGCCACCGGCTTGCCCCCGAGAGTCAGGACAGCTGGATCAGTAAGCCCTCCAGCCAGACAGACGACCGCCGACTTCCTGGTACTGAAGCATAGCCCGATGCGCGAGATTTCCACCTGGCAAATGTCGAGGAGGGTCTGTAGATCCTCTCTGTTCTCTGCCATGATTACCAGGTCATCCGCGAATGCCAGGCCAGGGAGGCGGTGGTTCTCATTGGCACTGCTCGTACTAAACCTCAGTCGGAACCCGAGGCCCGAGTTTAGCAGTGCCCGCTCCATTCTTGATGTGTACAGAATGTACAGCAAGGGCGAGAGGGGACAGCCTTGCCTCAGGCCCTTAGTGACAGCAATTTCTTTCGAGACAGCGGAGCCTAGTTGTACAGTCACTACATTATGTCTGTACAACCTTCGTAATGTAAACAAGAGCTTTGACGGCATGCCAAGATCGGACAGGCAAGTGAAGAGTGGCGAGTGTGGGACGTTGTCATAGGCTTTCTCCACATCGAGAAAGCAGCACAGCAGCGCCCTCTTTTCTGTCCGTGCGATTTCCGCACACTGCGTAAGGACAAACAAATTGTCGTCTAGTCGCCTGCCCGGTCTAAAGCCGTTTTGCAGCTCCGTCAATAGCCCCTTTGCCTCAGCCCAGGCGCTGAGCCATTCCTTGATTACTCGAGCAAACAGGCGGTAAAACACACTGGTGACGGTAATGGGACGGTAATCCTGGATGGAACTTGCATCTCCGCCCCGTTTGAGAATCAGAGTCACCTTGCCCTTATGCCAGTCTTCAGGCACAGGTTCACCATCAATTACAGCTGTGAGCAACTTGGCAAGTTGCTCCCTCGAGTTGGCGCCTATGCACTTGATCAGGCGCGCTGGCATGTCATCAGGACCCGGAGCTGTACGGGCACTTATCCGTGTCAGAGCCCGGTCCACCGTGAGTCTCGAGAGTGCCCAGCAAGGTCCATCCTGACACATAGTGCCCTCAGTTGAGGATGGGGCAGGGGGGGCCGTTGTTTCATCGCACTGGCGGCAATCATCATCCATGTTCGGGGGACCGAACACCCTGGAAAAGTGGCGGTTCATGGGGCTTAGCGCCATCTGTGTGAGGAGGGAACACTTCCGGCGGAAGAAAAAAATAATTTGACGTCATATCCGTCAAAACCAGAAATGACGTCATTTTGTTCTCATAGGCGCGAAATTTGTTTTCGGAGGCCTGCCATTGAGCTGTATATTGAAATGCCCCGCCATTCAACTTCATGGGCGTTCCGAGTTTTCAGCGCGAAAAGCGATGCCGGAAAAGATCAGCCGTACGGGTGTCAAAATCGCATCACTGCACAGAACATACTTTCTTTGGAGGCCGACGAACGGTTTTGGCGTAGATTGCGTAGACTGCTCGTCCTTTCGTCGGACGCCAAGCCCGTCGGCCAGCGCTGTCGCACGTAAACAACTAAAGTAAACAAGTATCTGACGGCCGCAAACTCACTACTTTTGACTGCAGAGGTTAAGAAACAATAAAACTACCCGCGTCACCTAATTCAGACAAACGTCGACATGCAAAACAACACAACATGTGAGTGGGGCGTATTGTAACAGGTGAACTTTACGAGCGCGCCTTTCCACGCACTCCAAGAGCTGCATTGCATTGCAACTGATAGTGGCGTCAACGCCCGCCGCTATCGATGGGCGCTCTGACGGTGGGCGCTGAAACAAGGTATTTATTGATAATGATCAAGTAAAACAGAGTGGTATCTTCTATTCTCGCCATGCGTATATAAAATCGATTAGGAATTTTATTTTAGTTGAATGAATCTAACTGCGTCTCGCTTTAAATTAAAAACGGTTTTTTTCTTTCCCAGTGTTTATTCCCTCCAAACATAGTCGCGCTTCAATCGCTGCTCCCATAACCACCCTTGCTGATCTCGGTGTCAATTGGTTCTGAACCGCTTTTCGCCCGAAGCTTCGCGACCTATGTGGATCGACCTTGGAAGTTACGCGAGTGGGTGTCGAATTATCTGTCGTAAACCGAAATTGAATGCTATCTCGAGCAATGTTTCTGCAGAGGCTACTTCTGTGTGCCCACTGCAATTCAAATTCCAGTCTATGTCAGCAAGATTATAATCTCCAGTTAGAATGATTTGTTTTGCGTTTTTAAGATTTGTAACCCATCTACTCCTGAGTTAGGTGCGCGATACAGTGTTCCAACCGCAGCAGATAAGTTCTCCTTCTTAATCTTACACCAAAGTTGCTCGGCGCCGTCGATTTGTGGTAGGAGCGTTACCTGGATGTCGTCCTTCACTAAAATTGCAACTCCGCCGCCACGTCTACTTCTGTCGCTGCGTAGCACTACGTAGCCCGGTGGGAAGATATCGCTGTTCGATATAAGTGGGGAGAGCCATATTTCGGTGATAGTGACGACATCAGGACTATGCTCAAGAAGGAATGCTTCCAGTTCGACCACCTTGTTTACGACACTTCTGGTATTGATATTAGTGACGGTAAAGTTATCATATGTCTGGTAGGGTGAGTGGTTAGGTGCTTTGCTTAGTTTTTTTTTTTTTTTTTTTTTTTTTGTGACTGCGACTCTATAGTGTTCGACTCCTCATCCCAAGTGAATAACTGATCCTTGATTTTAATTTTATCGAAGTGTAGCGTAACCTTTTCTTCTCTATCTCTGTTTGTCTTGCTGCTAACCCAAAGATTTTTTCTTATGTTCCGTACTCTCATTGAAAAGTCTTCGCCGATAGATACCTTGGAGCCTTTTAGCTTCGAACAATTTCTGAGTATTTTGGATTTGTCTCTGAAGTCAACGAGCTTGAATATTACTGGTCTTTTTTTTTTTTTTTTTTTGCACCGAGGTGATGAATTCTTTCGGTGCCCGATATTATCAACCCGAGGGTGTCTCTGAGAAGTTTGCCGGTAATTTCCTCCTCCAGAGTAGCCGTAGTCTCATTTTCGGTCTGAGTAATGCCAAATACTATTAAATTTGACCGCCTGCTTCTGTTCTCAAGTTCATCGATTTATCTAGCCATGCGACTGACGCTGTGTTCCAGCGACGATGCCTTTTCTTCAGCAGAAGTTATCCTATCTTCTAGAAGTGACGGCTTGTCGAGCTTAGCATGTATAGCTGTTACGGATTCATTGGTTTTCTTGTTTTCTTCTTTGATAGTATTTAGGTCAGAGGCAACATTTCGAATCTCTGCCAAGATCGCCTGCGTGTCAGGTCCAGGGTTCCTCTCGATATCGCCATCCACTAGCAGTAGCAGTTTTAAAGATGCGAAACAACGGCAAACTATAAAACACATTGACCGAGGGCACGGCAGCACCAGGAGAAACAGGTCATTACTGTGATAGCATTTTCCAAAATATTTTCTCACCTGGAGGAGAAAAACGAAGGGGTTTGAGGACCACATGTTCGTTGTGGTGCCGCCGTGCCCAATGCCGGAATATTGTAAGCTGTTCTCTTTATAAGCGTCAGTCGTCGATGACGTCACGTAGCCTGGTATCACGGTATGATAGCTGTCCATTTGATATGCCCGTGTGTCGGCAAACAGATCGGCCCATGGAACGTCGCAGAATTCCGTGCTTGAAGTACTTTTTGCGGCAAATAAGTGATTCTGAAATAGCTTATTTTCACTTGAAATGTCTTTCTCCACTTCGATAAAAAGCGGTTCAGGGCCCCTTTAAACGGCATAGTATGTAAATAGTAATTTTAGAGCGCAGTTCTTAGGCGCCCGTTCCTGCGGCAAGCGAAGGATGAAAGACTGCTAAAGCGTAGAGAGCGCGAGGAAAGCGGAGGGTATGGCGAAAGCGTGAGAAGAAAAGCGCAGTCCGTGGAGGACGGGCTCTGCGGTGACGATGGCTGCCAGATGGCGCCTCTTTTCACCAATTACGCCACCGATATCATATGGAAGCAAAGCGCTGCATGAGTCTGTATGCGGCAGCTGCTGTGAATCGCACCCACCTGTTATCACGCGCTGCATCTCGCCATCTCCCGATTAGCGGGGCAGTCGCGCCACACTTCGTTTGCAAGGTGCCGCATGAGACGGATTGTCCGCGACGGCAACATATCGCGAAATGAGAACACGTATACAGCTGCGCTCAAATTTCGCATTAGGGAGTAACGTAATCCGCGGTGATCTTTTTTAGTGGTCCCAGCGCATGCCTGCGAACTATTACAATTTTATCGCACCATACTCGTTTTTAAAGCTGCGCTGTACGATTGTCATGATAATCATTTTACGATTTTTGGTATGGTAAAGAGCAAAATTGATTTCGAATGTATAAGAATGCAAAGTTATACTATGATGAATACAGTCGCCGGTCGAAGTCGCTTACTATAAGGACGTATCCGCAACACCTCTACCCACTGCATAGAATGTATTGCATGAATATATTGTCACGTGTCAGCGCGAACAAGAGACAACACGTTGAACAAGACGGCGGAACAGCTTTAGAAACACCAGAACAAAGACATCTTCTTCGTCTTCGAATTACCCTGTCCTACCACTCGGAGCCAGTTAAAGCTCATATTGTCATCGTCGTTTAAACGTCTAGCTAGAGTACGCGTCAATATATTGTGACTTAACACCAAAGAAAACTTTATTTCAAGAAAATTTATAGTACCAGCTCCAATCAGTCCAGAGGGCCCACGTCATCGCAACGGGACTTCGCCTCTCGGTTTCATCGTGGGCGGAGCCACCGACTTGACCTGAGGGAGCCTTCGGCTCCCCCTGACCACAGTTTCTCAGGACCAAATAAAGTTCTTGTCACCAGGCTGCCCTTGCGAAATATTACGGGCTTGGAAGTTCACGGGCTCGGGTCTAGTGGGAGACTGCTTAAAGGGGTCCTGAACCACACCTCGGGCTTGGTGAAAAAAAAATTTGGAGAATGCTGAAAATTCGCCTTGAGAGATACCTGAATTGAAAAACCCCTGAATGCTTGTCAGGCTTCCCGGCAACTGCAGCTTTCTTTTTACCGCGATAGCGTTAAGGGACCCGTGTCGCAGAAATTCCGGCGTTGCATGGTGTCGGCGTAAGCCCCGGCGTCCATGGCGGAGAAAATCATTCCAAAGCACCCAGATCGCGCAGGCCCTCCGCGTGGCGCAAGATGTTAGTAAACAAAAATTGAATTCCTCACAGCAAAACCCGTCAGAAAAATGGTTAAGTACGACTTAACCACAACCTACAGACATGGTAGTGTCTCGATTGTGATTTGAATGTACGAGAAAACCAATTCTGTTACGAGGAAACTCAAAAGCAAACCCATTTTCCAACATTTCTGAAATACCACTAGCGGCGCGCTCGGGCAGGTTACTTGCGAAAATCCCATCCAGATGGCGCCCGCCTCCACGGCAGGTCCACGGCAGTGCACAACTAGCTCTACAGGAAAAGCGTGGACACAGAATGGAGGAAGAGGTCAAGGAAATTGGCAACCAAGTACAGGATAATCGAAACTGTAAATAGACAATCAGGAGTCATCAGAAAGAAAGTGGGAGAAATAGAGACCGTGAATTGGATGCAAAGAATGGAAACAAAAAGGACAATGGAGATTTACAAGAATGCGAAGAAAGAAATTAGAAGGGAAAATCTGTACGATAACACAAAGGGCAGTGCCTTGCTATTTGAGGTTCGAGCCGATTGCCTAAGGACGAAAACATACCGGAGCAAATATATGTAACTAGATGAGGCATGTGTATGCTGCAGTAAAGATCCAGAGACCACTCAGCACATCCTAATGGAATGCGACGGGATTCACCCAGCGAGAACCGTACGTAACGTGCAAGCGCTTGGGTTTAAAGTGGAAGGAAACATCAAGAGATCAGCCGTAGAGATAAGCAAGAGACGATTAGAGTACTGGTGGAAAAAAGCAGGGAAAAGATGGATACGACCTGGTCTCTTAAAATCATAGGTAGCGGTACAAGGTAAATTTTGGGGAAAAAAAGATAATGAGAGGTATACAAAATTGACAAATTGACAGACGGATATACAAATTGACAGACGGATCGGTCTCGTCGTATGCGTCTGGTGCGGCTTTCGTCGTGCCTGCGCATGAAGTCATTCGACGGTTTCGTCTGTGTAACAAGACGACTACAACATCTACGGAACTAGTGGCAATCAGAGAGGCCGTTCGATATATTTTGCAACAGCCTCCTCAAGTATGGACAGTCTTCAGTGACGCAAAGTCGGCTCTGCAACTACTTAGACTGGTGTTGAAAGAAAGCGCTTACAGAGTGTTGGCTCTTCAAACTGCCGAGCTATACACTTTAGCGCAAGAAAACGGCCACCACATCACATTTCAGTGGATTCCCAGTTACTGTGGTATACACGGCAACGAATTGGCTGATGCCGAAGCGAAGAAAGCACTGGAAGAACCAGAGTCAATGCTTGCGATTCCTTTTTCAAGAGCGGACGCCAACTGCCTTCTCTCCAGTGTCATCCGAAAATCGACTGAAAAGCACTGGGACAATCCGGATAATCGACACAGACGACTGCAGAGATTGGACCCTACCATGAAATTTAGGCTACCACCGAAAATTCAATAACAGACTTCAATATCTTCGTAATTCTTCGGACGTGGCCCCAGGACGGAATCAGAAGGCCAAATATCGCTTGAACGAGTGGAGGGACAATCCTGCGCTTCAGGCAATAAGCCAGAACGCGGGACTGGCACGTGGACACTGCGATGAGGTTCACACATGAAATAGCTGCCTCTTGCTTAGGTTGTGCACATAAAATAGAGTCCAGAGGAGAAGAAATGTACTTCAGTAGGACGTTCTGGCGGGCTAGTTGGTTCATAGCTTTTAGACGTTTATAAACTGCGCAAGAAAACGAAGACACAAGAAAGAAAACACACACGACACCACGAGCGCATACTGCCAACTGTTTATTTCTGGGATAGCAAGCAGCATATATTTCACTCATGATCCTGAACACGTGCCCCGGAGCCTTGAAAGCTGTTGAATTTTGTTTCAAGATAATCCAGAACACTTTCATCCCGGGCACGGGAGAAATCTTTTACAGAAACTATTTCGGAGGGAACAATACAAGGTTTTTCAAGGTTACATGAGAACAACACCATTGCATGATCAGAAATACCGGGATTCACAGAGACTGTACATTCTTCGATTGTCCTAGTAAGAAAAGCAAGATCTAAGATTGAAGAGGACGCATCACAAACTCGCGTAGGCTCTGTTACTACTTGTCGCACATCCAGGTTTAGCATAATGTCAAGCAAGAATCCAACATCAGAATATCGATCTGTATTTGAGAATGGATAGTGCCAGTCAACAGAAGGTAAATTAAAATCGCCAACTATCATTACTTCTTTACAAGAAAACGACCCTAAATGATCGCGTAGATCCTTCAGAAATCGAGGTGGGGCATCCGGTGCTCTATAAACAGCAGACAACAATAAAGTGTGCCCTGAACAAAACAATTTCAAAGTAAGACTTTCGTGATTTTCTATCTGACGTAGCAGTGACGTTCGAATGCCATATTTTATCAAGACAGCCAGGCCGCCGCCTCTAGTAGGACGGTCACGGCGAAAAACCTGATATGAGGGCGGAAAAACATAAGCGTGATCAATGTCGAGTCACGAAGCCAGGTCTCTGTGATAACAACAACATGGGGATCATAATCTAACAGGAAGGCTTCTAGTTCGGTTGATTTATTAACGACGCTACGCGCATTTACGTTAATAATCTTCAGTTGACATAAGAAAGGACACCCTGTATAATTCGCTATTTAATTCATGCACCCGTTTGTGTCTTTAAGCGCGCTATATATATAGAAGGCGAGCGCTTTGTAGACAAATTATCACTACAGTTGATTTCTGTTGACTTTTATTGAACTATTTAGATACAAACACAACAGAAACTGGGATATACTTTGTTGTGAAATGCTGTAATAGTTGGTTAGTGGTTGTGACAAACATAAAATGTGAATTAATCAATGACAGTCTTGTATGGGTACTTGAAAATGTCCTTCATTGAATTGCGCGCAAGCCCGTTTACCAGAGAACTCTGGAGCCAGATCACTCGACTAATTCTGCTATGGTCACGCTCTGGTATCTGAAATACAGACATTTACTACGTAAGTTTGGGTGCTGATTGTTGACGATTGTTTGGGTGCTGAATATCGTACCAATGTATAACTATAATATTGGACCAGATGCTTCGTGGCCTCTCAATAGCTCTTTAAGCATTGTACTTAATTGTGAACAGGTCCTGACAGATCCATTTTTCATGGCAAAACCTAAATACTCATCGCACATACAAACACAATCTCACATTATTTAGCCTCAAAACAAGCGTCGCAAAAATCTGACGCTAGAGGAGCGAAATTCGCCTTTCTTCAAATTACCTTGTCACCACGACTGCAACGTACATACATCGTGCACTTGGCAGGGTGTCCCAACTATCGCGCACCAAGATTTAAAAATATGCAAATGCCACGTAGCTGGGTAGAACCAAAGTAATGTTTGCCGTCGCTTGAAGATCAATACTCATATTATTCTTTGCATTCTGCCTAATTACATCATTAGTCTTAATTAATTATTAAACTACTCAAATACTATAACTACACGAAAAGTGTCAATGAGAAAATTGTAGAGCAACATGAAAAACTCCCGATACAGATTTCTGTTGCTCAATACGTGTTACATAAAAGTGTTTTTCCAAGCGTGAAAGACCCGCCCGCGAATATACGCAAAATTGCCGCGCGACTATAGCCGCTCGAGGTAAACTTTGCGTGTATTCGGGAGCTTCTTTCACGCTCGGAAAAACACTTTTATGTAACACGTATTGAGCAACAGAAACCTGTATCGGGAGTTTCTCATGTTGCTCTACAATTTTTCATTGACACTTTTCATCTAATTATAATATTTGAGTAGTTTAATAAATATTTAAGACTAATTATGTAATTAGACAGAATGCAAAAAATAATACGAGTATCTTCAAGCGACGACAAATATTACCTTGGTTTTACCCAGCTACATGGGATTCGCATATTTTCAAATCTTGGTTCCTGATAGTTGGGACTCCCTGTCAAGTATACGCTACGGGCATGCACACATCGTTGCTCCATGCATATCACGACGCACCCACAGTCTCTCAATGCGCTTGCAAGACAAGCTTCCGCATGCGAATTCTTGCACATTGAGTGCAGCTCCAGAAACCACAAGACATCAAATTTTGGCCACGCTATTATAATGTCGCTTTCAACAGATCGAAAAGCGCAGATGAGCTCTCGAAACAAAGAAACGTGGCCTTACGCGCTCTCCTTTCAAATTAACGCTACAAAAGACAGCCTCTAATAGCATAACTTACGAGTAAATGTGGACGTCTGTAGGAGGGAAAAATCCGTAGGCTGGAAATGTCCATTTTTCGCGAACAAGAAGCGCAGCGCCATAGAAACCATGCGAAGCTGCGCCGATCAAGCAGCCACTGAATGTCTCTTCCCGTCAAAAGCTCCCCTGAACAGCCACCACCTACGCGCCGGCCTCTTGTCGGTTCCTTCCCGTGAATACTGCCTGAACTAACTGCCACAGACGACTGAGGTGACCTCCTTCCCTCTATTCTTTCGCTCCCCAATCCTCGCCCAGGTGGATGTCGGTGCCGACTAGGCGGTGACTTCTATTCGGGCGCCGACTGGGCGGCGAGCAGGGACATCCTATATGATCGGCCAGCAGCGTCAGGCCAGCGTGAATCCGACGTCTCTGGCCAGCGACAAATTTCGTGCTCGGCATTATGCAGCCCTACGCATCCCGGCCAGCATCCGTGGCCAAGCCAGCGCCGACGAGGTCGGCAACATAAGTCGGCCTTTTTACGGCTCAAGATCTTCAAGCCGACATGATCGACTCCCAGCGAACTGCCGAGCGCCGCCCGATGGTCGGCCCTCGGCCAATTTTGCTTGGGTAGAAAGTTCAACAAAACTACAGCTAAAGCTAAATTTCTGGGTGGCCACGTAAGTCATACTTTTCTTAACCACGTATCCCCTAATTGGGCAGCGAGGATTGTCTTTTGTGCCTCCTCGTGACGCTCGAGCTGTAGCGGGCGCTGCGCGGGATTCGCCATGCACGCTTGCATTGCACAGAAGTCCTGGCGCTAGGCCCGCCCTAAAAGGTACAGCCTAACCATACTTGAAAAAACAAAACAATCGGCTTGATATATTCAACCTTCGGGCGAGGGGAGAGGTCCGGATAGAGTATTATAATCAACCGCGCCCAGCGATGCATGGTGAGCTCTACTGCATGAAATCATTGGATTATCAAATGCTGGAACTATTGAATCTCCGTCTAGAGATAGTCTACGTAGCGTTGCAGTCTAATATCTTATCACCATCAAAAATTTAATCAAACCACTTACAGGTCTAACTGCCGAATTTCTTTGTGTAATCACTTTGTTTATATGTTCGTGAAAGTGACTTCGGTCGAACGTGCAGAGCCGTTTCAATGCCAATAGAACACTTAACTGAATTTTTTCTAAAGGCCTGTGTCGCTTCTGATTTTATCGATTTCATTTTCAGGACGTTTCTGAATAAGAGCTACACTACTACTTGTTTCCCGGCAGGAGCAAGAACAGCATATATTTTATATTTTGAAGAAATGAAGGCCACTTTATGGTGACGTGTACCGAAAATTTGAACTGTGTATATAGGTTGCTTATGTGCTTGAAAAACCGCTACTGAATACTCGCTTTCTCCCAGTTTTTATGCTTTATACACGGTATTTTGTTGTTGATCCCGGTATCCTCGGTAAACTATGTGGGGCACGGCGTTTACATTTATTCGAAGTACGAAGCAATGTCCTCAGTGACGAGCGATAAGTTTTTTCTGTGTAGGTCCATTACAGCCTTTGTAGAAAGTTACATATTGAAGTGTTCTAGGGTGCCATACCGCCGCTTACCCAGACTCCCAAAACAACTGCACGAGATGCTTAATTGAAATTCCATGAAAATAGGGAGAATTTTGAGCGCAATGCGTTGCGAAAATTTCACTTTCCTGCTTTAAATGCAAGTGTTGCAGATAATTACTAAACCCTTGTTTTCCAAATTGTTCCCGTGCACCATACGGGATATGTATATATAGGTTCTTTCTGAGATGTTAGACAGGCTCATAACACTCTAGAGTGTTATGAGCCTGTCTAACGAGCGGGGTAGAATTGAGGCCACTGCCCTGACAGAACTATAAACACCACCAAGACCAAATTTAGCCAAAATTGGTGGTACGCTATGAAAACTTGCTGTGCAAGTTCAAGCGGTTGGATCAAACACAGTCCTTGTAAAAAAAAAAAAAAAAAAAACTATTGAATTGTTAGAGCGTGTGATATGGCCACTTTCAGCTATGCTACCCAGTGTCCCGACATAGCTGTTGGTTACAGCAGATATATATTTCATGGAAAGGGAAGGGGAACCATGGTAAGTCCAATTGCGCAACAGTATATTTACGTTCCTGGTCTAGTTAGTATAAGCGTTGCAAATAATTACTGAGCCGTCGTTTCCCCCCATATTTTTCATGCGTCATATAAGGCGTTCCTAGTTGGTTTCAGCGATGTCCTGGGTGAACTAAACAAAACATTGTTTATATGTGGCGAAAATAAAGAGCGCGGTATGGGTACGATGTAAGTAAACTTCAATGACAGAAGACTAATTATCATATTGCAGTAAATTACGCAAGCAAGCGATCCGGAGCTTTGTGAATGTGTTTTACGAACAAAGCAGAATTTAACCGGCTCGTCAGAGATCAGCTAGATCGTCAGAGGTCAGATCGTCTGCGGTTTGCCTCCCCCCACTCGAGATATTGATCCTTTTCCCGGCGCTCCTGTGGGCGCTGCCATGTTTGATCACGTGGTGACGCGTCCATTGCTTGCCTCAGCTGCCGCCGTTGCCTCCGTGTTTACAATGCAAGCGTGTGACGCCGGTGTGGCGCAGCAAACCTCCGTTTCGATGCATATTGTAGACCGTGACTGTGTGGACGACACGAAGCTTTGGCCACAGCTTTAGAGGACATGTAAGTGCTTTCATAGCTCATTACGCCTTGTCCAAACGGCGCAAGAACCGTATACGGTGCTTGTACTAAAAGCGAGGCTGGAAATGTATTCCAAGCTGTCCAAACTTCCCGCTTATGAATTAAATCAGGATCACTTCTCGTTCTTTATTTGGCAAACATTTTGAAGCAGTGGCTTGTCATGTTTCTGACTCAGCAATACTAAGTTCCTCGGTTCCTCGGTGAGGCTACTATCTGATTGTTTACTTTCAGCCTAATCGCGCTCGCGGGTGTGCTCTGCTGCGATATATTTGTTCTTGCGGCGCACAAAGCTTGGAATGTAAATGTTCTGTACTTTGTGGTAACTTGTAGCAAAGACGTATTATCGCTACTCGGTCGCTTACTCTGTGGGCTGTCACGAAACGTTCAGCTTCCAACCTTCATGTCTTGGTGTAGTCGCTGTCACTCACGCTTCAGCACATTGATTCAAGTGTGCGCACATTCACTTATTATTGATACGTTGGCGATAGGGTGCGTGTAAGTTTGCGTGCGAGTAGGGGTATACGTGTGTAAATAACGTGCGAGAAACTTACTATGCCAGTAAGTGGCGTTACTTCCTTTTGTAACGAGCGGTACTCACTCTTAAGTGCCGACGTTGCAGAGTTGAAGTCCTTTCTTTGGAGGTTAGCTATACAGCGCTGGCGGATGAATTATCCTTTTTTATCTTCAAGGAAATCTGTGCATAGCGAAGGGCCGACAACACAGGCAGTCCTTATGTAGCAGCGGCAACACAGGTTGATACTATTCCTTAATATGCGAATCACTATTTTTGCAGCTAACTACTGCACACATCTTCCGTTTATCGTTACACATTTTGCAGCATGAATTGGGCACAGTGCATTAGCGAACACGCACTTGCATTTCCGACAGCTGATCGCATAGTAGCAGGGCAGAATCAGTAGTAGTTTCGTATTCGTGCGCATTCGCTGAGGCAACGTATGGCGCACCGCCGAAAGCGCCATCTCGTTCCTCTAGAGCAAATTGCTCCGCGAAAAGGGTCAATAGCGGAGGCCGTATCCACAGGAGACTGATCCTCGTTTTTATTGGTCGGTTGAAAGTATCCTCGAAACGCCATTTTCTAGGGAATTCTCCGCTTCAAGTAAGAGGGAAAATAAAACCGCCCTAGGCACTATATCCCTAGGGTAACCT
Source organism: Dermacentor silvarum (assembly GCF_013339745.2). Lineage (NCBI taxonomy): Eukaryota > Metazoa > Arthropoda > Arachnida > Ixodida > Ixodidae > Dermacentor > Dermacentor silvarum. Next base: position 254,686,482 of record NC_051155.1, read on the forward strand.
AGAGTCCAGTGCACTAGAAAATATATAGTTCACTGTAACCTAGAGTTTCGCATGCTGTCGCCCACGACGTGCGCCGCCGTCACTCTTGCCTTGCGCACTGAGTTGGACAGCTGTGAAAGCGCTACACCTAGGACCGCTTTGTCTACTTCGCGCGTCGTGATGCATTGTTGCCATTTTTTGTGACAAGACAAGTTATATATGCACGGCGATGCAGCGCCTCCGCCGACGTGCCGCCACAATCACTCTATCGCTCTTTGCGTGCTGCAGTGTACGCCACGGAGCAATAAGAATAGCTGTTAATGTTCCGCAACAATCCTGTGTCACATCACCACAACTGAAAACGATTGCTTCTAAAGATACCGTAAAGCCGCAAATGTCGTAAACTGAGCTACTATGGGTTAAATAGTGCTGTGTGTTCCGTAATGTTCGTGTGGTCAGGATGGCCGAGGCGCTGCGTACAGGTTGCAGTGCAGTCTTTCGGGCGTGGGTTAATCCCACTTTTGAACAAGGGTGTTTGCTTGGGCTACAGCGCAGTGTTTGTCGTCTCTAGTCGTTGTCCTTTCGCGCTGTACGTCGTTTTTTACCCACTTTTGACGCTACTTTTTTCAATTGTTTTTCCATTTTGTATCAAGACTTATTAGTCATCCGGCCGCCGACGATGCGAGCGTCCGCTCTTGCGCAAGCGAATACTGCTCCCGTTTGTGCCCCGGTGCCGCGGCGGAAGCCGCGGTGCCGACGCGAAGCGTTGGTCATTGGGTTGTTGCGGAGCGCAGCGTAGCAACACGCCAAATAGAAAAATACTGTTCCAGTCAGGTAGACTGCTCCCTCCCTGATAGTGAGATTATATTTGGATCATCAGAACAGTGATGCGTTTATGTAGGAATAGCATATCGATCCCTTAACAGCAGCCACAGTTGTGCCTTTTTCGAATATTTAAGGGCACCAGTTGTACCTAGGCGTTCCCTATATTTTATGCAGAGTGGGCTACCAAGTGGGCTAGACCGAAGTGTCTAGCCCACTTGGTCACGTGACTTTTGCAACCACGTGAGCTGAGGATGGGTCTCCTCTCTTTACCGCGACGCCGGCTAGCGGAGAGGTTGGAGAGCCTTCGCGCGCTGGCTCCAAGACAACCGGAAATAGACGACAACGTACGTCACAACATGACGCAGATCCAGCGAAGGCGCAGCTTAGCCCCGATCACTCGGCGAACGAGTTGAGGAGGAAGTGCATGGCTAGGGAGGAGGGTAACTTGTCATCGTCCGTAGCTCTTTTATTATGAGACGCTTCACTTAAATTGTGACGCTAATGTTTTACTGTAGCTGTACCCTACGCGTCTACAAAATTTGTCCGAACCGTTTCAGGGACTTTTAACAACGACACTGTAGTGAGGGGGACCCGTCACTATAACAGAATCGCTATAGTGACGGCCCTCTTCGGTGCACGTGCTTCGCCAGTCACAACAGCAGTCTCTTCATTGCAGGTGTGTCGCCAGTCAGTCGTTTTTTTTCCTCATTCTTTTTGTTTAATGTTCCCCTATCTTTCCACAATTTCACTTGCCACGGCGGTATTACGGGGCCACGCACGTATGGTGTCCCCGTCGTTAAGTTCGTTTAGTCATGGAAAACCTCGCTGCTTTGCCGAATGGCCCGTTCGACGTGGGAGCTATGTTTTTTTGTCATACGAAGACCTGCAGGCTGCCATCCGTGAATACGAAGACGACAATTATGCACAGCTTTGGGTGAATTCATCAAGAACAATTGCAGCAGCGAAAAAGAAAGGATTGACAAGATACGTGGAGCCGGCTCTCAAGTTTGCTGAGATCGAGTGCGTTTGCACTAATGGTGGTCGGAAATTCACTTCAAGATCAACAGGTGAACGCCCAAATCAAAAGTGAGTTTCTTGCCAAATGAGCTGTAAACTTAAACTACTGCCTTAGCGCGTGATATTTTCTAATCTGCAATTTTCGTTATTACAAGACGTGGAAGACTGGCTGCAAAACCAGAATAACGTTACTGACATCCCAGGACAGCCACGCCCTGCAAATTAAGGCAATCGAGACAGCGCATAACCACATTGTTAGCAAGGTCAGTTGCGGGCTATTCTACATTCTTGTAGTGCTAAGGCATGTAACAAACGAACCTAACGGCAACAATTTCAAATGTTGCAGCACACCTTCTGCGAAGTCGCGATCAATTATGAAGTAAATGAGGGGCTTCAATTTCTACTGCTTTCATTACAGGGTTGCTATGAACAACTGCCACGGCAGCGTAAGCTAACTGGGCAACAGCTCAACGACACTGAGAAGACCCTCTTCCTAGGAGGTAATAAAAAGCTGCGGAGCAATGGCAAGATTGTGCTGCTTCGAGATCTTCGTAATGTGCAGGCAGCAGCAGCAAACAAAGAAATCCATGCTAGTGGGACACTGTAGTCAATAGCAGCTATTGCCAGGCAAGCTGGAGCGACCCTTGACATCTTGGCCAGAGAGGAAGACAACATGCTCGTTGGGCTGTTTTATCAAGATCAAGACATGAGAAGTGCATTTCAAAATTGTCATAAGACCAATGACAGGAGGCTGCCACTGTACTTTATCTGTGTAGAGGATTCAAATGGGCACACACAGGTTGCCGGATTCTTCCTGTGTGTGTCAGAAGATGAGGACATAGTTCACTCGCTCTTTCACCGATTTGTTGTGCACTCTGGAAGTGAACATATGCTCAGAACATCTGCAGTGATGACCGACAAGGATTTCACAGAGAAAAAGATACTTGGAGAAATATTTCTCAATACAAATTTCTACATTTGCCTGTTTCACGTGCTGCGTACGTTTAAGAGAGAAATCACGCCGCAGAAAATGTCCATAACACCAGCTCTTAGAATTGCAATCCTGGAAAAGCTACAGTCAATGTGTTATGCAAGGACAAACAGTACTCACAACGTCTGCAGAGCATTCAAGATATGGAATGTCCTCTAGCGATGACATACATCATGAAGATTTGGCACCCAATCAGACACGAATGGGTGTCAGTAATGCAGGGTCACTGACCTTAGGTAATAGGACAAACAATAGGGTTGAATCTATCAACCAGGAAGTGATGTAAATTATTTCAAAGTACGAAAGTCTGCCTCGACTGTTCAGTGATCTCATGGCACTGCTAACCAGCTTTCGTATTGGAAGGGTCCAACGTGTTGTGGAGTCTTTTTTTAAAAGCACCTGCAAGCTCGAATTTAACAGAAGACGAGAGCAAGTTTGCACTGATCCTCACACCATAATGCTTTAAGACGGTGCGTGAACAACTGAGAGCATCCAAGAACATCAACCAAGTTTCCTCATCTGTGACGTCAAGTACTGACCACTGCACATGCCCCACGTATAGCAGTCTTGGAATGCCCTGCAAACTTATGTTCCACATGCGAAGGTTGTAAGGCCTACCAGTATTTTCAGTGTCTGGTATTGCTGAACGCTGGACAAAGGCTTACTATGCCAAGACCTGCAGGGTTGCAGCATCATCTGAAGATGCACCTGGGAGTACGGCTGTCTATGGCTTGCAGAGCAGTACAAGGCCAAAAACATTGTCATGAGATCCAAATATACAGCAGCGAAGCATTGCAGCATTGGGCATTGCGCATTGCTGAGCAGCCAGTCTAGGTTTGAAGCTTTGATGACAGCTGTAAAGCAGTTCATCACTGCTGTGGAAAATGGGTCAGCAGTTGTCATTCTGGAAGGCCCAGAGCAAGAAGGCACATCAAAATCAGTTCCCATTAAACACAGCCAACACGACACATCTGCTGCTGCTCCTTCACCTGCGGGTAAGCCATTTGCATGTATCCTCATCTCCTTGTTAGGGGTTCCGCACAGTTATACCTGTACATGTAGCTGTTCTCCTTCAGGCGGACACCAGCAGCAGCCATCTCAAAACAGCACGTCAGCTGCAACTCCTTCACCTGCGGGTAAGCCATTTGCATATACCCTCATCTCCTCGTTCAAGGTTCCACACAGTTATACTTGTACCCATTTTCCTTCAGGTGTGCTTAAAGATGTTATCCTGCCCACAAGAATAAGACATCGTGGTCGACCAAAATGGAGAGGTCAGACAGTTGTTGGCCTTCCAAAGAAAAGAAGGTGTCTAAGACCAACACCATTTTTGATGCTCCCCTTGACCATGTCGTGATGATGCTTCAGTGGTTTGTTGAAGTAGATGTTGCAGAAAAAGCTATCAGTGGATACAAGATTGGCGAAGAAGAAATTGAAGTCGCCCCTGAGAAAGTTTCTTCGGTAGTTCTGGATGACAGAATTGAGATAGATGAAATCCGCAACAATTTCACCGATGATGGCTGGGCTACGCTCACTGCAACAATTACTCAGAAGCGTAATTGACATGTAGTGCATGTTTGCAGAGGGTCGATGACAACGCCATTAGGTGCGACGCGTGTCTGGAGTGGATGCACTTTAAATGCGCATCTGTGACGCCTAGGAGTAAGGTGTGGTTTTGTTGCAATTGTTATGTGTGAAATTTTTGTGACTGTACACAACTTATAGAAAATACGGCTGTGGTGTACGGATCCTGGCCTGCTTGTAACAAGGTGGAAGAACTGAAGCTTTGGTCTCGTCACCGCCTGGAGAATACAAATAAGAAGTGCACAATATGCATTATTCCAAATGGCTAATGGGTAGCTGTCACGGAGCGGTATATCTTCGAGAGTTTTCGAGTGGTTTTGACGCCAAATAACGGCCGCCAAAAATGTCGTGTCCTCACGGGGCAGCATAGTCTCTTGGGACATCGACACGCCGATTAACGGCCGCCAAAAACGTCGTGGCCCCACGGGGTGGCATCTCGTTTCGAGAACGCGACACGCCGATTAACGGACCCCGAGGTGTGCGTATGCGTCCGTGTGGGACAGTGACGGGTCTCGACCTTGGAGAGAGGGGAATCTACCGTCCTTCGTCCCGGGTGAAAGGGGCGCGGCCAAGACTTTTGGGAGGAGCCATGAATTAATTAGGTGAACTCTGCATACCGGCAGTTCCCCTACATAGGGAACTAGGGAAAGGACAGGCTATTTAAGCACAGGTTTGGGACCTGCTATTTAGTCTAGAAGCTGAACCTATGCGCTGCTGAGAAGCCGTCGGGGGCTAGTGCCATTCAGTATCGCCTGGGCCGCCTGGCCACGTCGGAACTCCGAGGAACTAGTTGACGTACGAGACGACAAACCAACGTCTGCAACGAAGCTCACGGTAGTTCGCCTCAAGTTAGCTCAATCTGCTTGAGAGAAGACGCCAAATCTAGACTCCCGGGAAACCCAGCCCAGCAATCGCATCCACCTCGACAAGATCGGCCCTCCAGCATTCTTCGGGATAGCTCTGCGCGCCGACTTCACGGTTTATGGACTTGCTGCTGCTGCCCGGCCACGCGTATGACATCGTTCGTTTTCTTTCGAACTTTGTTTTCATTTGAACGTTGCTTTAGTCAATTACTCTTAAGTGTATTCTTGTATATTTTATCCGCGCCCTGTTTCATTTGTATATCTACTGTTAATTGCTCGTAGTTATTTGTCTTCATCATTGGGTTATATTAAGTTCAGACGTGTTAGTCTGTCTTGTGTTTTTTTATTATTTTATTTTATTAGTTTGTGTATATTTATCAGCCGATAAATATCTTGTTTTTTTGTTTACTCCTGACTCTGGCTATTTTCACTGTGTTCGCTTGAGTATGGAATGACCAACCGGCTTATATACCCCGTCGATCGACTACCCGCCGACGACGAATCGGTGACAGCTGTGACAGTAGCAGTGTTGAAATATGCAGACAGTATTCAGTGCATTACATTCCCTGGACTTTGTGGCTTTGTGGAAGCCTGCAACCCTTCTGCATTACAACAACTACAAATGAAGTGGTTAAGGGCAAGAATAATATAGTGTTCAGGCTGATACCGTGCATATTAAGCAGCTCATCAACTTTTGCATATTATAATTGTGAACAAACATTACCGTACCCTCAGAAATCAAAAATTTTATTTATTGGTGATATGCGAGCTAGCAATAATTGTATTCAGGGGCGTAGCCGTGGGGGGGTGCTGATGGGGCTTCAGCCCCTCCCCGAAAATTTTTCGTGCTGTCACGCACCGCCGACCAAAACAACCACCGGCGCCGAGAGTCATTCCGGATTTTGTCTACAATGTCTTTTTTGATGCTCGAAAAGACATTTCGGCGCGAAAACTGTGAACTCGGGCTGGATTTCGTGGCAACGCCCATGCAACTGGAGTCACATAACGTAAGGAGCCCCAGCCGAGCACAAAGTTTCAAGGGCTTTTCGATAGCGAGCGGGCGCGACGCGGCATCTCGCAGCGGCCCCGGAATCAACGGAGCGCATGGATTTCAATTCCGAAACTTGATGGGTATAACCAGGGGCGGATCCAGGTTTTTTCTGAGGGGGGGGTCAGCTTCTGTCAATGATGATGATGATAGTAGCCTTTCTTATTTACCGAAATTTAACGTTTTTCCTGACGATAAACCCGCGTTTTATACGGCTAAAGCAATACCTGTAGCCCTCCGTGGTGGCTCAGTCAGCTCAGGCGTTGAGCACGAGATCGCGGGATCAAATACCGGCCGCGGCGGCCGAATTTCGATGGAGGCGAAATGCAAAAACGCCCGTGTTCTTGCGTTGTAGAGCAGGTTAAAGACCCCAGGTGGTCAAAATTAATCCGGAGCCTTCCACTACGGTGTGCCTCATAATCAGAACTGGTTTTGGCACGTAAAACTCCAGAAAGAGGAAGAAGACCTGCAGCGAAGCCAGGTATCGGTTTCTCCGAGCTTATAGGAAAAGGACGTTACCCAATACAGCCATGTGCTTGGCGGCTGCGCCTGATAATACAGGGTGTTCAAAACTAAGCTTTATGGTTTTCTTAAAGTTAGGCACTGGGAGGCACGCGAAGACCACCTGTGCAAATAAGTTATGTGGCTAGGGGGGCACAAAGTGAGATGATAATTATCGCTGTGAGCAGCCCAATTAACTAAAATTGAACAATGATTGTTTTGTTGACTGCAGTAAGTGGGTATGTTTGTATTGAAAACTTAGAGACAGTCGAGTTTCTACACAGTATCAGTCGGAAGAGTTATTCTAGCGTGTCCGTGCTCCGAGATATCAGACTCCAAATTTCAATTGTCGTACTGCGCAGAATAATCAAGAATTAAGACGCGACAATTGTCATGAATTCCAGTTAATGATTATGAAGCTCAGTGACCACTTCTATAGAGGGATGGCGATGCCATCTTCTCTCTTGAGTCGTGGTGGTGTGTTGACTAGATGAACGTTCTTGAATACCGGCGTAACGCTCCGCTCCAACGCAGCAACCACTACGCTGGTTGTTTACGATATGCGAATCACCGCGTATGAAGACTCACGACGCCACCTACAAGAATAACGATGTGGCGTAGTAGGCGAGAGCGCGAGCCAGCGTCTTCATGTTTTGTTTCCCACGCGACCTCATCCTTTTACACAAGGCGCGCATCTGCTCCCGTTTCTCTAACCACGCGACGCCATCCTAGGCCCGTGCGCTGGCGTTGGCCGCTGACGTCACGCTCCCCCTCTTCGCAGCCGCGGCTCGAGGCTTCGCCCCGCTCCGCGAGAACGCCCACTCAGATAAACAGATCCGGCGGGCTTGAGCCTCCTATGCTTAATGTACGACAATAAAACTGCGAAGTTACAATGAAAAACTTGTAGCGTACGAACGGTACTGTGCTCGTACTGGATATTGTCAACGTGTAACTGTGATCACAATGAGTGCTACAGCTAAAAAGAGTTGCCTATGCGTAGTTCTTAGTTTAGCTGTTAGTTGTTATTATTTATATATGAACACTTCAGCAAGAGATCTCTTTCATTAAGCAGGTTGGTCGCGGAACCGATGACAGCCAATGAGGCAACCGTTGACACCCCAAGGGGAAACTAATTTAATCAGGCGCGAAGGCGCTCAAGCGGACCTCGGCGTGCTTGAAAAAGGGATGTCCCCTCATTCATTCGACGCCACCGACGGGACGAGTAGGGCACGGCAGGCACCAGGAGGTCCAAGGTGTTCATGAGAAAAAATAACTACGGCAACTTCGCGACACCACACTCCTACGGAACACAACTAAGCTTGTGAGCCAGCTAGCTTTACTTCTACATGGCTGATACCACGGGTACTGGCGAAAAATACTTTTGAAGAATGCTGGTGGCCATATTTTGTTTGCGACAGGGCCATCCCCCTGTCAGCGAGGGGGCGATGCAAAAATCTGAGGGGGGGTGGGGGGGGGGGGGTCAGGACATCCGGACATCCCCCCTAGATCCGCGCCTGGGTATAACTATAAAGTTCTCATAAACTTTTGACGCGAAAGGTGCACTGACATTTCCAAATGCGTGCTTCCGATTTTTAATTCTGGAACTTTATGGGTTTAATGTTCTTATAAACTTGGGCCGACATGCGTGCACTTGAGCCCTCGTGTCCAAGCCGTTCCAGAAATGGAAGCACGCGCTCGCAATCTTCCACACACACGAAAATATTAAATATCACTGTGACTGTCAGCTGGTAGCTGATAATTTTCTCCAAACATTTTCAGGAAACGCGCCCAATGTGATCGATCAGCTGGACTAGGGCAGGCAAAGTAAAATAAGAGAAAACAGAAGAAAGTTAACGGCCTATTAAATTTGAGACAGTTCTTTTTTGCGGGCGGCAAGGTCTGGCTCTCCGTGGCGACAGGGACACTGGTCCTATGGATTTAAGCAAAGCCCCCGCTGAAAATACTGGTATTTCCAGAGCGCTTCTTCGCATGCAAGCTGATTGTGGAAATACATATATGAAGAACCATTTGGAAAGTTGCCCCAGTAATGCCTCGTATTTAAACCAGATGTACAAAAACAAATTATAGAAATTTGTAGTTAAATTCTCGAAGAAAGCCTAGATGAAAAAGCAGGCTGCTTCTCCGTACTTGCTGACGAAACGACGGATATTGCTGGAATCGAACAGCCTACTGTTTGTGCGAGGTACCTAAACAAGGATGTCAACGACATCGAAGGAGTGTTTTTAGGTTTTAGCACCGGAATAGATGCCCTCTCTCATTGCGACTGCAGGTTCTATGTAAACGTGTACCAACTGCTGCAGATTCTAGTCACCCTTCCAGTGACCACTGCCAGCGCACAGAGAATATTTTTTTACAAGAGTTTACTAAAAAACTACTTGCGCTCTACAATGTCTGTGGAACGTATGGTTAGACTGGTGCTTCTATACACCCACAGAGACGTCGGCATCAACGTGTACGAAGTCATTGACCGCTTCGCTCAACTTTCCCGCCGAGAGAAGTTTGTCCTTTAGATAGCGAAGCAGCAAAAATAAATGCAAGTAAAAAGCTCTGTTCCTTCAGGTCCATAAGCTCGTAATTATGAAAACGTATGACTGTTCGTTAGCTTTTAAAACGCAGAAATTTTAGCCGTTTATTCTAGCAGCTAGCATCCTGATTAAAATTATCATGCGAATACGAAAATTACGAGCACATCAATAACCAATTTTGACCGACCTTGCTCATTGAAAGCCCGGCCCACGCGGCGTTTCCTCAAAACGCACTCGGATGTTGGGTAAATCAACTTGCCGCATCATCTGTGGCTTTCATTTGTCCTTTTCTTTCCTTTTTAGCTACATGCTTTTACTCCTTTTTTGAAACAAAGCAATACCCTTCTTTAATTTTGGGTGCCGAATAATTGTTGACGCTGTGCAGGCAGTTAAAATACGCCTTTTCGTATTGATTTCTGCATTCTTTTTCTATCATTCTAGCCACATGGTGCTGTCGCGACCGCAGCATGGCCCAATGCATATCACGATTTCTGCGATCATAGTTTTGTTCTTGCCTGGATCGCCTGTCTTTATACTCGTATGCGTGAAGTTTACTATTTGTGACTGCGCAACATGTTTATTTGTCTTGTTTGACGCATTATATACAGTGACGTTTCCTTAGATACGTAGATTTATTGCAGACTTATACGTATATTTAAATATCTTGTTGCGAGGTTTTGTGTATACAAGCAGTGAACGTGGTTTCCAGCGACACTTTCTTGCCGTTTATCTTCGCATTTGTATATTCCATTCTATCTTCGCATTTCTAATGTATATTTTGCGGAACTTCTGCTTTTTATATGTACTCACTGTGGCGACTATAATTTCGGTGCAATTACTCACGATATACGACCGGTAACAGCTGCTCCTGCGCAATCCATTGCAACGAAGGACAGCGTCATTGATGTTTTTCCCTGGCCGTTGCATATGTAAAACGAGGTTGTTGAATGACAAAGATTCATCAAAATATTTGTCCTCAACTTGTTTATTTTATGGCCTTTACGTTTTTCATATCAGCTGCATGCACTGCTTTGCTGGTTTCGAACTGATATAGTTCTAAAGTTCGCGTGATATTTTCTTTACTTATTAAATAGACAAAAAAAAAAACGCGGAAGCATTGATTAGTTCTGCCACAATTTTTGGGACATATATTTTTTATGAAAAAATACATATTTTACTTGTCTTGACAGTGCGTAGCGTTCAATAATTCGTGTGCAGCACCTAATATACAATGGCATCGGAAATGCAGTTATTATTCATGTATTTGATTCCTCGACAACTTCTATAAGGAGGAGGCCGCGCTGCAACTTGAGCCCCCCCCCCGAACAAAATTTCTGGCTACGCCACTGATTGTATTATCCCAGAAATCTGACTGCATTTTCCTATACTGCGTATTTATTGCCTATTGTGAAGTACCATCAACAACTAGAACGCCAAGTAAACTATTTTTGTCCCCAATGAGTGGAGAAGAGAATGCCAGAGCAAAAGTTAGTCACTGTCATGAGGCCAAAGTGCTGCATTGATGTTTTTCACATCTCACTAAAGAGCATTAAAATATTTCCACATATATGCTCAGTAATTTGCCCACGCTAAATAGAGCCAAACAGAGACAACTCCGCACACCGTTGGCTGAGAGATGCAGCAACGGCGAAAACGGCGAACCTCGATTTGTTTCGTTCCCGTGAAGCGGAAGGCGCTCCAAGATGTGCACAACAGACTGCCTCGTGAAGCGTCCGGAATAAAATCTCGCGGTTCGTGTAGTGCTTCAGAGGGTTGAATCGGTCTCGCAAACATTGCCTTGGCACATGTTAAAATGAGATTTTTAATGCCTCAGGGCAAAAAGGGGTGTCCCAGTTTGTCACGGTCACAGTTCGGCGAAATAAGGATGACTCAGCAAAAAACTGGTCATCGTGCCATTGAGTTATCGGCGCTCGGGCTTTCGCCTTCAAGTTTAGTTGTAGCATAATTGGACTCCAGTAATGTTTTTCGAGAGAGAGAGAGGGGGGGGGGGGTTAGGTTGCATACGCCCACGCGGTGGTTTCCAAGAACCTTTTAGGTCTCTCTTATGATTTTGGCATTGGTTATTATGGTAAAAACCACAACCATAGGTGTAGTTGTAAACTGGACAAAAATTCTGAATTCCACAGTGCAAGTGCAAATCTGCGCACGTGATGCAAGCACACTGTGCGTGCACAAAAAGGAGCAGGGCGCAGACCGAACAATTTCGGGGGGTGGCACCCTGAAGCCCGGTCTACATATAATCTACATATAATCGGTCGGAATCGAACCATACACTGCCATGCTCATCGTACGAATTAACTCAAGGAGTCGAGCCCAATAATGGTTCACTTTATAGAATCGCATATCAGACAAGAGGACACGTGTTTCACAGCGTGGACATCTGGCCGAGTCATGGTGGTATCGGCGCTCGTTGGCGCTGGGTGCAGGGAAAGCGTCGCAGGCAGTCCGTGGGCGAAGAAGAGCGCGCCTGGTGGGCCGCCAAGCGCAGCCGCTGCTTGAAGCGTTCCGGGATGAATCGGTTTCTGAGGAGGGTGTAGATGACCCTGCAGACACCGCGCCGGTCGAACACCAGACATACGGACGAGAGATATGAAAAAGACTCACAGCGAGGCGACATCCTTGTGGAGCGGTCCGCGCAGCGCGTCGGCCGAGAACTGGCACGCGAGCCGCTCGAGGCAATGGTTGTCGGCGGCCAGCATGCCGCTGCACTGCAGGTAGCCCGCGAGTACCTCGTCCTGCTGCTGCGTCTGCTCCTTCTGCGAAAAAAAAAAAAAAACGAAAACGTGGACAGCTTGCACTATAGTGGTGCAAGGCTGGAGTAAACAGCGGAGCTGGTGATCGACCTAGCTTCTTCCAGGTTTTGATAGGTTTGGCTAAGTTTTGCTAGGAAATGCTAAGTTTTGCTAAGTTCTGCTAGGCACGGTATTCCGAATCGGCTCGCCGCCGACGCGCAGACTCTCGCTCGGCCGTGCGACGCGTTTCAAGATGAGCGGCGGCTTCATCGGGTGTCCGGATCTTCTTTGCTCGTCCCATGTCAAGGCTACGTGTACTCGCCACAGAGTCAGCGAGAGTTGTGCCGCTGTCGCAGCGGCAGTGGAATAACTCATTCGAGGAAGCGATGCAGGCATGTTGGGGTGCTGAACTGTGGCCCTGAGCAGAGTCTCGCGGCAAGTCGCACGCATTTCCTTGTGGTCGGTAGCTTCGAGAAACGCTTCGCGCAGCACTTGGAGCCCGAGACTGCGCTTCTTCGAGTCACGCACAGAGTTCAGTGTCGAGAGGTTCACGTCAAACCAAAGCCGGTCACAAACGCGGCACGAATGTCCAAACTCTAGTCTATGTTGAGGAATTCCCGCTCGAAACGGCCGTACGTTCCTCCCATGGACTTACGAGCTCGGCGTCGTGATGCCTCGGCTTCTCTGTGGTCTGGGTTTTCGCGCATGTTCCGCATACCGATCCGCCTTCGTTGCCTTTCTCGATCTTCGACTCTGCGCCGTCGCTTGGCTAATGAATCAGCTCGACGCCGGCGATTGTATTCTTGTTTGACCAAGCGGCGTGATTCCCGGAAAGCGGCCTCTTCCTCGGGAGTGCGGTTCTTCCTCGGTCTCCCCATGGCTGCTACTACCGCCCGCACACTAGCAATCCCGCCATCACACCTGCTATACGGAACGTTTATGGCAAGCGGAGCAGACGCGCTGCGCGCAGTGTCGCGGAGTCTTGCGGAGCTATCGCACAACTGTTATGAGGTTGCTAGGTAACGCAGTGACGTCATAGCTCGGCGAGGTTTTGCGGCTCGCGGCACAACTTACGGCCGGCTTAAACGGATCCGCTGTTAAAAAAAAATACATAGAATCTCCTCGGGGAGTTATCTGAATGATGCGTAAGCATTTCGTAGTAACGACGTGATGTTGAGTGCTCACACTCAACTCTGCTGGTAATCCTAGCACTGCTCAGCGACTGCGGTCGTCTTGGCGCCATTACGGTAAATGCGACAGCGCTGCGGCGACACGAACTGCTGCAAAAGGCGGCGCAACGTGAACTGATTAAGCAAGCAAACTATACTACAGGTGGCGGCGCCAGGGGCGCTGATGACGGTCCGATCCGAAGCCACGGCTGCTCCACAGTTCCGGCTTAGGTGTGCCTAGTGCGTGCCTGATTGCACACGTCACGTGGTCACAGAGACGTGCTCGTGCCACTGCTCGCGCGTTCGTCGTCGTCTCCTTCCACAGCTGGCGAAAACATTGTTACTGGCTCGATCTCGAAAGCGATCCTCTTACGCTTAGGACGGACGGACACTCAGACAGTTTGGGTAACCATAGAAATGTTTACGTATTAAAAAAAAAAAAAAACGAACCATCGTCGGCACAACGTGGCTGAATATTTCGCAGCGCCTGTTCGAAAAAAGATTTCGCGCTGACCGCTGCTCTGTCGCCATTTTGATACAATTGCGTATTTTTGCGCCACGTGCTGCATACGCCACAATGCCCCGCAAGAAAAATTCTCAGCCTTGCGGTCGGTAGTACAAATCGATGTCTTAATTTTATCTTCCGTGACATGCGAGGACCACTGTCAAATCTGTAGCACGAACGAGATTCAACTCGGAGCCCGCATCTGGCCGCCGCGCTGCATGCAGTGCATGTATACGAGACGGCATCACGCGCCTCCCAGTGTGGACGCTAGCGGCGTATCTTCTTTAACAGTGGAGATGTTTAAGCCGGTTGTAATGTGTGCCGCCTGCCACTTCGTTGCCTATCAACCACCTCGCGCAGCGTCGCGCGCTATGCTCGGGAGAGAGAGAGAGTGCGCGCGTCGCGCGCTATGTTCGGGAGAGAGAAAGAGAAAATGAGAGCGAGCGAGAGAGAGAGAAACGAATTGTAGCAGCACCAACGAGGCAACGCGCAGAGGTGCTGCCGACGCCATCCGCGCTTCTCCGTTTCCTCGCATTAGCGCCGAACCCTCGCGGTGTCCGTTACTGCAGCAGGCGCCTCTGGCGGCGGCTCGGCCGAGCTCCCACCAGGTATCCAAAGTAGACGGCAGTTCGGCCGGCGCACCGCCCGCTGCACGACCGACGGGTCAATACAGCGCCGTACGCTGTATGTGCGAGTGAAAGCGCGCGAGGGACGCGCGCTTTCACTGAGAGCAAACGCACGGCGGAGAGCAAACGCGGCTCCTTCCGTCGCGCAAAAGGCCGTGCGGGGACGGGAGGAAGGGAGGAAGGGAGGGGAGGCGACGTTTAGCTGCGGCACCAAATGCGTATTTATATAAAAACGTTGCGAGGCGAGAAGGTGGTAAAGACTTCCGACGCTGCTCGACGAGTATAGGCCGTTTCACATGGCGCGATTTTCACACAGCGACACAGCGAATTCCGTCGCTCAGCGACCGCTGCGACGTCGCGGGCTCTCCGCGACGGGATTCCAACATGTTGGAATTTCCGTCGCTGAGTCGCAGCGATCGGCGCGATCTGGGCGGAGCAACGTGACGTAACAGCAAGCGCCGTCGAAATAGGCGCTTTCCTGTTTTACCGCGTGTTGGAATCTCAGCGGAGCAATGTCGCGCACCAGTTTCAATGTTTTAACAGAGCGTACGTACCCACCAGCGCCTGTGGCTCAGGAGCTTCGTCAACAATTTTTGTTTTCTCCAGCTCGCACAATTCATTTAAAAGGAGAAGCTGCATGCTATCCAGTCGGGAGCTGACGCCGCCTTCAACATACGGCACGTACCCTCATGATCGTCGCCGTTGTCAACGTCTTCATTGCTACAAATTGTGCCAGGCACTTGCACACTTAATAGTAGCTTCTTTTGGAGAAGCAAGTACTCCTCCAGGAGAAGAGTTGTGGCTTCCATCGTACCGCAACAACACAACTAGAGTACAGTGTACTAGTACACTGTAACTAGAGTGTACAAAACAAGACCACCCCACCACGCCGCACGCTTATGCGGTTTGTGCAGCATTTTCACTCGCCGCAGCTGCGGACTAAGCGATCGCAAAGTCTAAACGCGTTTAAGGGCTGAAAAATTGTGTACTATTCTATTTTCAAAAAAATAATATGAAATTGTAATATTTGACTAGTTTCCATGTTGTTTTTATTTAACGATGCAGGCATGGATACTTTGTGAGCAGGGAGCAACCTTGGGCGTCGCTGCGACTGAAATCGCGCGGTCAAAGACGCATGTGAAAGCTGCCAGCGAAAATCGCTGTGCGACGTGCGCGACAGAACGATTTTTTTCGCCCCAATCGCGCCATGTGAAACGGCCTTATCCCGTTCTTATCTCGTCGAAAACCTCCGAGCCGCCCCCAGAGGCACCGGCATTAGTCAGTCACCAACGCCGCGCGCGTTCGGTGCGAACGCGGGCAAAACGCCGACGGCGTCGACAACAGTGCTGTGTGTTGCCGGTGCTGCTGCATGTCCAAGTTTATACAGCTGATAAAACTACTATCTCACTCCGTATAGCTCTCTACTAATTTCCTATCGCAATTGATGCTTCGCCTTTCGGGTTAAACTGCGACGTTTTTATTGCGATAGCAATTATATGGACACTCCAAAGCAGATTTCTGCCGTCGGCGTCGCCGTCGCCGTTGCCGTCGCCGTCGCCGTCGCCGTGAGGTTCCGTATGACGTCAGTGGAGATGAAATCGCCGCCGCGCGCCGCCGAACGCTGTATGTGCGAGTGAAAGGGCGCGAGGGACGCGTGCTTTCACGGGGAGTGAACGCACGGCGGAGAACAAACGCGCGTTCTGTGCCGTACTCCCTTAAGAGCTGCAGAAGTAGGCGTCTCTTTCCTCCTTTACAATCACCATATATGTAGAGCAAACGCGCCTTCTTCTGACGCACGAAAGGCCGTGAGGGGGGGGGGGGGGGGGGCAGGGAGGCGACGTTTAGCTGCGGCACCAAGTGCCTATTTATATCAGAGGCTCCGGCAACAGTCACCAACGCCGCACGCATTTTGTGCGAACGTGGGCAAAACGCCGACGGCGTCGACAACAGTGCTGTGTGTTGCCGGTGCTGCTGCATGTCCAAGTTTGTACAGCGGATAAAACTACTATCCTTACTCCGTATAGCTCTCTACTAAGTTGCTATCGCAATTGATGCTTCGCCTTTCGGGTGAAACTGCGACAACTTTTTTAACAGCAGAGCTGTTTAAGCTTTTCGTTTCCCCGCGTAGCGTTTGCAAAAATTCGCCTAGCGATGACGTCACTGCGCACAGCTGCGCCTCGCTTCACCATGCCATTGCCAATCTATAGCCAATCAATAGCTAACCGATAATCGATCAATAATTCATAAATTTTGGGAAATGATAGGGATGACTTGGTATTGCTTAGCTTAGCCCAAATACGTGGCCAATACCTTTCGATAGCCAATCAATAGCTAATTGATAATCGATCACTAATCAATAATTTTTGGAAAATGCTGGGGATGACCTGGTAGTGCTTAGCCTAGCCTAAATACGCGGCCAATACCTTGCGATAGCCAATAAATAGCTAATCGATAATGATCAATAATCAATAAATTCCGGGAAATGCTCGGGATGACTTGGTAGTGCTTACCTAGCCCAGATACGTGGCCGATGCCTTACGATAGCCAATCGATAGCCAATCAGTAGCTAATCGATTATCGATCAATAATAAATAAATTTTGGAAAATGTTGGGGATTACTTGGCAGTGCTTAGCTTAGCCCAAATATGTGGCCAATACCTTGCGGTAGCCAATCGACAGCCAAGCAATAGCTAATCAATAATCGATCAATAATCAATTAATTCCGGAAAATGCTGGGGATGGCTTGGTAGTGCTTAGCCTAGCCCAAATACGTAGCCAATACCTTGCGATAGCCAATCAATAGATAATAGATCAATAATCAATAAATTGCGGGAAAAATGCTGGGGATGACTTGGTAGTGCTTAGCCTAGCCCAAACACGTGGCCAATACCTTGCGATAGCCAATCGATAGCCAATCAATAGGTAATAGATAATCGATCAATAATCAATAAATTACGGAAAAGCATAGCCCGTAAGGCCAGGACCAGCTAGGGGCCGATCAGCTCCGCTGTTTCTTTATAGCCTTGCGCCACTATAGGGCAAGCTACACTAACTTTTTTTTAAATATTGCGGCGCGCCCGCGGCACGTAGCGCTGCAGTGTTTGGCATCGTTGATCATGGCGGCATTCTGAACTCGATGTGCGTGTTTACTTGAAATGTTTACAAAATATCAGAGGTGGTTTAGGGGACCTTTAAAGATCATCGCACATTCACAACCCTATATAATAAGCCAGCTGACCGCCACCAATACCTTAATTTCAAAGGTAGCCTTCCACGCCATTGCAAGACAGCCATCCCGTATATTAACAAGCCTACCGATACCACCGCATCTGCTCAGATCCGACAGATTTCGAAAGTCACTCAAGGGAACTCAAAACGGCCCTGGTGGCGAAGGACTACCCGTAAGGTATTGTTGATGATGCTATAAGCCGAGTACAAGCCTTAGACAGAAATGAAAACTTGTCGGGCTCAACGCCGCGCCATTCTAAAAATCAAACTAACCTTATCCTCACTTACTCGTCGACATTACCGCTCGTCAACAACATCATATCCAAACACTTTAATATTAGTTAGCACAGCCTAAACGTCTGTCTTCAGTTTTCACAGAGCCACCCCGAGTTGTCTGTCGCCAGGGAAGGAACCTAAGAGCTAAAACAACCAGGGCTCAAAAGACGGAATCAGGGCCGGTATTTTGTAGCGATGCCTTATGACTTATTCTATACTAGTCTTATCATCCACCGCTCACGGCCGGCTGATACCGCTGATAACGCGAGCGGACCGTCGCTCTGACCACTGACAAAGAGCGATAAGCGCAAAAAGGCATTAGCACAGGAAAGGCATCGCTACAAAATACCGGCCCTGATCGCAAACCGCGTGGTAAACAACACTGCAAAGTCTGCAAGCATACATGACTTCAACCTGCATTGCTAAGGTTACTTTCTCTGATTTGACATTCAAAATTTAAAAACCCGAGGACACCTAAGCCCTTGTTGTGGACACCTAAGTTGTGAATGCGAAAGCATTAATATCTAAATGAACGCCGCATTCGAAGAAGCGATTAACAGGATACAGAGGCTCCTTCTACTGACCCTTTTCGCGGAGCTGATTGTTTAGAGAAACGAGATGGCGCTTACGGTGGCGCGCCATTAACGCGCCATACGTCTCCTCAGCGACCGCGCACGAATACGAAACCAATACCGCTTCTACCTTGCTTCTGTGCGTTCAGCTGCCGGAAATGCCACTGAGTTTTCGCTAACGCACTGTGCTCCATTCATGCTGGTTTGAATCATGTGGATTGAAGACCTGTGCAGTAGTTGTCTGCAAAAATAGTGACTGGCATATTAAGGAATGTAATGAATATGTGGAGTCAAGTTCGCGGACCGCTGCTGCAACTGTCCGTACATGTTTCCAGCACTTCCAGATGTACAGCTTTCCTCGAGGATACACAAATTTTCTCATCCGCCAGAGTTGTGTTGCTAACCTTCAAAGAAAGGGCTTCAGCACCTCTACGTCGGCAAGAATGAGTACCGCTCGTTAAACAATGATAACGGGAGTAGTGCCGCTTCCTGTCATAGTAGGTTTCGCGCACAGTATCTTGATTCCACTTTCCCTTCGCTGTCGCTGGTGCTCTAGATCAAATCAAATCAAATCATTTTTATTTTTTCCAAAAATACACATTGGAAATGGATGCTAGGACAAAAAGCTGGTTCAAACAGCTTGACGAGGCCCTAGCAACCATGATGTGGCAGTAGTTTCGACATGTCACATTTCGTTGTTAACAAAGGAACGTAAAAAACACATACATATTATAAAGGATAACAAAAAAGTTGAATATTTACAAAGTACTATAGTAATTATACATTAGTGAGCATATGTCAGTAAAGCAGACAATGATGACAAAGCTATCGATTAAAAAAAAAAAGAAAGGAATAGCACAACAAAACGATAAGAAATGATATGTTTTTACAAGGTACTCTTATTATACAACAGTGAAAGTTACACACTAATATAAGTAAAGCAAAACAAGGATAACAAATAACCGTTTGATTACACCAGGAATACTAGTAGTTGAAAAACAGAAAAACAAAAACAAATAGTCAGAGGAAATGCGCATCAATAAAATGTTGTCTTATTTCGCTTAAAGTGTAATGATTAATGTCGGTATACTTATTTAATATAAAGGGTAAGTTGTGTTCCAACATCTGCAATTTATAATTTGTGCGGAAGCTTGGGAGGAACCATGTAGGATCACTCCTAGTGTTAACCCGTTTATTGTGAAATTGTAGTGATGCGAGTCCTGTTAGAAATTCCCTAAATGCAGTAGATGAGTAGCGGAAGGAACGTAAAATGCAGACATCTACCCCAACCGGCACGGAAACTTACGCCCACTCTTTCACCAACGTGTCAAGAATAAGTTAATGGGCGCACACTTCAATATATGCGCACTATAAACGTACAATAAGTGACGGTACTACACCGATAGCGCACGAATGGTCGAAGCTGAATGTTTCGTGACGGTCTACAAGAGTAAGCGAGTTACTAGCGATAATACGCATTTGCTACAAGGTATTACAATGTGCAGAACAGCTACGTTTCAAGGCTTGTGCGCACCAAGAACAAATCTGATAGAATTGAGCACACCCCCGAGCGATTAGGCAGAAAATGATCAGATAGTGACCGCACCGAGGAACCTTACTGAGTCAGAAACGTGACTAGCCGCTGCTTCAAAATATTTGCCCTAAATAAAGAACGAAGACCAAAACACCATAATCCTGATTCAATTCATGAGCGGAAAGTTTGGACAGCTTCGAATACATATTTAGCCCCGCTTTAAGAGCAAGCACCATTTACGCTGCTCGCGCCGTTCAGACATAGATTAATCAGCTCCGAAGGCGCTTTCGCATGTTCTCTGAAACTGCGGCCAAAGATTCGTGTCGCCCACCCAGTCACCGTCTACGATATCTCCCGAAACAGAGGTTTGCTGAGCCGCACTGGCGTCATACACATCCACGGAGGCAATGGAAGCAGTTGAGGCAAGCAATGGACCACGTGATCAAACATGGCAGCGCCCACGGGATCGCCGCAAAAAGGGTCAATAACTAGCGATGAAGTTAGAAAAAAAAAAGACATCAAGGCTTTAGAGTCAGTACAGAAAAAAGCTGTTAGGTCCATCTGTCCTCGTTATGATAGATATTTTTCACCCTATTCCAACCTTTCTGACCTGAATCTAGTCCCACTCCAGAAACGTCGCCACTTTGATTGTTTAAAGTTTTTCCACAGTTATGTAAATTCACCACATTGTTCTTCTCAAAATGACATTTCATTTTCAGCCCCCTCGAATACTCGACAATATCATGCTCTAAATATTGTTCCGTACAGTTCTCGTTCTCTGCAGACTCGTTTTTGTACAGTTTTTTCCCTCACACGATTCAGTGCTGGAATGCTTTGCCTGGAAATGTACGCGAGTGCCCTTTAGATGAATTTCTCACTGCTATTTCAAAGTTGTAATGTATATATATAATTCATTGTTTTTTTTTTCCTACTCCTGCTATAGCCAATGTTTGGCTGCAGTATGTATTAATAAAAAAATTAAATAAATAAAAAAGAAGGGCCTTGCAAAACATGACCAGGGGAAAAGCTGCTGGAGAAGATGGAATAATAGTCGATTTAATCAAAGATGGAGGAGATGTCACAGGTGAAAAGCTTGCGGCCCTTTATACGCAGTGCCTCACGAATTCAAGTGTACCAGAGAGCTGGAAGAACGCTAAACTTATACTAATCCATAAGACGAGAGAGGTTAAAGAATTGAAGGATTATATACCCATTACAATACTAAAAGTATTGTATAATAATATATTCACCAAGACAATTTCCAGTAGAATCAGGGAAACACTTGACTTCAGTCAACCAAGAGAACAGGCTGGTTTCAGAAAGGGATGTTCTACGATGGAAGAATGCTATCGTCAGGTACGATGCTATCAGTCAGGTAATCGAGAAATCTGCGGAGTACAATCAACCTCTCTATATGGCTTTCATAGATTATGAAAAGGCGTTTGATTCAGTAGAGATGCCAGTAGTCATAGAGGCATTGTGTAATCAAGGAGTACATGAGGTATACGTAAATATCTTCGTAAATATCTATAAAGATTCCACAGCTACCTTGGTCCTCCACAAGAAAAGTAGGAAGATACCTATCAAGAAAGGGGTGAGGCAAGGAGACACAATCTCTCCAATGCTATTCATTGCATGCTTAGAAGTAGTATTCAAGCTCTTAGACTGGGAAGGCTTAGGAGTGAGGCTCAACGGCGAATATCTCAGCAACCTTCGGTTTGCAAATGACAGTGTCCTATTCAGCAACAATTGAGATGAATTACAACAAATGATTGAGGACCCTAACAGAGAATGTGTAAGAGTGGGGTTGAAGATTAATTTGCAGAAGACAAAGGTAATGTTCAATAGCCTTGCAAGGGAACAAGAATTAAGGATCGCCAGTCGGCCTCTAGAGTCTGTACATGAGTACGTTTATCTAGGTCAATTATTCAGTGGGAAACCTGATCATGAGAGGGAAATTTACAGAAGAATAAAATTGGGTTGGAGTGCATATACGGCAGGCATCGCCAAATCCTGACTGGGAGCTTACCACTGTCGTTGAAAAGAAAAGTGCACAATCATTGCATTCTACCGGTGCTAACATATGGGGAAAAAACTTGGACGTTAACAAAGAAGCTCGAAAACAAGTTAAGGACCGCACAAACAGCGATGTAATGAAAAACGTTAGGCCTAACGTTAAGAGACAGGAAGAGAGCGGTGTGGATCAGAGAGCAAACAGGGATAGAAGATACTCTAATTGACATTAAAAGAAAATAAAATGGAGCTGGGCACGCCATGTAATGCGTAGGATGGATAACCGGTGGACCATTAGAGTTACGGAATGGATACCAAGAGAAGGGACGCACAGTCCAGGACGGCAGGAAACTAAGGAAACTCCGCTTCTCCGGCTTCCTCTGGACACCACCCGGGAAACTAGCTAGTGCAGCTCCGGGAGGTGAGGCTGCATTGACGACAAGGACCGTAAAACCTCTATCGACCCCTACTTCAAGACGCAATTTGCTCGGTGTTCTCGTCGACGGCGTGCCCGTTACTGCTCTCATCGATACTGGCGCCCACATATCTGTTATGAGTTTACGCTCCGACGCCGCCTATGCAAAGTGCTGACACCTGCCATCTCTCCTACTGTGCGAGTAGCTGACGGCACCCGAACACCTGTTCTTGGTATGTGCACTGCCCGCGTTACTGTTGCCGGCCACCACACTTCAGTTCTCTTCGCCGTTCTCGACGCTTGCCCACATGATGTCATTCTTGGCATTGACTTCTTGAGCGCCCACTCTGCCCTCATCGATTGTTCGTCTGGCATTTTGCGGCTCGAACTGCCATTGTGTCCTGATGACACCGCATCAAGTAACGCTCGCCTACGTTCCCTGGAGTTTCTACGACTACCCGCGCAGGCTGCTACCTACGTCCTTATGTCACCGTTTCCCCCAGTCCCTGATGGTGAATATGTGGTCGATCCCCTCACAGATCTGATCCTTTCGCGCAACATCGCACTTCCCCATACCGTAGTGCTTATTGCCAACAACAAAACGTTGCTTCCAGTCCTCAACTTTTCTACTTCGACCCATGTTCTTCCTCAAGGAATTTCACTAGCCGAACTGTCACCTTTGGAAGAATGTATTGTTTCTGTATTCGCTGCTGACGCTGAGACCGCGACGCAACCTGCCATACCGGCGCCAACCCAGGCACTTCTGGACAAAATGATATCCCCCGACCTCCTACCTTCCCAAAGTGCAGCACTCCGTGGTGTCCTATTTTCGTACCTGGACGTGTTTGATGTTGCGAACAGTCCACTAGGACGTACCCATGTAGTGGCCCACCGCATCGACACTGGAGACGCCAGCCCCCTTCACAAGCACCCTAACCGAGTATCTCACTCTGAGCGCGAAGTCATCCAAAAGGAGGTAGAGAAAATGCTTTATAAAGATGTCATAGAGCCTTCCTCTAGCCCTTGGGCATCCCCTGTAGTGCTTGTGAAAAAGAAGGACAACAGCTGGCGGTTCTGCGTCGATTATCGCCATCTCAATCGGGTAACGAAGAAGGATGTGTATCCTCTCCCACGAATTGATGATGCGCTCGACTGCCTCCATGGTGCCAAATATTTCTCGTCGCTAGATCTCCGCTCGGGATACTGGCAAATTGCCGTCGATGACCGCGACCGCGAGAAGACCACATTCATCACACCCGACGGCCTCTACCAATTTAAGGTTATGCCTTTTGGGTTGTGTAATGCTCCTGCAACTTTTGAACGCATGATGGACACTCTCCTACGCGGTCTGAAATGGTCGACCTGTCTTTGTTATCTGGACGACGTCATCGTTTTCTCGCCCAGCTTTGACAGCCACCTCCCTCGTCTGTCGGCCATTCTCGACATATTTCGCCGGGCTGGCCTCCAGCTCAATTCGTCTAAGTGTACCTTTGGGCGTCGCCAGATAAAATTACTTGGACACTTAGTCGACGCTACTGGTGTCCAACCAGACCCTGACAAGGTCCGTGCCGTCCGCGAGTTCCCAGTTCCACGGTCCGCTCAAGAAGTACGCAGCTTTCCTGGGCTCTGCTCCTACTTTCGCCGCTTTGTTCTCAACTTCGCGGACATTGCTCGACCCCTCATGGACCTACTCAAAAAGGATGCGGCCTTTTCTTGGGGCGCGGACCAAGCGTCTTCCTTTGCGTCGTTGATTTCTGCCCTCACTACACCACCTGTGCTGGCTCATTTTGACCCGGCTGCTAGAACAGAACTTCGCACTGACGCAAGCGGCCATGGCATTGGTGCTATCCTCGCCCAAACACAGAACGGAGCCAACCGTGTGATAGCGTATGCTAGTCGTCTTCTGTCACAGTCGGAGAAGAATTACACCATTACTGAGCGGGAGTGCTTAGCTCTCGTCTGGGCTGTCGCGAAATTCCGTCCGTACCTATATGGACGGCCGTTCGTGGTCATAACAGATCATCATGCGCTCTGCTGGCTTTCAACACTCAAAGACCCCACAGGGAGGCTCGGACGTTGGGCATTACGATTACAGGAGTACACGTTCTCGGTAGTGTACAAATCTGGCAAGTTACACAATGACGCCGATTGCCTCTCCCGCCATCCCGTTGAACCATCCGACTCCACTGAAACGGACCCCGACACCTATGTCTTGGCGATAACAGACTTCACCCATGTGGCCGACGAACAACGTCGAGATCCATCTTTGCTCTGTCTTATTGACCGTCTGTAATCCGGCACCCTCGACCCTTCCCTCAACGTGTTCTTGCTTCAGGATAACGTTCTTTACCGCCGCAACATGCACCCCGACGGCGCAGAACTCCTGCTCGTTGTCCCGCATCATCTGCACAGGGATGTCCTCATCCAGTTTCATGACGCCCCCATTTCCGGGCACTTAGGCGTCTCCAGAACTTATGATCGCATACGACGACGCTTTTTCTGGAAGGGCCTTTATCGGTCCGTTCGCCGCTACGTAACATCTTGTGACCTGTGTCAGCGTCGGAAGAAACCTGCGACTCTACCCTCTGGTCTCCTTCAGCCAATTGACGTTCCAGCCGAGCCATTTTATCGAGTGGGCCTGGACTTGCTGGGTCCCTTTCCAATTTCCACGAAAGGCAACAAATGGATTGCAGTCGCTACGGATTATACCACTCGATTTGCAATTACTCGAGCGTTGCCAACCAGCTGCGCCACAGACGTAGCCGACTTCCTATTGTACGACGTCATCCTCCAACATGGTGCTCCACGACACCTACTCACAGATCGCGGTCGCTGCTTCCTGTCTCGTGTGGTTGACGATCTACTTCGATCATGCACGTGCTACTCATCACAACTTCACGACCTCATATCACCCTCAAACTAATGGACTCACCGAACGCTTAAACCGTACACTGACCGACATGCTTTCCATGTACGTTTCCGATGACCACCATGATTGGGACGTTGCGCTCCCGTTCGTCACATTTGCATACAACTCATCGCGTCATGAAACTGCCGGCTACTCACCCTTCTATCTTCTTTTTGGACGCCATCCCTTACTACCCTTTGACACCTTGCTCCCTTCTGATCCGGCCTCCACGTCCACGACTTCCTATGCGCAAGATGTCATCACGCGTGCGCTCGTCGCGCGCACAGTAGCCCGCGCTCGGCTCACGTCATCGCAGACCGCACAAAAGGCCATCTACGATCGTCGACACAGGGATACTGATTTTCCACCGGGCTCTCTCGTCCTTCTCTGGCTCCCATCTCGTCGCGTCGGCCTGTGTGAAAAGTTAATGTCGCGGTACGTCGGACCTTATCGCGTGCTGCGCCAGGTGACTCCTGTCACCTGAGATATCTCCCATGGCATCCACCTCATCGACTGCCGCACCGCGAACTGACATCGTACATGTTTCCCGCCTCAAACTTTACAACTGTGATAATCCATTTTGATCACAACAAGCACCGGGACGGTGCTTCATCGGCCGGGGATAATGTCACGAGCTATGGCAAAGACAAAGACATTGTAGTGGGGCCGGGTCAGAGGCTCTCTTGTCGGACTGAAAACCTGCTGGAACCTGTGCGCTCTGTGCAGTCTTGACTAGGCAAGCGCTAGCCGTTCACGGTTAATTAAATACTCCCCGTAACAATATGAAGTTAGAAAATTTGCAGGCGCAAGTTGGAATCAGCTAGTGCAAGACAGGGGTAATTGGAGATCGCCGGGAGAGGCCTTCGTCCTGCAGTGGACATAAATACAGGCTGATGATGATGATAATGAGCAGTCCTTCGAGCTTTTCGCTGCGAGTAATGTACCATAGCGGTACGTGCTGCCAGAGCTAGCAAGCAGCCTGCGGTGCCAACGCTGTATGCCACCGACGTCCTGCGCGACGAGAGACCGGGAAAGCAGCAGCGGCCACCAAAGCCGGCCTGCGGCGTGTCAGGACAGCGGCCACGACCAATGGGGTCCCTGAATCGGGACTCCACCTAGTATTGTAAGGGAGCTGGCCCACTAAGGGCTGGTTTTCCGAACAACTTCTCTGTAAACAATACTTTAATAAATGTTTTCCACCACGACCACCACCACCAAGCCCTGCAGGCGCGCGCAGCAACTAAGCCCAGTGGGGGTGAGAGAGAGAGAGATAGATATGAACCGCGCGCCGGCTTCCGAGAGCGAGAGCGAGGATGACTTGGCGTCGCAGCCCATGGGAAATTAGGTGCCGTTTCACTCCTACTGACGACAGACACCGGCTTTTTCGCTCAATGGCCCATTTGACGCTTCAGAATAAAAAAACCTCTTAGTTGTGACAGTCGTAATGTGGTTCTAGCGATCATCGTCATCTTCATCGGCCGCCTTTTATTTATGGCGCACTCAGGTGCATGCACATGTGCATCGTTCCTCGTGCTGCGAGGTCATAAACATAGAAGAATAAAATATAGCTTATTCTGCTCCTGCCATCGCCCTGAACGGTTCCTTGTCCTTTCACTCGCTGACTCACGCATTGTTATAGTGGACCTACTCAAGACCAAGAAAGCTCCGTCCTCCCCACTGACTTGGACGTCTGACGCCGAAGCGTCCTTCCAAGCTGCCAAAAACGCATTGGTGGATGCCACACTGCTGGTGCATCATCCTCTGTACGTTGCACAAATGCGTCTCATCACCGATGCATCTAGTACAGATGTCAGCGCGGTATTACAGCAGTTCCAGCGCAACTCCTGGTACCCACTCGGGGTTTTCTCGCAGAAACTGACACCTGCAGAAACGCGATACAGCACGTTCGGTCGTGAGCCGACAGTTTGAATGCGATCTCTTCCGCGAACTCACGTACCTGCTTGGCGTCCGCCATGTCCATACTACCGCGTACCGCCCATCGGCCAATGGTCGAACGCCTTCATCGTCAACTGAACGCCGCCTTGATGGCTCGCCAGGCTCGCGCTTCTTGGGCTGAAGAACACTCACTTTTCGCGGTAACCACAACACTAAATACCGCACGAGAAATACGGCACCTCAACTTTATCTCCGAATTCACCGCGGACGTTCGGTACATTGAAGGCCCAGTAAACGCGGCCGCAGATGCCCTCTCCCGTAACGACGCAATTTCAACGCCCGCACATGACTTCGAAGAAATCGCCGCGGCGCAACTTACAGACGTCGAACTTCGGGACATCCGCTTATCCACCACGTCACTGGCGCTGTCCGACGTTCCCCTTCCTTTTTCTTCGGGCACCATCGCTTGCGACGTCTCACGGGGTCGAACACGTCCGTTTGTCCCACTTCGGCTCCGCCGACAAATATTCGACAAGCTTAAGTCATCCCGGCGTTCGTGCTACGCAGCGTCTCTTAAGACCCGCTTTCTGTGGCCGAGTGTGAACTCTGAAGTGCGCCGCTGGGCGCGTGAACGCCTTCACTGTCAACGCTCCAAGACGACACGACACACGAAATCGCCAACTCACTCATTTCGTCCAACCGACGCTCGGTTGGATCACGTTCACATCGATATCGTTGGCCCACTCCCACCATCCAGAGGTGCTGGCTACATCCTCACTCGTGAGGACCGTTATACCCGCTGGCCTGAGGCCTTTCCTCTCACCGACGTAACGGCACTTACCATGGCTTCAGCGTTTGTCAGTGGCTGGATCTCACACTTCGGATGCCCCAGCATTGTTACCACCGATCGCGGCCGACAGTTTTAATGCGATCTCTTCCGCGAACTCACGTGCCTGCTTGGCGTCCGCGATGTCCATACTACCGCGTACCACCCATCGGCAAATGGAATGGTTGAACGCCTTCATCGTCAACTTAAAGCCGCCTTGATGGCTCGCGCTTCTTGGGCTGAAGATCTTCCTCTCGTCCTGCTTGGCGTGCGCTCGTCTTTCGAGGAGGACCTCGGCCGCACAACTGCGGAGTTGGTCTATGGCACAACTTTGCGTATGCCTGGTGAATTTTTCGCGCCAGCTATATTGTCGCCACGCCCGATCCAGACAGTTACGTTCAACAGCTCTGTTTCCTCTTTTCACGCCTGCGTCCTTGCCCTAGCAGGAATGCATCGTCGACTTGCGTTTTTGTCAGCAAGGACATGACTACAGCGAGCCACGTTTTCTTCTGGCGTGAAATCATCCGACCATCCCTTACGCCTCCCTACGACGGCCCTTTCAAGGTGCTCAGCCGGACAGAAAAAACTGTCACCATCGAGCTCAATGGACGTGCAGAAGTCGTGGCTATCGACAGAGTCAAACCCGCCTACCTGGCGACCTCGCCAGCATTATGTACTTTCGACCACTTTACCATCGTGGAAACAAAGAATTTACCCGAGTATTCAGCAATCCTGAACTACCACAGAGGGAGTCGCTTGCGATATCCCCCACCCCATCGAATACTAAAGACGGAGGATGCCGCTGCCTGGCGTAGGCTCCAGACAGGCACTTACACGAACCTACACATATTACATCGCATGCACCCCGCAGCCTACAGGGACGAATGCCCGTGGTGTGGTGACACACCAACCCTATACCACATTAGGTGGGAGTGCACGCTACACAACATAGAACACCATGACACGAACACCACCAGGGAGCAATGGGAGGCACTGCTGTCCAGCTCGGCCCTCGACGACCAGCTCAAGCTGATCCAGAGAGCAGAGAAGATGGCAAGAGCCAGCCCATTAGCGATGCCCCATTGGGGCAAGACAAAACTATCCTTGGATTAAAGTTTATCTATCTATCTATCTACCTACCCGACCACCCAACACCAAAGGCCGTTTCTTGGGCGCCTGTGTATCGCTGCGCTTCTCCTAAAGGTGATGATGATGATCACGGCTACCCACTGTGGGGGATAGGCCACGAACCGGGTGGTATTATGATCGAAAGTTAAAATAAATTAGTAGAAAAAATTAAGTAATAATAAAAAAAACGTTTAACCTTGCACTCGGCCGCGCAACTGCTTGAAGCTACAGCGAAGGTTATTAAAGACAATACAGTGACCAACCGTGAAAAGGACACTTGTGTAACGTGGGCCGAATCACCACCATTTCGGGACCAGCTTCATCCTGCCGAGGATACTGAAATGCCTGAGACATCCAAGAAGCGTCTAGCGCCGGCAGATGACTTGGAGTGCTCTGGGAAAGAGCCCAAGGTCGCTGCTGCTAAGGCGAAGAAACCCCTTCATGGAGCCCCTGTGAGTGCAGATGCCGCTGCAGTTCAAGAAGTTTCTGTAGCTGCGACTCCTCAAAGGGACAGGACAGGCAAAACAAAGGTAGCAGCGCTAGGTGTAGGCGCTGCGCCTCAGTAGTGGAATCATGGCGAGCGCCCTTCCCTTAACGTTTGGAACACTGAATGTCCGTGGCTTAGGTAGTAAGCGACGGCAGGGTCAGTTATTGCACTTGTTGCGTAGCCGTGCGTTAGATCTTATTGCAATTCAGGAAACAAAAATTGAATCCGATGACGACACAGCGGCTGCTGTAGCTCCATTTCTTTCGGAGTATGAAGTACGTGTCAGCCACGCGATTGGTGCCTCTGGAGGATGTATGATATTTGTGAGGAAAACGCGGCAATGCAACGTGTTGGGACTGTGCACTGATAGGGAAGGGCGCCTTGTATGGTGTGATGTCAATATTGATAGTTATGTTTGGAGGTTTCTTTGCGTGTATGCGCCAAGTAAGGCACGTGACCGGGAGGACTACTTTCTCTCATTGACCCAGCACTTACGCAATGACCGTGTATTGGTTGTCTTAGGTGACTTTAATTGTGTGTGTAGTGGACAGGATCGGTCGTCTGCAAGGCAACGCCATGATACCAGGGTTGACGTTTTGAATGCCATGACATGTGACTACCAGCTTGTTGATGTAGGGGATCATGAAAAAGTCCATTTTCGCTACACACATTTTCAAGGTACATCTCATGCAAGGCTTGATCGGATTTATGTATCATTAGCTATCCTCCCTAGACTATACGGCTACAATGTGCACCCTGTGTTCTTCAGTGATCATTGTTTGGTGTCGGTTTGTTTTGGCAACCGGCAGTGTCAAAGTTCGAGGATGAACTGGGATTTATGGAAAATTAATAATCAGTTACTCTTACATACGCCTTTTCTCAAGCGCGTCCCTAAAATTCTTATTGACGTTTCAAGTCGTAGTTCTTAATCTCTCTTTGCGCAATGGGAGATATTCAAGCAAGAAGTTAAAATGATAGCCATTGAAGAAGCTTCCACATTGTCTTTTGAGAAAAAAGGAAAATATAAAGAGTTGTGCAAGTTGCTAGATAAGCTACATGAACTTGAAGGCCTGCATCCTGGCAAGTACATTGAGGACATTTACAACGTTAAGGCACAAATGCAGACAATGGACACTGAGAGATACAGAGGTGCACTAGTTCGAGCGCGTACTCGTCGGTATTTGGAGCTAGGTGTAGTCTTGTAGTCGTTCGCTTGGTGATGAGCATCGGCATGCTCTGTCGAAGCAAGTTCTCGAGATAGAGTATACCGGAGTGATTGTTAATGACCAGGATGGAATAATGAAAGCGCTTGTTCATGGATCATTATGAGAATATCTTTCAGTCTTATAAAGTAATTAAGAATGAAGCTGTAACGGAAAATTTTATTTCGTTGCTGCCACAGCTTAGTCAAGAAGAATGCGATGACGTTGATAGAGACATTGGTATTAAGGAAGTGGAAGCAACCATTGCTTCGCTAACTAAAGGCAAAACTCCTGGGCCTGATGGCTTGAGTGCGGAATTTTATCAATGCTTTTGCTCTATATTGGCTCCCTTTTTGCTTAAAGTGTATGAAGAAGCTCACAGGATTGGATACCTACCTGCCACGCTCTATCAAGGGCACACAGTACTTATCCCAAAAAAGCAGTGATGTAACAAAATTGCAGAAAGTTGAGGGATATCGCGCCATATCACTTTGCAATGTGGATTATAAAATATTCGCTAACATATTAGCTAGTCGCCTTCAAGAAGTAATTCAATCATTGGTGCGAGACCATCAAACATGTGGCATTAGAGGACGATCAATTCAGACAAATATCCACGTTGCACGGTCTGTGCTAGAGTGTGTGACAGAAAGTGCGGGTCAAGTTGCAATAGTTCAGGTTGATTTGGCAAAAACATTTGATAAAGTTAATCACTGCTTCTTGTTTAGTGTTTTAGAGCACATAAACATTGAATCTCTTCTTTTTAAAGGCATCTCCATGTGTTATGCTAATGGCACAACAAGGCGGTGTTAATGGTTGTCTATCTGAATCTATCTACCTCAAGGCACGCGGTAAGGCAAGGTTTTCCCTTGTCTCCTCTATTATTCGCTTTGCACTTGGAACCGCTTTGTGCACGAATTTTGAAGGATCGTACCTTTCACGGGTTCAAATTGTTATCTAATGAGATCCGGGTACTTGCCTATGCAGATGACATAACCTTATTCTGCGCTGACAAGAAAAGTGTGGAGACTGCCCTTGCCATAACGCAGCAGTTTTGCTCAGCTTCTGCTGCAACTGTGAACTTTGAGAAGAGTTCAGGATTTTGGTTCGGTCTATGGTGTACAATGCCAACTCACTTCGCAGGTATTCAGTGGAGGCAAGACTTTAAGTACTTTGGTGTACCCCTAGCTCTCTCAATATCGCAATAGTAATCCACACTGGTCAGCGGAAGTTGCAGAAGTACAACGTAAGGTTAACAACTGGCAGGGGCGGCAGTTGTCCATATTTAGCCGAGCTGAAGCTTGCAATCTATTTCTAGCAGCTCGACCTATGTATGTCCTGCAGGTATTACACTGCTCGCGACTTAGGTTGCAAGCTTTCCATCGTGTGTTTGCTACCTATGTATGGAGCTCACGTGTTGAGGCCATGCGGCGGGATAACATTTTTCTTCCTCTTGAGAGTGGTGGTCTTGGCCTAGTTCACCTTTTTGTTAGGCAACTTGGCTCCCGGTTATTCTTCTTTCGTGATGTAAACAGTCCTTTTCTAAGAGAGATGTTACAACTTCGATTAATGAATTACCTTCCAGAAATAGTTGTGTCGTCATCTGTCAGAAATGCACCACCTGCTCCTTGGGGCTTCTTGAAAGAGGTTGTTGAAGGCTTTCACTTTCTTAAAGCTCGCTTTAGCTTGGATTATATTTTCACTGCATCCCGTAAAGAAATTTCTGCTGCACTGATAGACACGTTGTTTCCTGTTCCCCATTATCGTGCACCTTATTTGGAATGTTGCTACTTAGATGTACTTAAGCGTGTCCGTCGAATTATCATTCCTCCAGGGATCAAAACTTTTTTCTTTACCTTACATTCGGCAACCCTTCCTGTCAAAAAACCTGGTTAGAAAAAAAGGGGCTGTTTCGTGCCGTGGTCTACAAACTGCCGTTTGTGTCTACATGCTGAAACGATTGATCACTGTTTTGTCGATTGTAGGGATGCCGTGTTCTTCTGGGACATTCTCCAAAGAACACTTATAGAAGATTTAGACATCACACCATACACAATTCGTTTCTTACCTTTTAAAGATCCCTGTGACCTACCATATGACATGTTCATGGTACTTGGTCTACATAGTCTTTGGCGTAGTAGAATGTGTGACAGGCACGCTGAACCACCGCGAAGCACTCGGTCGTTTTTTCGGGAATCTGCTGCCTACGTTCGTAGTGTGCACGCTGCTCAAGAAACAGCGCCGGACTGGATGCCTTTATTGGATGCTTGCACATGCTTGCCTGACTTTTGAATATGTACCTGTAGCGCCTTGTTACTTGTGTTGCTGAAGATTCTGCTCCCATGTAATAAAGAAAAAAAAAAAAGTGGCTGTCTAGCCTAGTGGTTACGACGCTCGCCTTGGGACCGGGGGTACGCGGGCTCGAATCCCGCCTCGGCAAAAAGTTTATTTTATTTTCTTTCTTGATACGCACCACAAATTACGGCTGGCTTAAACAGCTTCAAATCAAACCACATCCAAATCAATGGTCTAGCCTGCGTTAGTCAAACAACCGTGACACTTTATGATTCAGAAATGAGATTGTTAAGCATATAATGTGACTACTCTGCCTTCGGCTAACTGGCGCCCTTTGTGTGTTTTATGCGTTTGCGCATGCGTATGTTTGTCTATATATAGCAAGCCTTGCTTAGAAATAAACAGTTGTGAGTGTAGCGCTCGTCTTTCCTTTCCTCTCGTCTTTCACTGGTGTCTTTTATTTCGAGTTTTGCGCTACTAAGTATCATGTTCATTGAACAGCTTCGCTGTTAAAAAAAAAAGGGGGGGGGGGGGAGTTCTCTAGCGACCATCGTCATCGGCCGCCTTTTATTTATGGCGTGCTCAAGTGCATGTGCCTCGTTCCTAGTGCTGCGTGCTGCGCGGTTAGAAAAATATAAGAAGAATAAAATATAGCTTCTTCTGCTGCTATCGGCCTCACCTTGTTCTTTCACTCGCCGACTCACGCATTGTTATAGTGGACTTAACCCTGGTCCCTATATGGTCTATATGCTCCATTGTGATGTTTGCGACCAACAGTAGAATTATAGGCCAGAC
Source organism: Dermacentor silvarum (assembly GCF_013339745.2). Lineage (NCBI taxonomy): Eukaryota > Metazoa > Arthropoda > Arachnida > Ixodida > Ixodidae > Dermacentor > Dermacentor silvarum. The sequence continues at coordinate 254,720,464 of NC_051155.1, forward strand.
TGGGACCGCGTTAAGCATCGTCTAAGTAACCACAGAGCTCACAACCGCACCCTACCAAATCTTCCCTTTTCAAACATCTCAGTCTTCCGGAGTATTCCAGGCTCTGCCGCTCAAACCTTCAAAGGCTTTGGCGGGCCTGTATGAATGTACTGATTTGATTATTGGCAATAAAGGTATTATTATTATTATTATTATTATTATTATTATTATTATTATTATTATTATTATTATATTATTATTATTATTATTATTATTATTATTATTATTATTATTATTATTATTTGACAAAATACGTGTCACTTACCTCCAGTCAGGCTTCCGCTCTGCTCGTGAACGGGAACAAAGAGAGTCATATTTTATCCACAAATTTAGAACACATACATGGCATAAACGAGCACATGGGAAAGCTCTCGTTTCTTCGTGCGTAGGTTACAATAACCAAATAATGACTGAATCATCGCATATGCAAACACAATACTTGGCCGATGCTGAAAGAATGCCCACTATTCAACTGCTGGAGGAGCGGACCGACTGGGCCTCACCGTAATGTTGCGGCCCATATTATACTGTATCTTTTCTTTTTTTTTTCATTTTTATTTCGCCAACTTGTTGCATATACCTTTTTTTTTGCTTTCTTCATTTTTTTCTTTCTTTCCACAATGGATTTTTTTTCTTCTTTTTTTCTCTATTTTTTTTCTTCATGACCTAGTACACCTCGGAGCTGGCTCCGCTCCCTGCCTCGTGCCTTCTCTCTATCTAATAAAGTTTATCTATTTATCTATCTATCTCTATCTCTCTCGTCTTTTTTTTTTTCTTTTTACGAATTCTTCTCATATTGCATATTGACACGTATACATGTTTATCTTTCGCCGATCGCCGCACCACCGCCTACCACCCGCAGACGAATGGCCTCACCGAGCGCCTAAATAAGACCATCGCCGACATGCTGGCAATGTACAGTCAACCACAAAAGTTTGCGGACCACGCGAGCGCGTGCCAGACTGCCTATCCGCGCCACCTAGCGGTACGCCACCTAGCGGCGACAGGGGCGCTCTCCCGGATATGAGCCCTCTTGGTACTCGCCTGCCTGTTAATTTTTTATTCCCGTGCATGACATTGTTAGTTCGTTGTGTTGACGCAGAGCGCTGTCTGCGATAAGAGCGCCACATGTCTGGCTTGATAGCAGTATCGGAGCAATCACTGCAACCTTTGTCGACTGGTGTGCCAGTGGGTAGATAAGCATAGTTTCACGAAGCGCTGCGACGATTTTTTTACGCGACGTTTACTGGCGCACTTTGGTTGGCAGCATCTTGGTCCAATGAGTGTTGCTGCTTCTGCGTCTTGAGAGAAAGGGTAGGGAGGTGTTTCACTGTCATCAAAAATAAAGAAAAAGCGGATGCATAGAAAATTTTCTTTCACACATAGGCGCATCTTCGCATCAGTCGCTGAAAACGTAGTAGACTTGCTTCAGGCCACGTGGTGATTGCCTATTTGGAAAGATGCCGCTGCGTGTTCCACTTGACGAAAGAAGGCACATTGTGCGTTTATTTATAGAGGGAATACCTCAGCGCGAAATCTGCCGCCGAACCAACAGGAGCCGGACTGCCGTGAATAGGATTATTCAAGCTTTCCGCGACGATGACAGATTCACAGATATGGAGCGCAGTGGGCGTCCAAGGGCCACGACTGAGGAAGAGGACCGCCTGATTAGGGCCGCCATCGTGGCTGATCCTTTTCAAAGTGCAGAGGATATCCGAGAAGCGCTCTCGCTCACGGTATCGTCTGAGACTGTAAGAAGAAGGCTGAGTGAGCTTGGCCTGCAGTCTTTCGTAGCAGCACAGAAGCCCTGCCTCTCAGACAGCCAGCTACAAGAACGACTCATGTTCGCTACAGCAATGAAAGATTGGACAACAGAGAAATGGGGCGATGTCATCTTTAGCGACGAGTCAACTTTTTCCACGCGCTGGGACCAACGGAAGCGGGTTTGGCGTCCACTAAACTGCAGGTGTGTTTACAGTGTATTGGCAGTTAATTCACGAAGCTAATTCTGCATCACAACATGTTTCACGTAAAATGAGCTTTTGGACATTACGAGATTTTTCTGTAGTGGTATTATGTTGAAAACATTAACGATTGTTTCATAGTACTACTTACTCTGAAGCTAATTAAAAGCTGCCAGTGGGTCTTTCAGTACTATCTAATGATGTTTGCACGTTTTCTATTGCAACTCTATAACAGCATTATAAAGTTCATACGCAAGAGGAATCACAACATTTTTAGACGCGCCGCTGGAACCCAATTGTATGCTATTTCTTGCAGATATCTGCCTAATTACACACAGAGTGTTCTATCCAGTGGACGGTGTTCCGTGAGCGTGTGGGGAGCAATCAGCAAAGATGGCCTTGGTCCCCTTGTGCGTCTGGAAGGGCCCTTCACTGCGTCACGGTACTGCGACGTCATCACTAGACACCTCGTTCCGTATGCGCTCGACGGTCCCTTCAGCGACGGCTGCTATTTTTTTCAACACGACCGCAGCCCGATCCATAAGGCACGTATCGTCCAGTCATTGCTAGAAGAACATGCTGTTTGCCAGCTTGAGTGGCCTCCATGTGGCGCCGACTTGAATCCCATAGAAAATGTCTGGGCATGTTGAAGAAACGGCTGTCCACACGAGCCAACCGCGGCCGCACGGCCGATACGCTGTGGCAAGCGATCGCACAAGAATGGGAAAGCCTGCGCGGTCGACCGGAGATTACTGAATCTTTGTACGAGTCGATGCCCACACGCATCAATAAGGTGCTAGAAAACGGCGGACATTTCACTTCCTACTAGATCATTGAGAGACCTATGTTTCATGACACTTCTGTAAATGTCTTGTGAATAAATTCATCCCCTTCAGGACACGAGTTATGATGCACTGTCTGCAAATGCGTCAAATGCGCATGGCATCATTTCAAGACGCTCACTATTACATTCCAAGAAAGAAGACGAAGAAATGTGCTGTTTTGTGCGAGTTTCAGTAAAAAAAATTAATTAGCGTATAACTCATTATCTAATTATTCTGAAATCCGCCAGCTTCAATGCTTGCATAAAAAGAATCAAAAAAGAATCCCGGCCACTACTGTCACTTAGCGATGGGGGAGGAACGGAAAAATTCTGCCTACTGACTAAGCATCTGTGTCCCCATGGCTGCCTCACCGCTCACTCACGCACTCACGAAAAAAAAAACAGCGTGGCTACGCGAAAATAGAACTGATAACAGCCGAAGAATACGCTGTCTGATTACTTGTACTGATATTCTGCTCTCAAATATAAGCAAGTAGCCCTGGCTAACAAAGAGCGCGTCACGTTGAAAGAGATAGGTAGAAAATATTTGCGCACAGTGCGAAAATAGACAGGCCATAGATTTAAGCAGGGATGCGTCTTCAACGTAGCGCTGCTGTCGATCGCTGGTGACGTAGCGGAAGTGTCGCGAAGAGGCTCTTGGCCACGCGCTCGCGTGGTCCGCAAACTTTTGTGGTTGACTGTACGTCGACGTCGAACACAAGACGTGGGATGCCATCCTTCCGTACGTGACCTTCGCATACAACACGGCCGTGCAAGAAACGACGCACATGGCGCCGTTCAACCTGGTCTACGGAAGGAACCCGACAACGACGCTTGACGCCATGCTACCAGACGTCGGCTGACGAAGAAAATCTCGACGTTGCCACTTATTTGCAGCGTGCCGAAGAAGATCGACAGCCTCGACCGCCTGCGCATCAAGAACCAGCAGAGGACCGACA